>NC_140756.1:62960000-63337500 GCF_051527215.1 Medicago sativa
AAAACCTAAACCAGATTTGTCAAACTCTGCCATTTGTGAACCTACAATTTTTTGAAATGTTTCTGTTGATTTTATAAACTGTGAAAGATCATTCCTAAGTTCTTTGACTTCTCTTTTAAGAATAAAATTTTCATTCCTAGGGTTTTCAGGAAGTTTGGTTTTTCCAAAAGCTTTTATTTTTTCAGTTGCTTGAAAATAAGAATCTTGTAGACTTTGAATGGTTTTCTTTTGATCATTATTCAAAGTTTGAAGTTTCTCTTTTTCTTCCTTTAAATCAGAAATATCTTTTTGTAAAGAGTGACATTTGTTTGTTAAAAAGTTTGAATCAAATAAAAGACTATCAAATTTATTTTCTAACTCTTTATATACTTGAGGTTGGTCAAAAAGAATTACCTCTTCGTTTTCTGAATTTGCCATTAGAACCATGTTGGCTTCGGTGTCTTCATCTTTTGGTTCTTCAAGATCATCCCATGTAAACATTGATTTTGGGTAGGGAGATTTCTTCTGAATCTTTTTGTTTAATGGACATTCATTTTTGTAATGCCCTAGTTTGTTGCATCCGAAGCAGGTTACTTGACTTTTGTCAATTTCTCCTTTTGAGTTGTCTTTCTTGTTAGGAAAGTATTTCTTTATCTGATCTCTTCTTTTCATCATTCTTTGAATCTTCTTTGTGATGAGAGCTAGTTCGTCTTCTGCTTCTCCTTGGATGTTTTCTTCTTCATTGGATTCTTTGATTTCTTCGCTTTGTGTAATGGCATCTTCTTGTTCACTTTGAGATGCTTTGAGAGCAACCATCTTTCCTTTCCTTGATGGTTTATCATCTTGAAGTAAAGTCTCATGAGCCTTTAATGTTCCAATGAGATCTTCAAGGGCTAAAGAGTTTAAGTCTTTAGCTTGTGTGATTGCAGTTACCATGGGTCTCCATGTGCTTGGAAGACATCTTAATATTTTTCTTATCCGATCATGAGTGGTATAAGTTTTTCCAAGTGATCTTAATTCATTCATAATGGATGTGAATCTGGAGTACATTTCATCAATGTTCTCATCTTCGTTCATTTCAAAGATTTCAAATTTTCTTACACCGATATCTATTCTTGTTTCTTTTACGTGACTAGTTCCTTCATGATGAATTTTTAGAGTGTCCAAAACCTTTTTTGCAGTATCACATTCGTCAACTCTTTCACTTTCTTCCATGCTTAATGTGCATGATAGAAAGAGTCGAACTTTAGAATTTAGGAGTATTTTTTCTTTATCTTCTTTTGACCATGATGCTTCTGGTGTAATTGTTTCCACCTTTGTTGTTGCATCAGTTGTCATGGGTACATGATTCCCATTTGTGATTATTTTCCACATATCCACATCTTGGGATCTGAGGAATAGTTCCATTTTTCCTTTCCAAAAATAATAGTTCTTTCCATTGAAGAATGGTGGTCTTGTGCATGATAGACCTTCTGGTATATACTTTTCTTTTGACATTGCCTTCTTCCTGAATCTTTTCCTCCAACACTTGTTAGGTGTTTTTATAGAGCCCGGGCTCTGATGCCAATTGAAGTAGCAATAAACGTCACAAGAAAGGGGGGGTTTGAATTGTGACCCTTTTAAAAATTATTCCTGAAAGTTAAGTTTAGATTTATATACTCAAGAATGTTCTTGGTGTACGTTAGTTCAACAAGATTAGAGTATATAACAATTAGTTAATCAAAAAAAGAATGTTCTGAAGAATGATTATAAGCAGAATGAGAAAAATGATGTTTAGTTAAAATATAAGATTATTTTAACAAGGACCAGAATATTCTGGAGAATGATGACAGAATGATAAAACAATGTTATATGTTGATTTTAATCTTTAGTTAAATATTTAAGCAATTGTTTTATCTTGGACCAGAATGTTCTGGAGATCAATATAGATGTGATAAAGTGTGTGTAGTGTAACTTTAAATAGAGAGAGAGAGAGAGAGAGAGAGAGAGAGAGAGAGAGAGAGAGAGAGAGAGAGAAGAATAACACAGGAGAGTTATCCTGGTTCACCAAACCCGGCTACTTCCAGTCCCCACACCTCGTGTGAGATTATCCACTATAGTTTTCTTGCTAACATAAACTTCTGACTAGCACTATAAGATCTTGATCACACCAGATCAGTCCGTTACACCTGTATTATCAACCTCAGCAGGCTTCTACAATTCTTTGCGCACTAGCAAAAGAAAGGTTGGAATTTTCTATCTCAAAACTATTAAGCCCAATAGACTTTGAGAAAAACAACACACTTTGTATAATGAGATTTGGTTGGATCAAATAAATACTCAATTCTTTGTTTGAGTTTTACAATAGCAAATTCGAAAGAGAAGATCCAAGAGATATAGTGAGAGAGCTTGGAATTTTCTTTGTTTGCGAAATGCTTTGTTTGTAGTGATGATTTTCACTTAGAGAGATATTACCTTGCAAAACTCTTGCTTATAACCTTCAAAGGCCCTTGTATTTATAGGTGAGGAGTGTCTTGGTGATCAAGGGAGAAAATAGAACTGTTGGACACCTTTTTGATAGCTGTCCAAAGTCTCAATTGATTTCTCTTTTCTTCTTTAAAATAGCCAGAACGTTCTCAGAATGTTCTGTCTGATTTGCCTGACTTTGACAGCACTGTTGCTTGCTTGCGCATGAGAAAACCAGCTGTTATGAGCTGTATAACTTGTTGCCCAATGCAGATGATGTCATTGTCCTTTGCTTTAGTGATGTCATGCTTTAATAAGTCATGTGCATTTTATTCATGAGATATTAATGGGATTTCTTTTCCAAATGGGTCGAACCCTTTTCCTAAGGCCCAAGAGACATTTATTAAATAATATTCTGCCATGCTTTCTTGCTGTGCAGACTTGTTCACTTTTGATGTACTGTTTCATTTTCATCGTATTTGCCAGAACGTTCTCAGATTGTTCTCATGAAACAAATTCTCACAAAATGAATTAGTAGATAACAAGATTAAATAAATATGATATGTTTGTAATCTTTAAAACATCAAATAAGGATTTTGTCTCAACAATTACAAAATAAAAATGATCAAAACTTAAAACGAAAACACAAAAAAAGGGACAAAAACAAGGTGAATACGAACACAGAAACTTGATAAACAACAGGAAAGACGTTACCTTTAATCACAGCCGAACACACAAACTTCAAAAACGTCAGAATCGCCGGAGATGATGATGATTTTGGAGGGGTGAAAATGGAGGAAGTTTTAGCGGGAAGAAGAAGGGTCAAGGACGTTTTTGATGTTCTGAAATGTGAAGAAGGAGGTATGGATAATGCAGGGGCAAAATGGGAAAAGCAGAAAAAAAATAAACTAAAAGTGAAAACTCAACCTTTTCCAATTCAATCAAATTAGTCTCTGAACACGTGGCTTCTTTCTTGCCACGTGTACAAGACAACACAGCATGCAGGGCGACAGATCAGCATGGTTAACGGAGCACCTGGACGGAGGGACCTTTTTGATGGACGTCTGACAAATTCAGGGACTAAGTTGATATTTCGCATAATTGAGGGACAAAGTTGGCCGACGCGTGAAAATTCAGTGACGAATTTGATGGTTCACTCTAAAAAAAACTATCAAATTATATTGAAACAGTAGGGTTAGAAAATAATTTTTCAAAAATAAAAACTGAATAAATTATATAATAATATGGTAGGTAAACTCTATATAAGGTGTCCCTAAATATGAAAAGGATACCCTACGTTCATGAGTTGATGCCACCAAAGATCTCAGTTGTCTAATAAAGATCATACATTTATATATTTTGGGTGGTTATTTTTTAAAACAAAATCTAACCGCTGTAATAATTGGTAGACTGCATGACACATGTAGGTCCATCTGAATTTGCATGTCTAACCGTATTTTAGTAAAGGTATAATTGTTTCTTCTTTTTTGTTGAGGAAAAAGTAAAAGTATAGGTTTTTTTTGAAGAATAGTAAAAGTATAGTTAAAACGTGATAAAAACAACAAAGCATATTAACCAGGTATTTGTCGCAAGTTATTTGTTCACTAAACAAATTATGATTGTGTGTATCCGAGAACGTTTAGATATAACGACATATGTCTCTTTAAATTTAAGTAAGATCTGATATTTGAATATGAACTAGGGAATTCAACAAGCCTAAAATTCATATAAAAAGTTTATCATTCATTTGAGTCTCACAAAACTCAAATGATTAATCTATACAATTGAATGCAAATAATATTTGGTTTAAAAAAAAACACAATGGATTATGTGTAGGGGGGAGAGAATCAGATGCATTGGAATCAATATTGGTATAGATATACTTTTGATAATTCTTATACGGTTTATCTATATGTATTTAGTACATTATTATTTTATCGTTTTTTTAAAGAAATAAATAATGATTATATTATTTTTTTTGAAAAGAAATAAATACTGATTATGAAAGTGCATATTATATGAATGTATTAATCATTTAAAGTAATTTTATATACATGATTACCAAAAATATACATGACCACCAATTATTTCAAGTAATATATAATATTATGTGTTGGTATGATTAGGTTCGAGCTGGTTAGATTTGTGCTACTGTTCCACCTGTTCTCCGTCTTTGAATTTGGCATCGGGATTTTGGTGGGCCGAGTTTGGATAAGTTTAGGTGTCTACTCAGATGGGTATTGAGTTGAGGGGTGCCTTTTGATTTGTGTCGGGAGCCTGGTGGGCCAATCGCTTTTGATTCGAGATTGGGAGCTAGTTTTTTTGACGCATGTTCTCTTAGGCTTTTGATGTCTCCTTCGGCTTATCGGATGTTGAGTGGTGGACGTATCTGATCGTTTGAATCAATATATCGTCGTCGGCTGCTTTCTCTGTTGGTGGTGTTTGAAAAATTGATTGTTGTTGATTTTTCATTAAGTGTTTTGGTGTATTTTTATTTTCTTTTTGGTGTAATACTTGGGATTTAATCCCTTTTTATATATAATATATTTTGCCATTCAAAAAAAAATATAATATTAATCACTCTATACCCTTCAAAAGAAAAATTGTGTACGCCTAGGTTTGGTTCAAGCAACCATTGGAGGGCCTACGCCACAAAGAAGGAGGAACTTTTTCCACCCAAAAAGTATTTTTAAACATTGAATAAAATAGTTTTTTGCATGAAGTGCTTAATAAGCTTCAATTCCTATGTAAAACAATTTTTAACAAGACTTGCCTACATTTCATTCAAACTTCGGATTATCAAGAGTGTTTTCTCCTGAGAACCGAAGGTTAACACACAAAAAAGAAAATACATCGGGATAAAATTGTTTATTTTTTATTCTCCGAGTGTGTATATTTCTTGACAAAAACACAATTTTTTTTTCCAACTGAATGTGTATTTTTTTTTTTTAATCATGTACAACTTTTAAGAACTTTGGAGTGGGTAAAATTGCTCTCAATATCAAGATACAAATTAAATGGTTGTCTTGTTATTAATTATTATTTCTTTAACAATTTAGACCGAGAATATGATGCTCCGTTTTAAAGTAGAGAATATTATATGATTCAATGAACATTTATAAAGAGATTTATCTTTATCTCTTTTCAATGACATCAACGAGACTCTGCGACATTGTTGTGTACACATATTTTTAAGTATAATTTTCCTTTCTAGGCAACCTCAATATTGATAAAGATCATCTATTTGTATTTGTATGGTCTTAAAAGGGAGGAAGGGAGTGATCTACATAAATCTCCTCAAACAAAAACATATTACAGCAATGTATATGTTGAGGTTGGTCAAAATCACATTGTACCACTGTAATTTTAACAAAATTAATATGCTAAGATAAATTTGTCAAATTCACTATCAATCCAAACATACACTCAAAAAGACTATTAACTTTTATGCTAAGAAAAGAAACTTACAAATATTAGGCCAATTAGAGGATTTAAAATCTAGTGAAATTTTCACGTTAGAAAAGAAAAAAGTGTACCACGAAATCTATGGCTTTAGGTACAAGGAACCAATGACATGCCATGAAATATAAATAATGGTCTGATTAGGATAGCATAAATATTTGGTGCGTCCTTGCTTGTAGAGCCTCGTCCCAATTCCACCTTTGTCTTCTTTCCTTGTTCATCATGATTGGTACTATCATCTTCTTACACGGGTCCCTTTAGTTTGGACCAGTATATGTTTTGGTCCAACTTGAACCAATGAAATTACCCGGTATCATAGGTTGTGTTTCAGTTGTCCCATACCATACACCCTATAAGCCAACAACACACTAGCAAACTCTTTTCTTCATTTAATTTACAAAGTTATTATTTATTAATTATTTTATTTATACATTAAAAATCAATTAAAATTAAATAACTTCCTCCATCTTCACCACAACACTACCAATAGATTCATCACAATCCATCGTCAACACCCTTAAAACTCAACCCAAGTCTAAAATTAGAACACCATCCTCAAAAGGTAGTTATTGGATTCACTAAGTGCTCTTGTTGTTTGTCAAACTCATCAGTTTTCATCACCAATATTCTACTTAACGAAGAAAAAAGTCAAGAACTTACCCATAAAGTCCCAAAAAATCTTCACATCAAACTTCATTAAACTCATATCTGTTTGTAGCAAACATCACAAGCAAGGGAAAGTTGATGTGGAAAACGAAATTGTTGAATGACGATGAGAGAATAGGCAAAGGTAGTGGCCAAAGCTATACTTGGAAGCCATAGATTCAATTTTTTTAGTAAAAACTCATATTTGAAATTGCTTCATGCAAAGCTCATATCTTTCTTATTTCTATTTGTTGCAGAATTAAATGTAAGAAATCTATAAAACCCAAATCTGTAATTTCTTGTCCTGAAGCCATGGTTTTGAATTTTTTTATGGTTATCGAACCATGATTCCAAAACAATAGCGCTTGCTATGAAGAGAATGGATAAAATTTGATTCATGAAAGATTCACTAAAAACAGAGTTGTGGTGAAGTTTAGTTGCAAGTGTAAACAAATTAGTTGTGATGATGATATAACGTGATGGTGGTGATGAAGATTTGAAGATGAAGATGACGAATGTGTATGTGGTTGTTGAAGATGAAGATTTGACGAAGAATTTTTTTTAATTAATATTGATATTGTAATACATAAATAAGATAAAAATATGACAACAGTACTATTGTGCGGACCGTCTTAGAATAGGCTTGGATTGTATCTAACTTGGACATCAGGTAGTGGACAAACAATCACAACTGTGTATATTAACTAATATTATATCAAAGGCCAGAATTCAACTGGTCCAAGTTGAACCCCAACATCCACTGGTCCAAACTAAAATTAACCCTTCTTACACTCGACTACGTTTTTTAACATTAACATAAATTTGACCCCACATATGCCCTATGATCTTGCACATGTTGATGAAAGCCTGTATATGAAAATGACATGCTTTTTTCTTTGTTGGGTTCACAAATATATTTGAGTGGGACTAAGCTAGATATTAGAATACTTTCGTGGGGATATGTTATATAAATGTTGATGCTATGGGCTATAGCTAGTCCTACACTATGAATGTGTTAAAGTAAAAAAGTTTGGTAAATTGGCAATTTATCTTTAACGCTTTGAGGATTAGTCCTACGCATTCTAAGTAAATTTTGGTTAAATTAACGTTTAGTCTATTAACTTAATTTCGGGGACTTTTTTTGTCCCAAGCAATAAAGAAAATGCCATATTGATCCTTTAATATTATTAAGTTATGTTATGTTGTTAGCCTTTTCCATTCAAATTACTTAAACAACGCCAATTTTTGCATACATGTTATGTGTCAGCAGATGTTAAGTATTGATCAACCTTCTTAACAAATAAATCTTTTGCCCCATCATTTTTGGAAGGAGATAAATGTAAATATTTTTGTGAGCATTCTTTGAGCCTGAAGATTTTCTCTGCCTTGGACCGGAGCGTTATCCCTCACCCTAATTTTTTTTATCAAAAAAAAAAAAACAAAAAAAACGTCCAACATGTGAACTTCATCCTTATCCTCCCTTCCAAGATCTTCAAATATTGGAGTTTTGTGGATCAAACGCTATTTCGGATCTCATAGCTCAAAACCATTTGTGAGTTGAATCTCATATCTTCAAATAATACTGATGGAGATTTGTGCAACAAGGATTATATCATGGACCTCCTTAATACTCCTTCAATGTTCCAACTCATCCCTCAGCTACACTTTCACTTTCCGAGACATAAATGGAAACATTGCTACATATCACAATCTGTGGATACATAAACTAAGGGTATGTTTTGGAGTTTAGAATGGAAAGGGGGCTTTGGAGATAAAGAAGGAGGGATGGCCCCCCAAACATGGCTTACTTTTTCCTAATATGGATGAAATCTAAATGTAGTTAAGGATGATATTAGAGAGTTTTGGAAGGTTTAGATAAATTGTTCAAATCATTTCTATGTCGTTATATAATACTCTAAGAATTAGAAATATATTAATCATAATCATTCTTTCAAATAAGGTGAATTTTTCTATCTATTATCATCTTCTCTCCTCCCCACAGTGACGGATCCAGAAATTTTAATAAGTGGGGTCAAGTTATATCATAAAAATTTATATAAAACTTTATAAACGCGTAAGCGTGCGAAAATTATATAAAACTTTATAACGCGTAGTGTCAGTCACAACTTTTTTCAACAAATATAAGAATAGTTTATATTATAATAGTAGTTGTATGGTCTTGCCAACGATATGCTCTGAGATAATTGGTTAAAAATTTCATAAAAGAAAATTTTATCTTAAAAATAAGCATTATTTGTATCGATATAATAATTATAACTTTTTATAAAAATAAAAAAAATAAAAAACTATTTCTTTTGATTTATTAACTAGTGCTCTTAGAACACTCATTAGGATCCTTCTTAGTTTTGTAATTTTTATAGTATAATAAATAGACTATGTGAAGACAATAATATTATATAAACAGGGGTCAAATTAAATATATATATCTAATTTTAGATTAAAAATACAATACACATGTGAAGGCAAGTGGGGTCGCTTGACCCCATTGCCCCCCACACTAGATCCGTGCCTGCTCCCCCAAAGTCCTCTCCACCCACCCAAAGTCCTAAGTAGAGTCTCATTGTACTAATATATAACGATTATGGCTACCTTTGTTGAGTCACGTTAAATAATATTGTTCTTTGTAAGGGAGTCTCTTAGGAGGATTACTTAGGGCTACTCATACTTTGTTTGTACATTTACACGATGAGATCCATATCCATCTTGTTGGGTTCCCTTGGTAGTGGTTTGAGCAGCTTAAAAAGGGCATCATAAGACTAGCTACAATGAGTACATGATAAGGGTTTGGCATATAAGGGCGCACACAGAAAAAAAAAGGCATCGTGAAGGAGATTGCAAATACATTCGTGGCGACAACGTTTGCACAAAAAACTACAACATCATGTGGCATCCCATTTGTGGTTTTTCATTAGGTGTCATACGCGCAAGATGGTTTTGTCGTCTAAATGTGGTACACTCAAGAGAAAGAAAGAACAAAGACAACATACAAGAAAGAGGAACTTGTTGTGGGAATAACAATGGCATTGAAGGTGCTCCCACTATCTCTGGTGTGCACACGATAGATTGTTGCCACATATGGCATCTCACTTGCGTTGTCATACCAAGTTTGCCAGAAATTTTAGGTTGTATCAAGTTCGAAGGGTTAGGCTAACAATGTCCTTTTCTTCTTAAAACCATAAGTTATCATCCATTTGAGCTTGACCTACCATATTTAAAACTAGAATCAACTTGCAGAATACCGATTTCTTACGCCAAAGTTTTCCTTCTTCGGGAGAAATGAATAGGTCATTGTGTCCATGCCTAGCTAGTTAAGTGTGACACAATAGATGTTGTGAACAAGTTGAAATTCGAGGACTTGGGTTCGAGAAAGGTAGTCACAAGTTTTTCTTTCTTCCCTCTTTTCTCCATTCTCGCTTCATTATTAACCTTAACTCCCACTCTCTTTTCTTCATATTCTCCTATCACCATTTTGATTTTCCCTATTGTTGCATGATCGAGCTTTTCAGGCAAATGTCATGATTTATTATTATATGTAACTTCTCAATCATTGTCAATCGCCTTTAGCATTGATTCATCCCCACCATTCTTCGGCTCCTCATTATTCTCTGCTATATCATTTAGAACTTTGATGAATGATATGAACACTCTTTTTTTTCAACACTCGGTAACATTCACTTTCATTGGATGAAATTTATGTGGAGCACACCATTTTATGGGAACCCATTTGCAAAGTTTGGGATTCATATTGATTTCATCCAATAAGAGAGTGTTAGTAAGAGTGTTGAAAAGAGTGTTCATAGCACTCTTCATAAAACGCGAACATGATTTCTTTGCTCCTCAGCTTCTATTGCTTGAAGCATATCCCAAAAATCTGGGATGAATTCCTTGATCAAGAAATTGAGCAACTCTAGATGTAGGTCACAATCTTCTTCCACTCTGTTATAAAATTTTATAATTTTATAAATTTAACATGAAAATGTTTTTATAATTTTGTACCTTTATATTAATAGAATAAGCAACCTCACAAAATGTCATTTCTTCCCTTATCATTGGCATAAACTGAACGAGACACATTTTGTTCAAAAAGAGAATTAGATTAAAAACATTATCGCACTTAAAATCAGTTCAATACATTTTAGTTATGCACATAGTCCAAGATCTATCCTGCAAATAACTTAAGGAGAGAATGAGAGATAAATCAGATAATCAAATAAGTGATAGTTTTCATTAACTTGGTGCAGGGGATAATGAGAGATAAACCAGAAAGAGTTCCGTTAACTTCAAAAATCGGTTCTAATCGGGGAGAATGAGAGATAAACCAGAAAGGATGTGTTTACTGAGTAAAGGGATATTTATACAGAGTTTAACAGAAACCCGCGAGATAGATACAGTGTAGATCCTTCTATGCTCAATTTTTTTGTACAAAAGGGAATCGACCCAAATAGATGAACATATACATCAGGAGTTGAAGCGGCTAAAACCACTTTTTGGCATGCGCACCTCAAGTTAGTTTAAAGAAAAAAAGTTATTCACGACATACTACAACATGCCGAAATCAGAAAACGTTACCAGGAAGCAATGATGTAAAGAGTCTCAAATACCACTTCCAATTTTAAAATTTGAGAGAGTGGCAGTTTCTTGAGCCTCAACTGTCGATGGTGTTTCCTTCTTGTCAATTCCAAAAAAGGAGCAATTCTGGAAGGCATCCAGGCTGCTGGCTATCAAGCGATTAAGTCCGCTATCACTTAGAATTGGATCATCGCTGTGGTACTTAGTAGATGGTATTTCCAAGTCCAGCGGTCCCAAAGAATCAGGCTGCCACACGAAAAAAAAAGGAAAGATGAGGTGGTAAATAAAGTCAATTGTATGAAATACTTCAAAAGGTTTAGTATGTAAGACAACACCAATGGAAACATTTCAGAGATCAAAATAATAGTTCAACCGCTGTAATAAATATAATGGTTCAAATATTTTATAATTTTGATGGACGGTTTAAATGCGAGGATGTTCAAAGTATTACAATTATGTTTGTGACAATTCCCTGAGATAAACTTCGTCCAAATTGTCTTGCCGCAAGAAAATCTAAACAGAAAAAAAGAGTATAGAAAGGAAAGTACCCAATACATATCTGCTAGCCCAGTAAAATCTTTGGCTAAATGATACTTGTTATCTGCATCGGACTCACAACCGTCCATAGGCAAAGGGTCTGTTTGAGCAATATCGTCCACAAGGCTCTCTTTTTCAGGTGAAATCTGCCATGAAACAATGAAGGTTAAACATCATTACACTTCACAAGCAAACATTCAGTAATAGATAACAAAATCAATAAATACTACCTTATCCAAATTTTCAAAGCTTCTTTCAGGAACCTTTTTATCAGAATCTAAAGAAGCAATGAGAGATAAACAAGGACCGTCTTCATGACGAATAATAGAATCCTTTTTAAATGAGAAAGCATCACGTGTTTCTTCAGCATCCCAGATAGATGACATATGAGTTGCCAGAGTTGATTGGCCCATCTTGTCTTGGTGTTTAGATATGTGAGCAGCAATAGCAGCATCAAATGAGTCGCAACTAAAAGGGATTTGATGAACACTGCGGCAATTCTCAGCAATAAGAGCATCAATGCAGTTATCGTTGTGATCCTGGGACACTCCTGAAAGTAGGTCCCCCACGCTAATGTTGGTAAGGGTGTCAGCCCACTCACCAGCTGACAGGCCTGATCCATTGGTTGATTTCAACCCATCCTGAATACATAAAAGAGGCTTAAAGCTTAAATCATTGCATAATAGACAGGATCATAACAATGATACACTACGCAACTTAACAAACCAAACAAAAACAGTAGATTAAAATGCCAAACAGAAATTCAAAGCAGTGCTTAATTGAACATTATCTAAAACACAGGAGAGGTATGGTAAAGACCACAGTCCCCAGGAAATGAAAATATTTATCGTTTTAGCCAACAAAGTACACTAAATTGGAATTTCAAGATCCATGACATGAAAATGAAAATCTACAGTAGCACCTTAGAGCTAATAGATGTAAGTGAGCAAGATATAAGAGGGTGACAATTACCATGTCTTCCAAGTGTCTAGTTACAGCTCCATCTGTAGCATCTTTTCCATGCGATGATATCTGGGCTGTAGGTCCACAAGGCTCCTCGGTGCTTGTATTATGGTATATACTTCCATCTCTAGTGTTAGGCAAATAAGTTGAGGTAGAGGTAAGAGCATCGTTTATGTTCGTGGATGTTCCACAGTCTACATAGTGCTCCTTGGAGTAATTATTAGTTGATGGCGTAGGAAGTGATGGCGAATTCACAATCCGGTCGTTCATATTATCACCACCATTTTTGGATAGTCTAACCATGCAGCTGGATGCTACAGGTGCTTGCATATTCAATACCCCATGCTCAGTATAAGAGAACCAACCATACCTTCAAAAAGATATGTAAATGTCAAATAAGTTTATGGGATTTTCCTAGTGAAGAAAAAGGAGAAACTGCTTCAAATATTTGAATTTATACAAACCCATACATTACTAAAAGTATTTTAACTTTCCCACATGAAAATTCAATCTCAATTTTGTCTCCAGCTAGAGTCCAAGTTTTTTCAAATTCTATACATATGCTTTATTTTTTATTCATCCCTAGAGGTCTGATAAAAATTAGATGACCTTATTCCATGCACACAAGGCCCTTCATGCTGTATTCTTTTCTCTAGCAGGTTTCCCAAATTTCAATTTTGAATTAGTTCACTGGTAAAGAAGGAAAGATAACCCACATGGTTTTCTATTTATAGCACACTTGTATGCACAGAATACCAAAATATTCTATTGATTTCTTTAACTTTATACGTTTAAAACCATCTTGTTTAATTTTCCCTCGTCAATTCAAGATTTCAATATAATAAAGCCTGACTAACCAACCAATCAATAATAGAACAATGGATTTTCACACCTACTTTGGCTATGAACAAAACCAAGATTGCAACATGGAAAAGAGATACCTCAAACGGAATATAGGTGGACTTCCTATCGCTGCATATATATCAGCTGCGCTAAGAGTAGATTCCTGGTTCCATCTTTGATAATTATTCAAGTTTTCCTTTTGAACGCCATAAGGAAAAAGCATCAACTCTCCAACTGCTATGCTTGAATCGCCCCATTTACGGTTTAGATGTTCTAAAATTGATGATATCTTCTTTCGTGTACTAAGTGTAAGCTCCAAGTATGGATTATGCTTTTCCTAGGAGGGAAAAGAAAGAGGAACCATAAATATGTAATTTCACAAATCAGAAGCACTTTCACATTGCTACAGTAAGATGCTTTTGGATTTATCTCGTACTCACCATTTCCAAGGCTCTTCGAGTGGGTTCATCAATTGGGAATAACTGGAGTTTAAGTTTCACAATATTCTGCACATTATTATCAACAGAGTGATTTTGAGGAAATGTGGGTAAAGAGGGCAGGACATGATCAGCAGGATCAGAACATTTTTCCCCTGGAATTAACATTGATAAACCAGAGTTAAGTCACAGCATTGTTCTCATTGGGGTAAGGACCAAGTACAAATACTACAACTGTGATAGCTACCTGGATTCTCCTGGTCATGTTCAACCTCATTAACGGTGGCAGCTCGCTCCAAATGCTCGGCAGCATCTGCAACTAAAGAAACGCCAGCAATTGCAGCCTTCTCCCATTTTTTATATGCAGCTGATGTGATCACGCCTGATAGAAACATAACAAACTTTTTATGACAAGAGTAAAACAAAAAATGTGCAGATTTAATATATATTATTATGAAATGGAAAACTAGATTAAAGCAGAAAACTAGTAAAAGATCTTGAAGGGAATTGAAAAAGAATCACCAGATTTCTTTCGCTGCCTCGTAGGTTTTGAGTTATTTGAATCTCCCTTAGCACTGCTACGGTTAACACCCATGCTCACATTGCGCTTCAATGGTGGTTTAGAAGGTCCAAGTTTTATAATATTTTGACTCTCAACAAGAATCATTTTAACTGCACGACTATCATTCCCTGATGCTCTAGCTTGATTTGAGACAGTGTTAAGACCAGGAGGTTGACAATTTCCACCCTGCAAAGGTCGCTTCCTTACACTCTTCTTCCGATCCTTCAAAAGTTGGTGCTCCTTCATGGAAGAATAAAATAGGTCAGCTTCAGCATATACTGAGCATATTAAAATTAGAAATGCAAAAGTTTCCAGCGGAATGCAAATAGTTGACTTACCAAGGCTTCTAAAAATATTTTAAACCTACGGGGCTTTAGGTGAAGCTTTGAGGCTTTGAACCTGTACTTTTCCAATAAAGACCACCTGTGTCACAGGTCAGATAAGTTGAGAACAAATCATACTATAATTCGTGAAAAACTTTCAATGCAAAAAATCCTAAGAACAATAGTAGAATACCCCAAAAAAAAATTGTACAAAGTAAAACCCAATTCTTAAGAAAATTGCTAAAAGATGATAAAATCAGAAAATTTGCAGTCAATGTAAAAAGATTTTACACCATAAACCAATGATATGTTGCTTATAAAGTACGGGCTCAGCTAGAAGGAGAAGCCAGAATAGCATGGAATAATTGACTCACATAGAATGAGAAAATTGGCTAAGCAAGGGTACTCAAACTTCGACCACCTGACCAAGTGGCAGGAGGATGAGATACTAATTACGAAAAATAGCCATCATAGAAAGAAAATGGGAGAGTTTTATTGATATGCTCCCCTACCTTGAGACAAGGGAAACAAAGAGCTTACAATAGAAGTCCTCAGGGTATTTGAATGGTGACTCCCCTAACACAATGATAAACCAACTAACTAACTAACTCATTCAATCCTTTTTGGTATATACAAAATTCTCATAAATGAAAAGATTCCGTAAAAAACTAACAAGGCCTGACCCCTTGATTCTTCGGCCCATAAACATTCCTAATTGGGGGTTGGGTACTACCAGAGAGTAGTGAGGAAAAATATAAGGAATCAGTAAGGATGTTACGAGCAAAGGAGAGGAAGAAAACAAGAGGAGGGGGGAAAAGGTAAGCAGACATGAACTGAGTGAAACAGAAAGCACTTGGGATGGGTGAGAGGTTTTTGTGCGGAACTTCGCCAGTAACATTCTCTTCTCATCTTCATTTCTCAACCAATTTCAGTCATACACAGGGCTACCTATGCATCTAAGGAACTTAGTCTTCTTTATTTCAACAGTTTGACTGGTTTCCCAATTCCTATGAGTTGTGATATCATTTAACAAGCCAGCTTGACATCTCATGAAGTAGCTAACTTATTATAGTCAAACTCTCAAACTAACGTGGCAATATATCATTGAATGGTTGTATAATAAAACACATCAAACTTGAACTAAGATCAGACACCCAATTGATTCTTTTTAAAGAAATATGCACTTTTAAACATTCCCCTTATGTTCATAGATGATGGTCTCTGATGCCAAAATGAACTTAACTCGATGCAAAAATATATAGTCTACATCTTTTCCATTATATGTATAAACCTATTTAATAAACAACCACTCGAAGTAAAGGTATGTTACCAACGAAGCATTGCAGCATTGGTATCTTTTGAGTTTTTGGCATCCAAACATAATTCTGGACCAAGATGTTTGTTCATCCGTCTCACAAGCCGATAGTAATAATGCCTAACCTGTAAGTCATCCACGAAAGAAAAAGAGAGGTGAGAAAGGAAAAACAAGCCAAGATATTATCGGAGATGAAATGAAACACTATCATTAGGAAGGGAATGGGAAAACTGAAAGGGTAAAACAGGATTGTATAGCATACCTGATCCTTGTTTTTACTTTGTACACGGGAAGTGATTTTCTCAAAATTCTACATTGAAGGATATTGCAATTAGCAGCTTTATGGTACCAAAAGAAACAAAAACATCAAAGATAATAATAGCATACAAGTGTACCTTCCCAACTTGCCGTAATGCGGTGAAGAAGCTTTCCTCCTCATTACGAGTCCAAGCAGCCCACTGCCTTGTTGGTTTCTTCGGAGCTATATATAAATGAAAGACAGGCAAACACATCTCAAAAACTACACACGCCTACAAAAATCATACGAATGTGTAAATTAAGCGTCAAAAACTGACCTGGCTGCTGTGGCATAATAACATCATTTGCAAGAGATGTTGAAACACCAGGGTCCTCATTTTGAACAGAAACAGCAGTCTCGGAATGAAGTTGAGTGTTCAAATCAATCAAGATTTCCGCCTCAGCCTCCATTTTTTCTTCCTCACATGCTCTTGCTATTCAAATCCAAATTCACCAAAAGACACAGTTCCCTAAGAATATCAACAAAGATTAAGACTATCAGATAACCAAAAATCACGCCTGAACTGCATCCAACTAAGCCAAGACACACAGACACCAAACACAACACTGACGCGGATACCAGTAAAAAATTTGAAAAAACAAACTAATCGGACACCAGACACGCCTTCCATCAGAAGTGTTGATGCTACTAAGGCTGCAACTCACAAGCATAACTTACAACAAACAGCGATTTTCATCGTCGAATACAGATAAAAATCGCAATTCACAATGTAGGTTACAGCACATAGATTTAATTTCTATTTCTACTAGTTTCATACCTAAACAAATTTCAAACAAATTTGAAATAAACTCTCAAAAACAATTCCTATTGAAAATTTCAATGAAAATTACGTAACAAATTCACAAAAGTAACACAATTAGCAACGAATTTCTAAATTTTGATCGATAATTTTTTGATCTAACAAGTTCCAAAAAAGGAAACAACGAATAGAAAGATATTACAGTAACGAAAAATCGTACCTGAAGAATGAACGTTGACGAAAGGAAGAGAAATTGAAATTCTGAAAACCCTAATTCGAAGGAAAAGGAAGATGAAAGATGAAGCAACAAGATCCACGATGAAGATTCATTCAATGTTCAAAATCAAAACGAAGCGTTTCCAGTGGTTGCAAATTGCAAATATTTTTTTGCTAAAGTAGTTTTGTCAACAATTTTTTTATTTTATTTATTTTCTATTTAGTCCTTCTTTCAAATTATATTATGCTTTGGTCCTTCAAATAAATAAGGGTTTGTTCGTTACGGAAAAGATTTAATTCATATAATAACTACTTTCATTAATGTTTGACTTTAATCGTAACTATGTTTAAAGTCACACAATCGTTTGATCATAATTATTTGACTTTAGTTATCCGATCATGAGAATGATTGTGATTTATTAATTATATAAATCTTTTTATATCAGTGGTGTATTAAAATTAAACTTTTATGTTTTCAAATTTTATAAGAAGATATTTTATTTTATTGAAAAAAAAACAATATTCATTCAAATTTATATAGTTCATCAATACAACCACAAGTTTAATATTATTAATACTACCTTTGTTCCTTATTATAAGACACTAGCCAAAAAAAATTCATATCTCTTAAATTAATACTACCTTTGTTCCTTATTATAAGACACTAGCGAAAAGATGGGCACTCACGTGCCCCGTCTTTCTGCTCATTTTATTGTTCTAACGTTTGAAAATTATGAACGGTGTTTTCTTTTTTTATGAAATTTTGATTTTGATTAAAACTAAAAAATAAATGTTTATCGACATTTGAAATAATAAAGAAATTAAAATTGATTTCTTAAATCAGTGATTGAATATTTTATCTGTACTATATATATACTATATATAAAGAAAGTAGAATGTTTAAGGATGACTTTTTTCTTCCAATTATACCCTAAAATAATTTGAATATAAAAATGTTATTTTGTTGATGTCATTCAAAAAGATAAGAATGTATCTTATATTGTTTATATTTTTAAAAAAAATATTATATTTGTATAGCATCATTGAAAAGATAAGTATAGTTTGTAACAATATGAAAGTGCAAAATATATATCGTCTGTTCCTATGATTTTAATCAGAATCAAAATAAGTTTAATCAAAATTTCATAAAAATTACTGTTCGTAATTTATACGCATTAGCACAATAAAAAGACGAGACAGATGTGCACGAAGTGCCTGTCTAAACGCTAGTTGTTATAAAAATATTTACTCATAGTAAAATGGGTTAAAGTGTTACACATACTTAATTATCAAGGGTTCAAAGTGTAATTCAAGCATTTTATAGTGGATGGGAGTGTAATTCAATCGCAATAATGTAAAACATATTTAGTTAATAGAAGTTTTATAACAATTTAAAAATATGTTCCCTCCTAAGACAACAATAGCAACAAAATGAAATAGTAGCATACATAACAAAAAGGTTTGAACATCAAGATACATTACGAAAGACTTCGTGATAAACAACATTTGAGGTCGTATTAGTGTTCTTTCCATCTCCATCAATGATTAGTATTTTCAAACTTTGTCTTGAAGTGACCCTGGAAATTGCAACGTACAGCTGACCATGCGAGAACACAGGACTCGACAAATAAATTCCAACATTTTTAAGTGATTGCCCTTGACTCTTGAAAGTTTTAAATGTCGATGACCATAGTCTTCTATTGGTACTAATTACTATTCATTGCAGCCATAAAAGCAATTATTGCATATTGATTTGTAATGCTTTGCGACCTGAAATTTTGATTAGCCTTAATGAGCAATTAGTTTCGATTAGCATAATGGTAGAATCTTATATAATAAAGCTTAACCCCTAAAGCTATTTCTAACCCTAATATTTTTCCCCCATTTCTCCCTCCACTTTTCTGAGTCATTGGATCTTGCACATTTAGGCGCCATTCAATTTTAGTCATTGATCATCTTACTTAATTAATGCCAGCCGAATTTTGTTATCAAGTTTGCTATAATTTTGGTCAGCCGAATCCTTATTATTATTTTTTTTTAATTCCTATCCTCCTTTTTTTTTATTCCTATCCTCCTTTTTTTTTTCGAATCCTTATTTTTTTATTTTTTTTTGAATTCCTATCCTCCTTTTGGCCAGCCGAATCCTGATTATTATTTTTTTGAATTCCTATCCTCCTTTTTTTTATTCCTATCCTCCTTTTTTTTTAAGCAAATATTTTCTACACTTTCAGGTTTGCAATTATTTAACATAACAAATTCCATCTAAAAAAATGCATCGCACCAATTTTATTCCTATCCTCTTGCCTTTTTTTTTATGAAGCAAATATTTTCTACCCTAATTTCTATGTAAACTTGGTTATCTTACTTACTAAAGCTTATCCCCTAAAGCTATCATTAACCCTAATTTTTCCTCCTAATTATTCCCAACGTGGCATTTGTGTTCTCCATGCATATTCAAATTTTCTCTCTTTCCCATGACCATATTTTCTCTCATTCTTAACAGCTCCCACAATCTCTTCTCTTATCAATTGTTAACGCCCCTCCCTCTCTCTCTCTCCCTCTCATCGGTATGCATCGCAAATTTGATACGGCAACGCAACATGACGAAGCTGAAGCGAAGGAAATCGAGTGATGGTTGGTCGGATTTTTTTAAATGTTGAATCTGATGGAGCGAAGAGATTTGTGTAAGGTGATTGTTCAACCGAGAAGAGAAATCAGAGGGATTTCAGAAAATTCATCGGACGGTGATTATCATGATCTAGATTGTTATTCTTCAGAATACTCATCTGTTGGATTTGATGACCTAATTCCCTTTCTCCTGGTTATCGATTTATCAAAGTCTTTTTTAGTAATCATTGTAATTGTTTTCTTTTTATTTTTTTAAAAAAAATATTGGTTTGGTTACGTTTCATTTGAATTAATCTCACGTTTTGATTATGACATCTCTGATTAGGTGATTTCGTTGAACAGTACCCCACAAGGATTTGACCGCCGCCGGCACCTGCGGTTGCTCCCTTCCACACCTCCAGCAGAGTTTCGATTTCGCCTTCTGTCTCACCTTTGGTGTTCTGTTTGGTTCTGTTTCACTATCAGTATCTTTGTCATGAACAAACGGTTGCGTTTCTGGTATCGATCTTGGGGAGTTCTTCTCCTCTCTTAGTAAATTTCACGACATTTGTTTATTGTTGTGTTTTTGAGTTTTGATTTTCGGAATGGTTTGGGAATTGATGATGAATGTTTGGTGCCATCAAGAATGGTGCAATTGATTATTGGTTAAGAACTGTGAGTTTAGAAATTTGTTTCTGTGATATTTACAAAATAAATAAAGATAGTTTACAAGAATATGTAATTAGATGGAGCAGAATCGAATGAGGAGTGATAGTTTACCAGAATTCTTGAATGTGTGATCAGATGGAGCGAAGTCGGTGGCGGAAGGTGACAATTCCTCACAAATAATCTTAAATTGGTTTCAGTTTTAGTCATTATTTTCACATTATTTTCTTAAATAATCTTAAATTGGTTTCAGATTTTTGTGCGGTTTTGCTATATCAGTTATATAATTGAATCTGATACGACCGCAAGGGATTGCAGATTTGCTGGAGCAGGTAGGGAGGATTTTGATGGTGGTTGAGGTTCTTTCGTGTAATCACATGAGGATTCTTCCAGTCATTGAGTTAGAAAAGTTAGTTAACAAGTTGTGGATCAAGTATTGTATTACGTTGAGTACAATACTGAAGAAGTAAGTATAAACTCATCATGTCCAGTTGCCTTATACAATAATTCTTCAAATGTTGTAATTTTTGTGTTGTGTATGAGTTTTATTAGAGTGTGGTTGTTTGCATCATATATAAACATGAATTTATATTGTTTAAGTGATGAGATGATCATCTTGAAGTGTTTGTTCTTGAATCCTTTTTATTTAACATTGGTTCTATTAAGTTTCGAATGTCATTGTTGTTATTAGCTTCTGCTGTTGTACATATATAGAACCAAGTATATAACAAAGTATGCAATTCTAGGTTACTTTTTTTAAATTTTTGTACCATATGAAATAAAGTGTGCTAATTAAATGTTTGGTGACTTGAATCTTTTCGCTATTATTATATGTCATTGGTAAATTGTTTTGGTGACTTACATCATTTAAATTCTTAATAGTATGTTATACGATGTTTTTCATATTTGTTGATATTTTTGATTTTTTTTAAGGGTGCTGTCATGTTGGCTAAATGCTTGGCTAACCATGCTGTCATATTTTTTTAACTAATGGATGGCAAACACTACATGATTTTAATGGGATCCCTATGTTTTTTTTGGCATCAGTCAATTTGGCATTATTATCAAGGACATGGTTGGCAAGAACATAACTTATTGGATATTTGATACCTCAATGAAGTTTCTGGTAAACATGACTGTTGTAATGACTCATTTCCATCAAGTCTTTTGTGGACTATGGTATGTCTATATTACTTTCCTCTACTTGAATATATGTTAACTCCTTTGCAATAGTTATGTATCAGCCTGTCATTTTCATTAGGTCCTCTGATCGAAAGTTTAATGATATGCCTTTCTTACCCTTTTCCATGTATAATCTTTGCTTTTTGTTTTTGCTTCATTTCTAGCTTAATTAAGAAACATTTCTGCTGCTTTTGAATTTATTTAGTCTTTTTCCCCTATTTTTATGGAAACAATTTTAGCCTTTATAGCTATGACTGTCATATGCTTGAAGTCAATGTGATGCAAAATACATTTACAAAAGTTATCATATGTTAACCATTTAACTTATGTACGTGTATGTTTTTATAAGCCATGTTATATCTATGCATATTTATTTAACTTAAAAGTAATTTATTATGATCCTATGCTTTAGCCGTGTGACCAAGACCATAATATTGTCACACAAATATTTTATTTTTTTGGTCAAATATTGTAATATGTATTGCTCTTTAGAAACTATTTTGAGGACTCTGTTGGTTCTACTTTTGTTTATACAGCTATCATTGAGGAGTTAATAGTTTTAACTATAGTGTTCTTCCATAAAAAAGTATCTTCATAACTTAAAAAGAAATTCAAAAGAATTGGGTTATCAAAAACTAGAAGCATGCGAAGAAAAATTTGTAAAACGATGTGCATAGTAACTAATAGTAGTTGTGTTGACCAGTTGACATTGATTCTCTAATAGGATCTAAAGGTGTTATAATAGTTAGTTGTGATTATCCTTTCGAAAGAAATTGATAGCTCAATATGTTTTTTGTCTGGTGTGTACAATGTGGACATGAGTCTTTTGTGAGCCAAACTTCGGCGTCCTATATCCTCATCCTCTCCTCAATACCTGGTGTAAGTTGTGCTTTAAGGATCTTGGTTGTGTTATGTCATACATTTTTTGTACAAAGCCATACTCTTAAACGTTGCTGCAATGTGCCAATGTTTATTGTCCTCCTTCCATACATTTGCATGATAGTTTTGTTTGTTCTGTTTAGTGCTTAATATTTTGTTTATCTGTTCCTATATGTTGTGGTATCAATTAATATTCATATTGTTAGGAGATTCTAAGAATCAACTATGATATTGATCGACTTGGTGTATTCTTTTCTTATTTGAAATCAATGTTATGTTGTTATATTGGGTGCTTTACCGAATATTTAATGGTTCTACAATAATCCAACTCTGCTTTTAGGCTATGATGTAAGTTTGTGTCCATCTCACACACAAAGGAAATTCAAAGTTTGTTTTAATTTTAATTTTATCATTTTGTATAGGATTGTTTGAAAGCTGTGATTACTCCATCAAACAAGTCAAGTGAAAAGAGAAGAGAAAAGAGAATATAGGTCACACCAATCGATGATGGTGGAACACAGATGTTTGAGATTGTGTTGTAAACGAGCATAGTGAATGGATCTTCATGCTCTCCATCAATTTTTTTTTTTTTAAAGACGATTCTTCTAATGTATTGTCTTCCACCTCTATATTTTCTATTCTCATTGCAATCGTAAATGTCATATGATAATGTTTCATAAATCAAACAATTGGATTTGAATGGTTAATGAATTCCATAAATAATGAATTGTTCAAGAGAACTTGAATTTGATTTTAGGAGGACAATTTTTGGTCAAACTTTTCTTACTTTTCGACCGAACTCCAGATTACCATATCTCCTTTTTTCTTCGAACCAGATGATTAATACAAAAAATATGATATAGTTTCATATGTTAATAACAAACTATATTCCTTCATCATTAAAAGAAATCTATTCTCATTAAAAAAAACTAAATACCGATTGTTCAAAATATACTACAGTTTGTAATTTTAAAAGACCCGTGCGACGCACGAGTCGGCGTTCTAGTAATGCATAATGATTGACACAGGTTTACTAATTTACCATCTATTCATAATAAAATAACGATTATCAATAATGAGCAATAAGTTTCTTTTATTCACAATGAAATATCAATAATGAGCAATAAGTACGCGCAAGTTTCGTTCTATATATATATATATATATATATATATATATATATATATATATATATAATTTTTAACCTTTTTATTGAATTATTACCATTGTTTTTTTCTAAGGATGGTTTCTACTACATTATGAGGTAACTGTGATGAAAACATGCTAGCTAATGAAAACAAACTTTCAATTCCCTCTATGTCATTTAAGTTTGTGCGCATGGCATGCCCTAAAATGGACTGCCAATAATGATCGAGTGAACATATAAAAGGCAAGTCAGCCTGTCTGCAATTGATAGTGTTTAATCATATTGTCGATTATTAGTGAGGATTCAACTGATATGCGAATAGTACGGATATGATCATTGTCATTAAATGTAATTATTAGTGCTTTTAATACTAAAGGAATTATAGCTTGATATATTCACTCGCGTGTTTTTAATGTGAATGACCATAGTCTTCTATTGGTAGTAATCCCTTTTTATTGCAGCCATAAATGTATTTTTCTAAGAAAGTTTTTTTGTTAATATCATCACTACAGTCATGAATGCTTTCAATAGGTAGTAATTGGCAGAGCAACTAGTGCATACTGCATAAAAGCAATTAAAAGCAATTCTTATTTGAAGAAAGTTTTTCTATTAAAAGCAATTCTTATTAAGAGCAATTAATACCTATTTATTGTAGCCATAAAAGCAATTAGTGCAAATTAAATGTATTTTTCTAAGAAAGATTTTTGTTAATATCATTATTGCAGTCATGAATGCTTTCAATAGGTAGTAATTGGCAGAGCAATTATTGTATACTGCATAAAAGCAATTAAAAGCAATTCTTATTCGAATATATGACCCAAAAGTATGGCAGAAAATTGGTGCATATAGAAAATTAAATGTATTTTCTAATAAAGTTTTTTGTTAATATAATCATTGCAGTCATAAATGCTTTCAATAGGTATTAATTGGCAGAGCAATTAGTGCATACTGCATAAAAGCAATTCTTATTCGAATATATGACCCAAAAGTATGGTAGAAAATTGGTGCATAAAGAAAATTAAATGTATTTTTCCAAGAATGACCTCTACTGAAGTATGGTAGATATGGACATGTCAAAAGTGACGATGAGCCATGCGAATCAATAAATAACTTGCATGAGGAAGATGAAGTTTTTTAGTTAATTATTAACATGTATAGAATTTTCTTTACAATATATCTCCTAAATTTGTTCGGATCATGTCAACATAATTGATTGCATTTTTACAACCATAAGCTGAATGTCATCTAATATAACTTAAGTTGAAAATGACAGTACTCCTATATTGCACAATGAATGTGTCTCCTTAAAAAGACATCTTTGCACGTAAATGTAAGTATTAAAATAACAATCACTACTTGATGGAGGCTTCATGACTCATATTATTGTAGTCTATCAACCATAAATTAGATTGTAATTCAAAAGGAGAGCACATTAAACTGGGAAGACAATAACATAAATTTCATTAAAACGAAAATATAATTCGAAAACATCAAAATGGATCCAACTACATAAACCCTAAAAATTGAACTCCATCAATTGGCATGCAGACATCAAACTCTCACAACAGTTGGGCGCTTGACATGAATGTATACGGTGTCGTTCATGTCAGCATGTGGAAATCCAACTTTAACCATGACACCTTCATCAAGTCTGCGCGCCAGTATCATTCTTTTCCATCCTCCACCAAGTTTGATGTGGTGATGTGGCCTGGATCCAAATATAGTTATACAATTCCACTTGTTTCCACAGTCATCAATCATTGCCAATGAAGTGGTCTTTTCCCGATAGATAAATCACACATGCCCTTGTAAATAAGCATCTGCATAAAAATTACAACTGTAAAACCAAATTTTTAAATGAGGTGATAGAAATGTTCCAAAAAAAGCAATGTAATGCAAAATCAAAATACCATAAATCCAGAAGTGACATCAAAACCAGTTAAATACTTCTCCCACGAGATTTGAAAATTTCTCTCATCATGATGGAAAGTGAGGATTTCACTTGTGACCGGAACACCTTCATATGCAAAGGCTGGCACGATAGTTTTCTCAATCTCAAATTTCATAGAAGGAATAAAAAGAGGAGGATCCACAACACGTCCTGATCGATCAATCACATTAATCCCAAACTATCCAGCACCGGTAAACACCATCACAATAGTTCCACCCAAACGGACATCATAAAAGTCGTGTATGGCATTGAACCCAGTAGTTAAAAACACACTACCACATATCCTTTCAACCATAACCTCAAACTGGTTGTTGTTAAGGTTGAAAAAAGTTGCGTAATCACCTAGCGATGCACCAGAATCAGAGACAAAGGTTTTTGGCAACATAAGTGCATCCTGTTAAACATATACAACCGAAATTAGTAAGTGAAAATGCTAATCAAATGAACTTTTAATTTGAATTGTCGCATCTATAAAAAGACAATATTAGTAATCTTGCACACACATCTGTTACACGAAACTCAAGTCGAAGAGTTCTATATTGAACTCGCAATCTGTTATCAAACTTGTCCAGATCAATTATAGGATTTGGATCTAATGGAGCTGAAAAAGATCAAAGATTCAAAGAAATTAGTGCAAGTTGAAAAATATGTACGAAACAAAAAATAAGAGATGATAGGAGATGATAATGGTAGGAGATGAGAATGGTAGGAGTAGCTAATCGTTAAGAGTTATGGTGATTTGATTAGCATTAGCTACGTTTTCAATGGCCATTATGACGTATCTGTATGAAAGAGGAAATGAGTAGTTTGAAAATAGAGTTTGAATCAACGACTGAGATTAGATTAACAATGAATTTGAATCAACGGCTGAGATTAGATATACGCTTAGGAGGGAAAAAAGCTAGTGATTAGGGCAAACATGCTAGCTAATCAACTCTAACTTTTATAATAAAGGATATTTTACGACGTTATGTATACGAATCTTCTCTCTTAAGTATGTGTTGTTCTAACTTCACTTTTCTATTCAATGTTGGACTCTAACTGACAATTAATATATCACAACTTTCTTTCTTTTAAGTATGACTAATTTTAGTCCGTACCTTTTTTGTTTAAAAATGATTTTAGCCCGTGCTTGATAGTTTCCAATTAAGTTTTTATATACGAGCCTCTCCCACTATCACGTTAATACTAGTACCATTTTATTCATTGTGATTCTATGAGAAAACATAATCAACCCTTTTTTTTAATGTATTGGATTACATTAAACAGAAAGAATTAAACAAGAAGATTACATTTTTTTTTTAAAGAAGCAATCGTAAAATCACTTCAATTGTGTAATGAATTGAGTCAATGTAGGGATGACAATTGGACCCAGATCCGATGGATACCCGTAATGGGTAGGGTAAAACCCTTCTTTTATGGGTATGGGCTTGGGTCCGGGTAACTACCCGCAAATTTAGATGGGTATGAGTGCGGGTAAGGGCACTATACTACCCAACCCCGCAAACCGCATATACATATTTATGTAATATAATAAATATTTTATTTATTTTTGGTGTACAATGATTGAATTTAGGCTTAATTGCAGTTTTAGCCCCCTAACTTTTCCAAAGTTGCGATTTTGGTCCCCTAAGAAAAACAAAACTACAAAACCGCCCCCTAAGTTTTGCAACTGTAGCAGTTTTGGCCCCTCAAGGCAAAAATAAAAGGGTTAATATGTGTTTACCCCCCTGTAATTTGGGCGAGTTCCGGTTTTCCCCCTGTAATAAATTTTGTTAAAATTCAGCCCCTGTAATTTGAAGATTCCGTCGAAAACCCCCCTGGTCAAACCTGGCACACGCCAGGTGCTGATGTGGCGTGCCACGTCACCTTTTTCTGATGACGTGGCACGCTGACTGTATAATTATTTTATTTTTTTATATTGTACACGTGGCATTTTTATATTTTTTTATTAAAAAATAATTTTTTTAATTAAAAAAATATTATTTTTAATTAAAAAAATATTATTTTTTAAAAAAAATTAAAATTTTTTTTTTAAAAAAACGAAAAAAAATTCTTAAAAAATAAAAAAATGAAAAAAATTCTGAAAAAAATAAAAAAATACCGAAAAAATTAATAAAAATGAATACAAAAATCTGGTAAATTTTAAAAATAAAAAATAAAATCTGGAAAAATTAAAAAAAAATGAAAACATTAGGGAAAAAATTAATAAATTTCGAAAAAATCATATTTCCTTATTTTTTTCAATACTGGAAAAATGAAAAAAATTCTTTTTTTTTAGAAAGTACTTTTCAAAAATGTCCTCAATTTTCAATACAAATAATTTCCAGATTGTTTTTATCCTCAATTTTTAAATATTAGAAAATATTCTCAAATTTGTAACACATCGTAAAAAAAAATTGAAAAAAAAATCTGAATTTTCCTAAATTTTTAAATAAATTTGTAAACAGATTTTTAAAAATAAAAATATTTTCAAGATTTTTTTTTGTTGAGAAAATTTGAAAAACTTCTTTTTCGAAAAATAAAAACAATCTGGAATTTTTTTTAATATTTACGATGTGTTACATGTTTTATTTGTATTGAAAATTGAGGACATTTTTGAAAAGAAACAACCAGTCCCAAAGAGCTAATTAATCTTTTTTCAAAAATTTCAAGATTGATCATTTTCAAAATTTTCAAGATTAATCATATTTATAAAAATCATGTCCTAATAACAGGATACAATGTATATTGATTGACTCCGGTATATAAATCATGTTATACGGTTGAAAGACAAGTACTTTCCGTAAAAAAAAGAATTTTTTTCATTTTTCCGGTATTGAAAAAAATCTGGAAATATGAATTTTTCGAAATTTATTATTTTTTCCCGAATGTTTTCATTTTTTTTAAATTTTTCCAGATTTTATTTTTTATTTTTAAAATTTATCAGATTTTTGTATTCATTTTTATTAATTTTTTCGGTATTTTTTTTATTTTTTTCAGAATTTTTTTCATTTTTTTATTTTTTAAGAATTTTTTTCGTTTTTTAAAAAAAAAAAATTAATTTTTTTTAAAAATATAATATTTTTTTAATTAAAAAAAATATTTTTTAATAAAAAATAAAAAAATGCCACGTGTGCAATATAAAAAAATAAAAAATAAAATAATTATACAGTCAGCGTGCCACGTCATCAGAAAAAGGTGACGTGGCACGCCACATCAGCGCCTGGCGTGTGCCAGGTTTGACCAGGTGGGTTTTCGACGGAATCTTCAAATTACAGGGGCTGAATTTTAACAAAATTTATTACAGGGGGGAAAACCGGAACTCGCCCAAATTACAGGGGGGTAAACACATATTAACCCAAAATAAAAATAAAAAAATGACACGTGGCACCTCACTTAGGATGCCACGTCAGCGTAGACCGAGTCAAAATTGGCCTTGGGGGGCCAAAACTGCCACAGTTGCAAAACATAGGGGGCGGTTTTGTAGTTTTTTTTTTCTTAGGGGGCCAAAATCGCAACTTTGAAAAAGTTAGGGGGCTAAAACTGCAACTAAGCCTTGAATTTATTTAGCTATTTAAGGATAAATTTAAACAGATCGTTTCATCCTTACCTTCATAAGCTCAAGAGCTACAAATTTATGATTTAAAATCAATTTGATGTTTATTTTATCATGCACTTTTTTTATATGTATTTTGAATGTTTTTATTTTAATTTTCGAGGAATATTTTGGATTTTTTTTATTTGGTTAAATACTACGATTTCTACTATTTTATGAGTTGTTTTAAAAAAAAAATTGGAGCATAGTTTTATTTCAATTGTGATGTATTTTATTGTCTTTTTATAATTAAAGTGTGGGTAATGGGTACGGGTATAGGCACTTAGGTGTCCACCGGGTACGGGAAAGAGCACTAAAGTTGTTACCCACGAGGGTACATGCTCGAGTACGAGCATTTTTTACAAACACAGGCATGGGGAAGAGTACTATAGTACTATATCCATTGAGTACCCATTGCCATCCCTAAGTCAAAGAAATAATACTCAAATTTAATATGGATGTATGTCTTTCTTGATTCAAATCATTAACTAAAAAAATAATTAAATCTCGTTCAAATTAAACAAGAAGATTACATTCTTTTTTTTCTTTTCTTTTAAAAAGAAGCAACGGTAAATGCACTTCAATTGTGTAATGAATTGAGTCAAAGAAATAATACTTGAATTTAATAAGGATGTATATCTTTCTTTGATTCAAATCGTTAACTTATAAAAACAATTAAATCTCGTTCAAGTAGAAACATGAACAAAATTTGACAACATTAAAAAGTTTATACATTCTTATTTGGTAAAATCATAGTTGATTTTATTTTTTGACAAAAATATCATAATTGATTTTAATATTGATAAGAAACACACGGTGGTCCCCAGTCGAAAGAAAAAAACACGGTGGTCCAAACAGAATCACTCAATAAATAGTTTCTTTGTCCTTTGTCTTTGTCTTTGACTTAGGGCTTTTCATTAGGGTTTTTCTTATGCATCCGTATTTTGCTCGTGTGGTAGTAACCAACCACTCAACAGGCAAAGGTATGATCTTTTTCAATTCCACTTCAATCAAAAACAATTTTCGATTGAAGTGGTGTCCGACTCGTTTTGTGTCTGATCCATGTTGGTGTCCATTTGATCGCTTATATTTTCTTAAATTATTAGGGTTGTCTACGAGTCAGTGTTGTGTCTGACGTCCGTGTTATTGTCATTGCTGATCATCTTTAGAGTAGTATTTTGAAGGTGTCCATTTGATCGCTTATATTTTCTTAAATTATTAGGGTTGTCTACGAGTCAGTGTTGTGTCTGACGTCCGTGTTATTGTCATTGCTGATCATCTTTAGAGTAGTATTTTGAATTTTTATAATTATTGAGTTGATTAATGTAGGTTCATCAAATACTATGGAAGAAGCTCTTATGGATATAGATGACTGTTATCAGGAGAAGATCACGCCTGATACTCTTCCATTTGCTAGAAGGTTAGTTTTTTAAACCTAAACACTTTCCATTGTAATGTTGTTTGCTTGGATTGATGAGTTTTTTTGTTTTGTTCTGTGCATGTAGCTACCAACTTGAAGCATTGGATAAAGCGATCCGCGAAAATACTATAGTTTACTTAGAGACTGGTTGTGGAAAGACTTTGATAGCCATCATGCTTCTTCGAAGCTACGCTTATCACCTTCGAAAGCCTTCTCCTTACATTGCTGTTTTTTTGGTTCCCAAAGTTGTTTTGGTTTCTCAAGTATTATGCTGCCACTTTCATCTCTTTTATAATAACTTTGCGAATTTCAGATGCATTCTCTGATGAATGATTTCTATGTGATGATTGAGGATTCACTGTGCTTGTTTGTTTATTTACTTGTGTATTCTAGCAAGCTCAGGCTTTGAGAAATCACACTGATTTGAAAGTTGGAATGTATTGGGGAGACATGGGTGTTGACTTCTGGGATGGAGCTATATGGAAAGAACAAATGGAGAAACATGAAGTGAGAGTCTTTGCATTTCAATGGCGACTAGGATACGTCATTGTTATTTTATATCAATATTAATCTGGTTTGCATCTTTGCATATACATGAACTATCTGTTTGTGTCATATATGAAATATTCATCTAAACTTTATTCGTTTGTACTATGCAGATTCCAATGAAACAAGAAATAGACAATTTTTTCTTACTAATTTTGTTTATGTCAATGAAATCTTACCTTATATTAAACAAACATATAGCTATTTAACCAACTAACTAATATTGCTCTTTCTGGAATTCATTCCTTTCAAGTTGTCTTGTATTTGTTGGAAAGCTTGTAGTCTACTCATAGATGGTTTTTGTGGCTTCAATCTCTATGTACATTTTTTCTTTGAAACGGCTAAAATATATTAACGGCGCAAACCAAAGCACAAGACGGGCTAGGTGTGCAAAAAAACAAGACATCCAGTTTCTGTTTTTCTAATATTCAGTTGACTAGAATATACACATTATCATTTGTTATTATGTTTCTTAAAGTTATCTTTAACTGATTGGTAATCACTGCTGGTAATGCTTTGGAATGTACAGGTGCTTGTTATGACTCCTGCAATATTGCTTTCTTGCTTGAGGCATAGCTTTATCAAACTGAAAATGATAAAGGTTTTAATAATGGATGAATGCCATCATGCTGCTGGTAGACACCCATATGCTTGTATCATGACTGTAAGTTTGTGTTATATACTCTTTACTTGCCTTTTCTTTTAACTTCTTTGTGTATTTGAACTTATTACCGTCATATATTTTGGTCGTAATATGTTAGTTTTGTCTGATTGCGTGCAGGAATTTTATCACCATCAATTAAGATCTGGTATCACCGAGCTTCCTCGAATTTTTGGGATGACTGCATCCCCAATTAAGTCGAAAGGTATACAAGCCTAGAGAAAGTTTCTATTCATTTATTTGCTTTGTTAGTTTTTTCCTGCTTATTTATCAGTGTCAGTTATTTTCTCGTGTTCAATTTCCCTTACCTTCACTTTTATTTTTTGATACAGCGGCAAATTCTAAGTCGACCTTGTCGAAAAATATTCGGGAACTAATGACTCTAATGAATTCAAAGGTTGTTTTTACTTTCATTCTCTTTATGTACAATTTTTCTTACTTTAGTCTTTATATACGTTTATTGTGTTCAGTAGCAATACTTAATCCCCTTATCTTCTCGGTGAATATTACCATGAGAAAATACATTACAGGGTGATTGATAGGTCTTACTGTTAGGGATGCTAGCATAAGTGACAGATTTAGCTGTTATTTGCCTGTTTTAGTTAATTTTAGGGAGCAATTAAAGATCCTCTGCTCCAGACTCTTGTTAGTGTAGCCTAGAGTCATCGGAACTTTAAGTATGCTAGAGTTGTTATTTGAAAATACTCTGAATAGGTTGTTAGAAAAATTTATTCCTTCGTGAGTAATACTCTTCTTTGTTTTGAAGTACAACTCAACATTACTGTTTACCTATGAAGCACGGACACTCCTCGGATAAGGGCGTGTCCCGGTGTCCGACACGTGTCGTGTCGTGTCCGACACCGACACGACACTTGTAATTACACTGAATTATGTAATTTTCTCAAATTGTTAGCGGTGTTGGCGTGTCAGTGTCCGTGTCGTGTCCGGTGTCCGTGCCCGTGTCCGTGTTTCATAGCTGTTTATTCTTGTTATGTTTTATTTCTCTGATATATTTTTTTTTAATTGAAGGTTTATACATGTGTGAGTGATGCTGTCATCTCCAAATTTATACCGACATCAACTCCAAAATTCCAGTCTTACAATGAAAATGTAATTTCATATGCTTTATTCGCAAAATTAGCCAATAAACTCAGCAGTTTAAAACAACAGGTGTGTACTCAGAAGTTTCTCTTTAGTAGTGCATGTTTTTGTCCGATCATAGTTGACTATTAACTTGCAATGCCTCTAATTTGTTCTTCAGCACGAGCTTTACGTCACAAGTTCAAATTTCACAAAAGCAGCTGTTGACTCTGCACACAAGAAAATAGCAAGGATTTATACTCACTCAGTTTTTTGCTTGGAAGAGCTTGGTGTTTGGTTGGCTTTGAAGGTTCTTGCCCTTCTTCTGCTGTGATTTTTTGGCTCTATTTTACGTTCATGTTTGTATAATTGACATCAACTGTGTTTTACATGATAGGCCGCGGAGTCTTTATCATCCATTGAAATTGAAACTTGGACATTGCAAATATCTTTGGGTAACTCGGGTGATCAAATTGTGAAAGATTTTTGTTCGTCCACTATTCTCACACTGCAAAGTTACATACCATCTGGTAATAATTCTACAATCTTGAGAAAATACATGATATTTCAATTTAATATTTTGTTTGCATTCTTTTATTAATTCTAGAAAGTGTCTTCTTACTCAGATCCTCAGTGGACTATTGGTGACAATATGAATTCCGATATGGAAAGGGGGCTATTGACCTCCAAAGTGTGCTGTCTTATGGACTGCCTACTTGAGTACAGGTTATCATAAATAGATTATTTCAAAAATATTTTATATGTATCATAAATAAATCTATTTTAATTGATATACTGTGCTTACTGCATACTACAATTACAGGAATTTTACTGAAATGAGATGCATAGTTTTTGTGGAAAGGGTCATCACAGCTATTGTCCTTGAGGTTCTTTTGAACACTTTGCTTCCGAAATACAATAGCTGGACGGCTAAATTCATTGCAGGAAACGGTAGTAAATTACAAAACCAATCAAGGAAAAATCAAAATCAAATTGTGGAAGATTTTCGTATGGGATTGGTATGCTACTTTCTTATATAATCCACTGTATTGTAATAAGCAAATGCAGTTACTTATTAAGGAAACATTTTAATCTATAGGTCAATGTCATTGTTGCGACATCAATTCTTGAGGAGGGTTTAGATGTTCAAAGTTGCAATTTGGTTATTAGATTTGACCCATCTCCCACCGTGTGCAGTTTTGTACAGTCCCGTGGCCGTGCCAGAATGCAAAATTCAGATTATATATTGATGGTTAAGAGGTAGGCAAGTGCTATTTATATTTAGCCTTTTTCAAGAGACAAAGTTATAATATCAAATCTATATGTTGAGGTAAGCTTAACTAAAACTTCCATATTTTGTTCCAAAATTACAGTGGGGATTCAGTTACACGTTCTCGATTAGAGAAATACCTTGATGGTGTGGAAATGATGAGGAAGGAGTCCTTGCGTCATTCTTCCCTTCCATGTGAAAGTCTTGAAAGTGATGAATTTAATGAGCATGCTTATCGTGTTGCAAGCACTGAAGCTGTTGTCAATCTTAGTTCTAGCATTACTTTGATATACTTGTATTGTTCACGACTCCCTGCAGATGGGTTAGTTTGTTTATTGCTACCCTTATTCCATTTCTTCTCCATTTAATGAACGTTAAGATATGTTTTCTTTTGCGTTAATCTGGTTCTTATAAGTTTTTTTTTTTATCTCGTTCATCATTCACCCCATTTTGTCTAAACTCCCAGGTACTTTAAACCGACTCCAAGGTGGGACAAACAGACTGGAACGTTGTATCTTCCTAAGAGTTGTCCTATACAGGCTATTAATGTACATGGTGACTCAAAGTTCTTAAAAAATATCGCATGTCTTGAAGCATGCAAAAAACTTCATATGATTGGAGCTTTGACAGATAATCTTGTTCCTTCTATAGTTGCTGAAGAAGCAGAGGTGGAGGACTTTGGTAACTTCATGCCTTCTATTCATTTTATTATTATTGCCTTTTAATTTTTAATATTACGTGAATATAAGTTTCTATTTAACCATATACTAATTTTATGAATGGCGTCGACATCAAACAAAATCTTACAGGGAATGAACCATATGATGAGGATCAACCAAGTTATGTACCGCTTGAATTGGTGAATCGTATGCCAAACAATAGTAACACAATATACTATTGTTATTTAATCGAGCTAAAACAAAATTTTAGCTACGATATTACTGTGCAAGACATTTTCCTTGCAACTAGAGTCAAGCTTGATCTAGAAACTGAATGCATGCAATTCGACATGTGTTTCGATAGAGGTAGCTTGTCTGTAAACTTGAGATACAAAGGATCCATTAATCTCTCGCCGGATCAGGTATCTCTCTATTACTCCTTTAATTGGTTTTTTTTAATTGTATCTGACATATTCGCAAGTGTTGGAAAAAGTCATCACAATTATGCTTTGTTTTCATTTTCCAGGTTCTTTTGTGTAAAAGATTCCAAGTTAATGTCCTTGGAATTCTTATGAACCATAAAACGGACAAGGAAACTGATTCCGACAAATTCTGTTTGGAAGATGATCTTGAGATTGATTATCTTCTGCTGCCATCTATTGCTATAGAGGAAACACTATCTGTTGATTGGATAACTATTAATTCCATACATCCATCTATAGTTAAGTGTCTGCATCATGAAGCCAATATATGGACTGAAAAGGGTTTAGTTTGCCCTTGCATATTGCGGAATGCGTTGATTTCTACTCCTCATAATGGTCGTACCTACATCACCACCGGTATAATGGAATTGGATGGAAATTCACCTCTGGAAGTAGGAGATGGTGAAGTAACTACGTACCGAAAGTACTTTGAACAAAAGTAAGTAATTTTTTGTGGTAGATGTTAGTGTAAAGATAATCTATCAACTCTGATGCATTATATATTGTCCGGTTAATTTATCTATTTTAGGGCATTATTCTAATTTATCCTTTTCCGAGTTTCAGACATGGCATTCGATTGCGTTTTGAACATCAACGCCTACTTAAGGCAAGACACATGTTTCCCGTAAAAAATTATTGTCATGGACATAGGAAATCGAAAGACAGAGGTTTGAGCTTTAAATTTTTATTTTGTTTTTTGCGGTACCTTGATCTTTACTTAGTGAGTACCATACAAACCTTTGGGCTGCACAAACACACGGAAGATATAGTTTCTTCTATTATCGCTGTCAAACACTAATAATGTGTAATCTGTGTTTTACTTTTTCAGATGTGAGCAAGACCTTTGTTGAGTTACCTGCTGAACTTTGCTCAATAATCATGTCACCAATATCAGTCCGAACTCTGTATTCATTTTCATTTATTCCATCGATCATGCATAGACTTGAGTCATTGCTTGTAGCTTTGAACTTTAAAAAGATGCATTTGAATCATTGTCCGCAGAACGTGATTCAAACATTCAAGGTGGGCTAGTTTTTCTTCTTTCCAGAATTAAGAATTCTGTATCTATTGGTTTTTATCCTTAATAGGTAATAAGCTTAGAAAAACAGTTTCTTTTTTATTGTATGTTTCTCACAAAATAATTTATTAAATAATGGAAGTAGTTTAGACACAAACGTTGTACTTGAAAACGGTAAGACACTGAATAATGAATGTAAAGAGTTCCTTTTGGAACTTTCTCCTCTTGCTTTGTTTGGTAAATTTGTCTTGGCGCTATCTGAATGTGTGCTTTTATATTTAGTTGTCAAAAATTTTAGAGATATTTGCACTGATGGTATCTGCATTTTTCATTATAGGTCTTGGAAGCAATGACCACAAAGTCATGCAAGGAGACCTTTCATTATGAGTCTCTGGAGACACTTGGAGATTCTTTTTTAAAATATGCTGTTAGTCAGCAACTTTTTAATATGTATGAAAATCATCACGAGGGTCTTCTAAGTGTGAAGAGGGAGAAGATCATTTGTAACGCTGCCCTCTGTAAGTTAGGTTGCAGTTCTATACTTCCGGTATTCTTTCTCTCCCTCTCTTTTTAAATAGATTAGTCTTTAATCTTGTATTCTTACACCTCTTATGATGCTGTCTTTCGACTGATTTCTTAATTAGTTGATATTGTGTTTTTAGAAGGTTGCAGATTATAGTTATTATAATTTTATCCTATAATAAGCTTCTAACTTGGCCGATTATTATGTCGGTATCATTTTTTATTTAGTTTTTTGCTTTCTCGAAGCACTGAATATCAAAAAGAAAAGAGTACAATATTCATTATTTACCCTAATAAGTATTATGTTCTACAAACTGTAATGCTTATGAAGTTATGTCGCATTCTTTGGCCATTCATTCTGCATTATTATTTTGAAACTGTACTTGCGAATAATATATTAATTCTGTTTTTGATTATCTATTCTTCTGAGTTGCAGGGCTTCATACGGAATGAGCCTTTTGATCCAAAGACCTGGATCATTCCTGGAGTTAAATCAAGATGTTTTAAATTAGAAGAGACAGTTTTCAAGGGGACAAAAATATATACTCGAGGGAATAGAAAATTGAAACGGAAAATTGTTGCTGATGTTGTTGAAGCACTAATTGGGGCATTCCTTAGCGCTGGTGGTGAGATGGCTGCATTGTTGTTTATGGATTGGGTTGGCATCAAAGTGAATTTGAATATTACACCCTATGAGAGGCAAATCAATTCTTGTCCAGACAATCTTGTTAATGTCAGCTATCTAGAATCCCTCTTGAAGTACTCGTTTAGGGACCGTTCGCTGTTAGCAGAAGCTATGACACACGGTTCTTACATGCTGCCTGACGTGCCTAGATGCTATCAGGTACTTACTGTTGGTATTATTCTTGTTATATGTGTTTTGCTTTTGCCTAATTTTTCAAATAATATATTCCTTTCCTTGCAGAGACTTGAATACTTAGGAGACTCAGTGTTGGATTATCTCATTACTACACATTTGTATAATGAATATCCTGGCATGACACCTGGGCAGTTAACTGATATGCGGTCAGCTTCTGTGAATAACGATTGTTACGCAATGTCTGCCATCAAGGTTCAACTGCATAAACATGTACTTCATGCCTCTCAGGAGTTACATAAACACATTGCAGCTACCCTTGATAAATTTGACGAACAGTCTGCATTACAAACTTTTGGATGGGAGTCCGAGGCTTCATTCCCCAAGGTTAGTTTGTCAAAATCTTGGAATAACGCTATAACTGTCATAGTAGTGTTTGAGCCGAGAAAACTCAGATTATTGGTGCATTTTTCTATGTTGTGAATCTGATGATCTAAGATTGTTTCTATTGTTTGCAGGTACTTGGAGACATCATAGAGTCTCTAGCTGGTGCTATACTTGTTGATTCAGGATACAACAAGGAGGTTGTGTGGAAAAGCATAAGGCCTCTTTTGGAACCCCTTGTGACACCTGATACATTAACGATCCATCCGATCAGAGAATTAACTGAACTGTGCCAGAAAATGGATTATACTATGGAGAAGGACTTGTCCAGGAACGACGGCGTTACTGTCTGTAGAATTGAGGTAAATGCAGATGGTGTAATTCATCAATATGAGTACAAAGGTTCTACTGACAAGAAAACAGCTACAAGACTAGCCTGCAAGGGAGTTTTGAATTCCTTGCAGTTGAAGGAAACACAAGGCCAGTGATATACTTGACTTGTGGAATTGTAAAAACACAGGGCTGTAATATTTTAGCTGTGGTATTAGGTTTTCTCCTTTCTATGTGCGTGTACTCTTTTTGTGCTGACATTTGTGATTGTGAATGCATGTTGAATCAATTTATACATGAGCTTGAGATTCAATTACATTATTACCTTTGTATTTCCCATTCTTAAATCACAATATCATACCTCATCTTTCAATTTCTCTACAACAGAAAAAATATTGCGTACCTTTCTGGTTTGTACATACCTCATCTATTCTTTTGGCTATGTTTTACCGCCATCGACCAACAACTCTCCTCTTCCGTCTTCTATGTACCAACACTCCAACAGTCGTAAATTGTAATCTTCTTTGAGATCTCCTTTACATAACCCCGAAAGCTAAGAAACGGCAAAAACAGAAACTGACTGCGTTCCATAATGCAAGGTATAAAAGGAGACAACTACTTTCTCTGAGAAGAAATTCTAGCCAACTTGCAAGTGTAGAGGTGTATTTTCCTTGGCATTATTGTTTTCAGATTTCTCTAAAATTTGTGTTGTCAATTAACATGGTTAAAGATGTGTTGTCCATTTATTTGATAACATCTACACCAGCATATACCTACCTACTGAAATTTTCTTTTCAACCATGCACATTTGAGGAATTGGATGGATCCCATTAGGATCTTTTTGATTACCCTGAAACTGGTATGGATAGTGTGTGAGTGGCAGCCAAGTACTGTTGGCTATATTTTGAGTCTCCTTAATTAATTTTCATTATTTATATTGTCGATTGCTTTTATTTTTTTGCATGGGATAATTAGAATGTTTCATAGTGTATATGCTTCATAACCGATTACTTTGAGATGTTACACAAATTTTTTTCACATTCAACCATTTATATCTCCTTTACTTGCATCGTACATATGATTTCATATGTAATTGTTACTCTATTAATAATTTTTTTGTTAATCTTTCATGTTACACGACTACCACCTTACTTGAATACTGACCACTGCATTCCACGACAATTCTAAGATGCAAAGTGAACCGGCGAGCATCGGAAGGTCCAACTCCATTAGCAAGATCAGAACCAAATAATCTCTCATCGAAATCGAACAATTCATGAACTTCTGACACGAGCTTCGGTGCAAGTTGCTCAAGTGAATCAGAGGGAAAATCTTGGTGGAACAAGATAGACTGAAACCAATCTTTACCCTCTCGAAAGAACCTTTTGCTGCTAACTTCTTGATAATTGTGGAGTAAGGTGTTAAGACGTGTAACTGAGTTAGAAACAACTGAATGCGAGAGAACATCGATATGAAAATTTAACCTATCAGTGGGCATGAGCTTGGGGCGCTGCACCTCTAGAGTGTAGTTCATGCTTCGAAGATATTCATATTGCTCTTGATATTGTGCAGATAATCCATAAAAGCAACGTGCTGGTTCCAAACATTGTGAATCAAATATAAGACTATAAGTTATGTGTATATGTATGATGAATAAATATAATACTATTTACAATTTTACAAATCAAAATATTGATTTTGAAGCCTTAAATTATTCATGCTTGAATTCTCATCAATGTTTAATTTAAATAATGGTTACGATCGATAGTCACAAGCATATACTAACTTTCTTAAAATTCTACTTCTCATATGATCATACCTGATTGTGCAGAGAAGGAGGAAGACATGATCGTTTCTTTTTCTTCTGAACGCTGAACTTCTTTATCTTGTTGGATTTTTTTTTGTGCACGTTTTTCATATGGATGCAAGCCTATTCATAGATAATGAGGTTAGGGTTTGTTTTTGAGGTTGCTTTATGGACAAGAAAATAATTTGCTTAGATTTTTTCGGCTAGAATAATTAGTTTAGATTTGGATTTAATATATCTTTCGTATGATCAATCCGAAAATTTCTTTGGGGTAAATCGGAATTGACCTATATTACAAGGCGGTAAGACATTATTAACCCTAAAAAAAATAGCATCACTCTCTTTTTCTTTTGTTCTCTTTGTTTTAAGGTGTATACACCCACATGAGGTATACTTAAAACATTTTCCAACTATATATGTAACTAGATATATACTTCACACGAAAACCATATACTCTTCCTTTTTAAGTTTCTTTTTAGAAAATTAACATCAAATATAATTAGGATATGTATTTTGCACACACTTTATGTATACACTTTAATCCACCAAGAAATTCCTATTTTCTTGCACACACTTTATCTTTCAAATAAAATTAATAGGTTATCTTTCTCTCGTAACAAACATTAGTTATTATCTTTTTCTCCAACAAATTCCTATTTTTTTGCGCACTATTTTTCTCATAACAAACAATTGTCAATTTTCTAAATATTTCCCCCTCTTCACCTCTCATCAGCAGTTCCAACGAGTCTTCCACTTATTTATGGAGTCTTTTATTTTTCTTCTCTCAAATTTGTTCTTTTACTTTGCACTTGAAATTTTTAACATTTTTCTTCTCTCAAATTTGTTCTTTTACTTTGCACTTGAAATTTTTAACAATTGCTACTCATCTAATTTATAAAATTTTAACACTTCTTGGAACCATTGTTTGTAACAAAATTTTGTTTACATTTGATGATAACAAGAAACAAACTTTGTTTAAAAAATAAACAAACAAACTTTGTTTAATAAAAATGGTTTTCCAAATAGATAGCATTAATTAGTTTTATTGAAAAAGATAAAAGTAATTGACAAATGATATAATTGATAAATCGTACCTTTAAAGTTAAAATAGCAAAAGACATTTAAGTAGAAACGAAAAAATTCATCCTAAAAAACATTTAAAAAGGAACGGATGGTGTATCTAAATAAGACCAGATATATACTTCACACGAAAACTATATATCTAAATAACTAATCCAATATTCCCTAAAAAAAAAAATTAACTAATCCAATATTGCTCTTTTCAATGTGCATCTTCTCTTTTTGTGCTGACATTCGTGATTTAATAAATACATGTTGAATCAATTTTGGACGGGGAAATTATACATGAGTTTGAGATTCAATTATTTGATAAGAAAATAAAATTTTCAATTTAGTATATTACCATAGATTCGAGAGTTTTTGGTGCAGTATGTTCTTGATGAACTAAAGAGGAGAGTGTAATTAGAGTAGACGATAAAAAATTATTATATGTAAGATCCTCTTAACGAGATCAAATACAATGTGTTGAAGAATACAAATATCAAAAATTTCATAGGAAAGATTCCAGAAAAATAGTGTTACCATACGAATTTATATGTGGAACATATCTATCATATATTAATGGTTTTAACCTTAATAAACAGATCCAGAATATATTATCAACTCAGCATATGCATTCAACAGTTTGATGTAAACAAGGAAAATAATAGCTTTTATGCATTCAACAGTGTGATCAAAACAAGGAACATAATAGCTTTTAATTTGCAAAATATGGCTACTATATATCTAATATCTAACTAATTATATTTCCACGACAATTCTAAGATGCAAAGTGAACCGACGAGCATCTGAAGGTCCAACTCCATTAGCCAGATCAGAGCCAAATAATTTCTCATCGAAATCGAACAATTCAAGAACTTCTGACACGAGCTTCGGTGCTAGTTGCTCAAGTGAATCAGAGGGAAAGTCTTGGTGGAACAAGATAGACTGAAACCAATCTCTACCCTCTCGAAAGAACCTTTTGCAGCTAACTTCTTGATAATTGTGGATTAAGGTGTTAAGACGTGTAACTGAGTTAGAATCAACTGAATGCGAGAGAACATCGATATGAAAATTTAACCGATCGGTGGGCATGAGCTGGGGGCGCTGCACCTCTAGATTGTAATTCATGCTTTGAAGATATTCATATTGCTCTTGATATTGTGCAGATAGTCCATAATAGCAACTTGCTGGTTCTAAACATTGTGAATAAAAAATAATACTATAAGTCATCTGTATATGTATGATGAATTAATATAAAACTATTTACAATTTTACAAATCAAAATAATGATTTTAAAGCCTTAAATTCTTCATGCTAGAATTCTAATCAACGTGTAATTTAAATAATGGTTACGATCGATAACACCATAGTCACAAAGCATATACTAACTTTCTTAAAATTATATTTCTCATATGATCATACCTGATTGTGCAGAGAAGGAGGAAGACATGATCGTTTCTTTTTCTTCTGAAGGCTGAACTTCTCGTTGGATTTTTTTTGTGCACTTTTTCATATGGTTGCAAGCCTATTTGTAGATAATGAGGTTAGGGTTTGTTTTTGAGGTTGCTTTCTGGACAAGAAAGTAATGTGTTGAGATTTTTTCGGCTAGAATAATTAGTTTAGATTTGGATTTGATATATCTTTCGTATGATCAATTCTAAAAGACCATTCAAAAGATCTAACCGTCCACATCATCAATCTACACCTAAACCAAATCACCCAATCAAATCGCAGAAACTCAAACCTATATATAAACAAAACACAGCTGAGAAAAAAAAATCCTTCAAAGATGGCGAAAGCCACAGAGAAAAGAGAAGCTGGTAAGAAACCAGCGACGAAGAAGGCCGCCGAGAAGAAAATCCCAAAGGAAGGAGCAACATGGAAAAAGAGATCGAAAAAAATCCCAGAGAGAGAGAGACAGAGAGAGAGAGAGAGAGAGAGAGAGAGGCAAACACAAAGAAATTATACTGGTTCCTCTTACAATCCAGAAGTAGTCTAGTCCTCCTGCACTTTCAATGGATTTTCACTATAATCACAACTGATCACAAATGCTCAAGGACACAACCAAGAGACTTTCTATGCTCAAGCACACAAGCAAGAGACTTCCAAATGCTCAATCAGAACTGAAAGAGACTTCTCAGAGTTTACAAATAAAAGAGTTTTCTTACACTTGATATACAATCAAAGGTGTGATAAATTACAAAATAGAACTGACTCTAAAGACTTAGAATTTCTAATATATGAACTTAGTAAGAAATTCTTAAGTGCTCTATGCGCTTTTGAATGTGACAGAGTAAGGGCACATTTAAAATTGCAGAGTCTTGTTATTGTTCTTCTAAGTCTTCAACTCCTTATATAGGCAAGGATTTGAGAGACCTTGGAGAGTGTTAGAGCATTACGAGTCTTTGAGAAGATTCAATCAAAGAATGTTGGAATATTGCTTGATATGGATAATGTTGTTGATAGGATATTTAAAATTCCTTTACTGCAATTGGAATTATCTGTTCATTCCTTTTGTCCTTGAAGTTCTTTGTTTCTATTTGCACGTGATCAGAAAAAGACAAACTGTATTATCTGAGTCTAATAGAGACAACTTTAGAAGAGGACAAAGTATGACGTGGCTTCTGGGTCCCTCAGACTCTTATGTCTTTCAGAGTTTGATGGTCTTCAGAGTCTGGTGATCTTTAGAGTTCGGTAGCCTTCAAAGTCTGATGGTCTACAAAGTCTGATGCAGATCTTCAGCTTCCCTTGTTTCCAAATGCTCTTGTATATATATATATATATTCTTTCAGGATGAAAACTTGATTTTATACTATATATTTTAATTTATGGTCCTGCTCACTTGAATATATATTAGCATATCTAATTATTCTTTAGTACTTTGTTATCATCAAAACTCTAAAAGTATTATACAAATCCAATTTTGTTCCAACATAGATGTCCTAAGCGGTTATGCCATAATTTTTTGGATAGAGTGACAAAGGTGGATGATGATGGGTTGTTAGTGGCTGGTCTTGTGGTAATTGGATAGAGGTCACCTGAGCTAATCACGTCTCATTAAAAGGATCCTTATATGAAAATCCTTCACTAAAAAACCAAAAGGATAAAATTCAACGACATATAATTATCAATTGTAAATTTTTTGATAGAAGCAAGATTTTCGATCAACTGAGGTGCATGTATGACATTGTTTAGGGTTAGGAGATGATGAGAATTAGGTGCTATGCATTTACATGACAAATAACTGAAATATTATGACCATTACCGACAATAATATTATATATTGCTCACATTGGAATAAAAAAGTGAGATTACCTCTATTTGCAGTGAGAAGTGGCTCCAGTGTCCATGTACAACTGATCATCAGAAATTGCCATAGATAAAGTATGCATCACAGCTTTAACGGTGGTTGATGCATATGATGGTTGAGCGCTACTTGTTGTGGCGTCTGCTATATGAGCTTGTTGAGACATAAACCTAATAATCCCAGGATGGCGATGAGAATTAGACTGATTCATCGAACCGGGCAATGATAACATCGTCGGACCTCATGGGAGAGCTAACTGAAGTGGATCGATGCACTGATACAACATCTTCATCCAATAATTTAAATATGACGAAGTTCTAACTCCTGCTTGACACATGTATCCATACTAGTTTTTATATACATGCCTCCCACTGTCACGATTAATACTATTCAATTCATTGTGATTCTAGAAAACATTATCAACCCTTTTTTTAATGTATTGGATTGCATTAAACAATAAGACTTTTTCTAATGTTTTGGATTGTATTAAACAAAAAGAATTAAACTCGAAATTCTTTTAAAAGGATGCAACACTAAAGGCACTTTAATTGTGTAATGAAATCAAAATTTGAGCCAAAGAAATACTAATACTCAATTGTAACAAGGTTGTATATCTTTTCTGATTTTAACATGGCTGTATATCTTTTCTGATCATTTAAATCATTAACTAAAAAAACAAGTAAATCTCATTCAAATGGAAACATGATCGAACAATATCTGACAATATCAAAAAGTTTATTCAATCTTATCTTATTGACTAAAATCAAACATATATAATGGTGATATTTTTTCTATATACGATTAATACGCATTAAAAAAAATACATGATGAATTCGCGCTCACGCAGACCCTATGCATCACCTACGTACTAGGAATCACACAATAAATAGTGTGCAAGTACTGTCTGTAGTACAAAAACCTAATACCTAGCCGTGTTGTTTTGTTTCTTTGTCATGTGTCTTCGTCTTTGACTTAGGGCTTTTCATTAGTTATTCATTCATTTGTATTTTGCTGGTGTGGTAGTAACCAACCACTCAACAGGCAATGGTATGATCTTTTTTAATTTCACTTTCAACAATTTTCTTTAATATTGGCGTTTTTGTTTCTTTCTATTTAAGATCAGATGGATTAAAGTTAGTGTTGTGTCTGATCCATGTTGGTGTCCATTTGATCATTTATATTTTCAGAAATTATTAGGGTTGTCTACGAGTTAGTGTTGTGTCTGAAGTCCATGTTATTGTCAATTGCTGATCATATTTATATTAGTATTTTGAATTTTTTATAATTATTGAGTTGATTAATGTAGGTTCATCAAATACAATGGAAGAAGCTCTGATGGAAATAGATGACTCTTATCAGGAGCAGATCATGCCTGATACTCTTCCATTTGCTAGAAGGTTAGTTTTTTAAACCTAAACCCTTTTTATTGTAATGTTTGGACCGATGAGTTTTTTTTTTTTTTTTTGTGTGTAGCTATCAACTTGAAGCATTCGATAAAGCGATTCGCGAAAATACTATAGTGTACTTGGAGACTAGTTGTGGAAAGACTTTGATAGCCATCATGCTCATATGGCTATCAAAGTCTTTCCACAACCAGTCTCTAAGTACACTATAATATTTTCGCAAATCGTTTTATCCAATGCTTCAAGTTGATAGCTACATAAACAAAAAAAAAAAAAACTCATCAATCCAAGCAAACAACATTACAATGAAAAGGGTTTAGGTATAAAAAAACTAACCTTCTTGTTAGAAAATTATAGCGTAGTTGAGCTAAAGTGGTGGAGTGTTTAGGAGCATTGGACAAGAGGAAATACATTATGAATTAGCTCATTGTAGGAGGAGAGAATATTATATGGTGAAGCCTATGATATTATTGACATTTCATCTCAAAGGCCTAAAGACTTGAATACAATTACACCCATATAAGCCTATTTATAGGTGCTTGTAGATGTTTCTAGAACTAGAATAATCTAGGCCTTTGTTTGCCTTATCTACACAAGATTATTATAGATGTTTCTAGGCTTTAACTTAACCTAGACATTAATAGAACAATCTAGAAACATGTAGCAACTTTATGTTATTCTAGTTTTCTCTACTGTATTCTAGAAATATCTAGAAATGTGCATGATGTTTCAACACTCCTCCTTGATGCATATTTGGGAGACTTCAAATGTACGTAGTTGCTCAAACATAGAATTTTTATATCATGGTGGAGGTAACACCTGTCAAATTGATCAACTATGAAGAGTATCATTGCAGGAGGATATGATAGCACAATTCTATGTTTGAGCAACCGCCAAAACTCCCCATAAAGAAAAACAAGTAGATGAACGAACAATCCAAACACCCCTCATCGAAGTGCCCAACCCCAAGTGGAGATGAACCAAGCCTACTACATCCAAGATCAAAGACGCTGAAGGGCAAGCCCAAATACCCTGCTCAAAAGCATTCAAACACGACCTCTACACAGACACACTATCGATCCCAACAAAGAATGATAAGTAAATATGAATGGGTGTGAACGGGTGTGGTACTTCTCGACTCTATTACCACTCTTTGTGTTTATTTCTCTACCTATTCTCTCAACAAGAAACGTCGGCATGGTTTACTACTTATATCGCATACTACTGTTTGGAAAATTTGGGAGGCTAGGAGCGGTAGAATTTTTACAGATAATAAGGAAGTTTCGAGACATGATTCAGTTAATGATATTAAAGCCAGTACTTGAAAATGGTTTCTTACTAGGATGAAGGGGGCTCCTTGTATGTACTATGATTGGTTTTCGTACCCTTTCATGCATTGTTGTCAAAATCCCGACTTAAATCTTAAAATCTAGGATTTTGCGACTTTCTTCACCTTCAACTACTCAAATCCATAGTAGAATCCCAAAATAGGAAAAATCCATTGATTTTGATTGCAATTTTATGATTTCTTATAAATTAAGTCATTTATGACTATATACCATTTTTAACATATATTTAGTATTATTTTTGTTGGTAAAATTCATTGATTTTGATTACGACTTTATAATTTCTTAAATCGATTCTACCAAAGTAGTTGAGTAAAATCTTTCGATTTTGGTTGCGATTTTACGATTGTTGATTTTTATCTTGTCTTTCAACCAGAGGTAAAATCTCGATTTTGACAACCTTGCTCTCATGTGTCTTCTTTTTTATGAGGTAGTTTTTTTTTTCTCTTGCAAGGTTGAGAATCCCTGGTTTGGTGGTTCAAGTACTATTTGCACTTTTCTCGGTCCTTCCTAATAAAATTACTATTGCTGTTAAAAAAAATCACTCTTTTTTCACTTCTCGGTCCTTCCTAATAAAATTACTATTGCTGTTAAAAAAAATCACTCTTTTTTCACTTTTTTCTCTTTGTTTTAAGGTGTATATACCCCCACATGAGGTGTACACAAAACATTTTCCAACTATACATGTTGTTGAAATTTGGGGTCTAACTCATCCTTACAAAACCGGCTTGTAAGGTGAGGATTGCCTCCTCTATATAAACTTTTATCTATCCGATGTGGGATTCAGGTTTTTCCTAATACATGTGACTATATATTTCACACTAAAAGTAAAACCATATAACTAGATAAGTAATCCGATCTTGCTCGCATCTTCTCTTGTGAATACATGTTGAATCAATTTTTGTCTCGTCGGGAAATTATACATGAGTTTGAGATTCAATTATTTGATAAGAAAATAAAACTTTCAATTCAGTATATATTCACGAGTTTTTGGTGTAGTGTGTTCTTGATGAACAAAAGTGGAGTGTAATTAGAGAATAAGATAAAAAATTATTATGGGTAAGATCATCTTTACTCTACATTAGAGAAGAATATAAAAAATTATTATGGGTAAGATCATCTTTACTCTACAACGAGATCAAATACAATGTGTTGTAGAAGAGAGAAATAGCATTTTCCGTTGTTAGAAAACAAATATCAAATATTTCATAGGATAAATTTGAGAAAAATATGTTACCAAACAACTCAACATATGAATTTATATTCAGAACATATATCTATCATCATAAATTAATAGCTTAACCGTAACAAACAGACCTAGAATATAAATATTAACTCAACATATGCATTCAACCGTGTGATCAAAACAAGGAACATATAATAGCTTTTAAGCATTCAACAGTGTCAACAAAACAAGGAACATAATAGCTTTTGATTTGCAAAAAAATGGCTATTATATATCAGATATCTAACTAATTATATTTCCACGACAATTCTAAGATGCAAAGTGAACCGGCGAGCATCGGAAGGTCCAACTCCATTAGCAAGATCAGAACCAAATAATCTCTCATCAAAATCGAACAATTCATGAACTTCTGACACGAGCTTCGGTGCTAATTGCTCAAGTGAATCAGAGGGAAAGTCTTGGTGGAACAAGATAGACTGAAACCAATCTTTACCCTCTCGAAAGAACCTTTTGCTGCTAACTTCTTGATAATTGTGGAGTAAGGTGTTAAGACGTGTGACTGAGTTAGAATCAACTGAATGCAAGAGAACATCGATATGAAAATTTAACCTATCAGTGGGCATGAGCTTGGGGCGCTGCACCTCTAGAGTGTAGTTCATGCTTCGAAGATATTCATATTGCTCTTGATATTGTGCAGATAATCCATAATAGCAACGTGCTGGTTCTAAACATATTGTGAATAAAATATAAGACTATAAGATATGTGAATATGTATGATGAATAAATATAAAACAATTTACAACTTTACAAATCAAAATATTGATTTTAATTAATGCCTTAATTTCTTCACGCTTGAATTCTCATCAACGTTTAATTTAAAGGGTTAATTATGTTTTTGGTCCCTAGCAAATTGCAACCTTGTAAGTTTAGTCCTTACTTAATTTTAATAGCATTTTTAATCCCTACAAAAAAAATTTACTTATAATTTTAGTCCCTGCTAAAATAAATTTTGTTTAATTATCCTTAAACTCTTAAATTTTTTAACGATTCTTTTTATACAAGTTTAGAACACTATGAACGGTTCATTTACTAAAATCTATAATTTTTTAACATGAAATAAATTAAATATGAATTTTTTAAAACGACAAAAGTTTAAGATATAAGTAACAAAAATATGGACGTAGAAATCAAATTTTTGCGATATTTTTTTCGGAGGACCTTTTAATAACGTTCTTAACACGCCTGTAAAAAAATTGTTGAAAAACTTAAGAGTTTAAGCATAAATTAAACAAATTTGGATTGAGTAAGGACTAATATTGAAATAAACATAAGGCACCAACTTGAAAACTAAAATAAACATAAGGGACTAACTTGAAACTTTCAAAACGTAAGGGACCAACTTGAAAACTAAAATAAACGTATGAGACCAACTTGAAACTTTCAAAACATAAGGGACCAACTTGAAAACTAAAATAAACATAAGGGACCAAACATGCAATTAAGCCTTTATATTTTGTTTTACCCTCTATACTATACTACGATCTCTAAGACTCTGTGTTCATTTGTTTGTTTGCTTAGGTGAGAAGCAAGGAAGCATCAAAAGGAGTATTATTAATCATCTACCTCTTATTATTGAAATTAGGGATGACATTGAGTATCCTTTAAGTAGGAATAGGATATTTCATCTCCATACTCACATTTATAAAATATGTTTGTATCTGCGTTCATATCCTCGTGAAAAATAAGTATGGTGTTCGTATCCGAACCTTTTGGACACTTAAGTCTGTGTATCCATGTTCATTTGCCCACACTTTCACAACAATAACACAATAAATAACAAAAAAAATCTTCATAACATAATTAAAATATAATCTAAAACTTTTTAAATCAATTTATAGTAAAATCAAAAACCCTTATATACCAGTAAAAAATAAGCCTCTAGGAAAATTCCATGTCATTGATTATTAAATTTTTTATCTTAACAATTGCATTTATATGGACAAGAATTAAAGGGCAATATTAAATTATACAAAGGAATGGTCAAGAATTAAAGTTGAATATAAAATTCAACACAAAGTTTTTTATAGGGGGTGTCCCACAATAAAACCTATGAGAGGACCTATAGACACAGTAAAAAAACTATTTATTACACTGTTCATGGTAGGATTCATCATTTTTCCCATTTCCCTCCACTTCATTTGTATACATCAGTTCTGCTCAAGATTCATCATTTTTCCCATTTCCTTACACTTCACATATGTTTTCTTTTTCCCTTTCCCTGCAAAATATCAAATGGAAATAATAGAAAAGCTAATTACAAAAGAGAAACATCTTTTGGTATTCATTAAATTTCAATCATGCTCTTCATTTTTGCACCAAAATTTCAAGCAGCATTTGAGTAGATTCAAAATTATATAGTGCAAACTTATACTAAAATTCTTAGAATGACAATTGGCAGGAGAGAATTATTCACTCTAAGCTCACATAAAAGAGTTGTTGCTTCTTAAAAACAAATTTTTGGATTCTAAACCGTATAATTGCATTATGGGCATAATATTTTGATAGTGAGCTCAAAGTGTTAAACAAAGATATTGATTGAATGCATAAAGGTCAAAGGAATCAGTCAATTTAAATAAATTATTACCTTTAGAGAAACATAGCAACAGACCTGACACTTGCAGCATCTACATGAACCGGCGTATCCCATTCTATCTCCTTATTCATAAGAAGTTCGTTGGGAAGCTTCACATCCTCAAACTCTCCGGTCAGCCTTGAATCCAAAATGGTTGCTGCAACACAAATGATGTCCTCATCTACCATTTCGGCAGCTTACAATGGATCCATCACATAGTAATCTTGTGAGTTTCCCTTTTTAGCTCAACCTTAAAGTACCTGGCAAATTTTTAGGTAGTAGACAACTGGTAGGGAAGGAACCATCAGAAAATTCTAAAGGTAACCAACTCTTCCCCACACCTGAAATGGTTGTCAAAAGACCGTGTTAAAAAGAAAACAGTCATAACAGATGCATACTTGCCTGCGTCATACTAGAAAGTTAAATGAAATTTTGAAACAAAAAACAATCCAATTTATCACCAAAAATGAAATTTGGGAATCGGATATCAAGATAAAAAATGGAAATTTGTGATTTATACAAAAATGAGTTTGAAAATAAGAGTAGTATATGGTTCAGATCATAAGCCTCTTCAACACCCAAACGAAAACAGCCATATTATAGTACAACAAAAATCCAAAGTGAAGAAGACATCCAACTTTACCATATGTTCTCAAGGTGAGAACTATAAAACTTATCTAGAGAATGTGACATCATCATCAATAGTTTCTGTCAATCTATCTCATGTTGGGTGGGCATAACACCATGATAATGTCAATAAATTTTTAAAAAGAAAAAAGGCTACACTTTTTTTTTGTAATGCAAAATTAAGTAAAATATGTTTCTTTTTGGGTTTTTGGTTTTGTTTTTAAAAAAGATTGAGTAATCATCTTAAAGTTTGTTAGATCTTTTTGTTAATTAAAAAGGCATAAACTTACAAGACCTAATATCTACAATAAAATAAAAGTTCTAAGGAGATTAGACCTAAAAGGACCAATCTTCAAATGATCTTGCTAAAAATACTTCAGAAGCAATATAGCTAAAAATACTTCGGAAGCAATAAAGCCAAACTACACAAGTTGGCTTCAAAAGTTTCAAAGCTTTGTGAACATGATCAATCTTCACCTTCTCATCAAAAGCCTTGTGTGCATCCCATTCAAAATAATTTACATGTAGGGAATGTAATTAAGTTTTACATTCATTTTTATTAGCTTGCAAATTAACTCTAAACAGGATTAAATCTTCAAACAAATCATAATAAATTTAATTGAATTAACAAAACATTCACCAGTAGGGAATGTTTATGAAAAGAGACATGCTGAAATGTTATTAATTATATTATTATCATAATCTATCTATGTGGTCCTTTCCTGCAGCAATAGATACATCAAGTCCCTTTTGGAGTGCTCTTAAGTTTCAGTCCTTTTAGCAAAAGATGGCGAGCAAAATGAATAAGAATGAACTTGAAACAGAGAACCCATGGTGTCAAATTTTGCATTAAGATAGAGTATATGCTTAATTAGTCCTTAATTACCTATGAGTTGAAAAACTTTAAGGGTAACTTTGATATGCCATAATTTTATGGACCAATTGGGTTAATTGGATTTCTGAAATCCACATATGGACCTTCGATAGAACAGAGCAAGAAATCAATCACCTCACTCACTCAATCAAAACAAATACTAATTAGTTGATTATACTTACATAATAATCCTAACTGGGATATTCTAAGAACATGTTCATTGTCTTGGATATGTTGGGACATTAGTGCTTGAATAGTCATTGGAGCCTTTGAATATTTGGCAGCTTTTGATTAGGAGTTGTTCAATATCCAATGACTTAAACCAATTCAAAGAATTGAGTTTCAAAAAGCTCATGGATACACTGAATCATATATTATACTTGGTTAAAACACCAATCATATATTAGTGAAGCCGCCTCTTGGCCACTGTATATTATTATTATTATTATTGTTATTATTATTATTATTATTATTAGTGAAGAAAAAACATTCAAAGCATGTGTTAGTTTTGAAGAAGAAAAAAAAGTAGTCAGCGTCATATGAGCCTTTTGGGACATAAGTCAGAAAAGTTGTTCCTGTGCCAGTTTCAATTGATTAAGCATCACAAAGAATTCAACAAACATTAGTGTAAAGTTTAATTCAATTTTAACCTCAAAATAGTGAGTGGAACAAACATAATATAATTGAATCTACATGAAAATGTCCAAAATTGACTTGAAACGGTGTGTTATAGTGTATGTGTTGCTTTTCAATGATAAGGACATAAAAGACTATTTTACACAATTCTTATAGTGCCAATCAAATTTCAATTTGTCCATTTTCAACTCTGCAAAATCAATAATTTCAAGATAACTATAGTATTACAAAATTCAACATTTTAATACAACAAACAAATTTCATGCCATGTAGTCAAAGTATTTGATTGACTTTTGAAACATACAATATTATAAACCAACAAAATTAACACTAAAAGGATAATGAATTCAGTTTGACAATAGTAAGAATTGGAGTAAGACATGCAAAAGGATCTAGAGAAAGAAAGGTGAAAATAGTTTAGATTACCTTTATTTTGCTCAATTTAGTATGTTCCTTCCATGTGTTTTGTAGAGAAGTAGATACCCATTTTTTGATCTGCTCATGATTTTGTTTGAATATAAATATAGAGAAGGTTGAGGAGATAAAGAATACATGGTCCTTTTGGTCAATCGAGGACGATCTCACGGTGGTTGGGGAGGTAGCTGCGGCGACAGTTGAGGGAGGGAGAGGTAGAGGTAGAGAGAGCGTTTCTGTAAGGTTACAGAAGAATGAAAAAAAGAATGAAAAAATGAAGGTGAGAGGAGAGGGGCCAGGTTTGATGAGGGAGATTGGGCTTAGCCCAATTATGGCTAATTCAGGGAGTCTACACCTAAGATGGTGGTGTGAATAGAAATAGATCCAAAAATTGCTATATCATTTAGTTTAATAAAACAATTTCAAACTAGGTCTTATACCATTTAATTTTCAAAATACACTCTCAGATATATCTCCATGAATTTATTAAAAATATTTGTAATTCAAAATAAAAATAAAAAAGGTTAATCTTAACTCTTATAGTTGAACTTCAATTTGTTTTTGAATTTCAACTCAAACTTACTATATTTGATTCATTGTCCGTCGGAATTTAATTATACTATTTCATGTTTACACTTAATGCATCACTTCTATGTCATTGTTTCTTATAAATGATCTTCCAATATTGATCGGCAACCTTTGAATCTTCATGTCAAAATACTTCAACTGTCTTGATTTCATATCGATGGTGTAGCGTAAATTTTTTATTTAGGGGTGCATTGTAATATGCAATCCTTATTTTTTTGAACAAGAATTTGTCATCCTTACTTTGTAAGTTGTATGTCATGTGTTTTACCATCTATTGTATTTTGTATGTTTAGTTTGCTTTGTTGTTTCTATCGATAAATCATCTTAAATTTTGGTCTCATTAGTAATTCTGCTTTGAGTCAAATTACATTGTTTGATAGCATATACATTAACCCGTGCATCGCACGGGTGTCACACTGGTATTACACAAATAATGATGAGGCCTTGACAAAACTGCTCAATCGAGATTGCCAGCAATGTCTGATTCCATGCATATGCATGTGTGTCACTCTCAGCAAAACATGGAACTCGTTCATTCATGATCCTCACCAAAACAACTCAACCTTTTTGTGGTGTGTCCAAAATAAATAACTTCAGTGTGAAGGAAGTACTGTAGTACGTGGCGACCTAATGTATTCTTAACACATGTACCAATACATTGAGACCACAATGCCCAAAAGTGTGAATTCTTCCATACAAATACACATATCAACTCACAACTTATTACCCAAGTGTGAATTCTTCCATACAAATACACATATCAACTCACAACTTATTACCCTCACCCATGACAATATTATACATTTTAATCCAACTTTAATTTTCATAGCATTTAAAGTTTTCATGGGTCAAGTTGGTTATTTTAGTTAATTTTTGCGAAAAAATGTTAATTTTTGTACTAGTATTAAGACCCGTGCGATGCACGGGAAGTTAGATATGACATTGATTAATAAATAAAGTAATCGTAAATGAAACAATAATAGTTGTAAGTGAGCATGAATTAACGTGTCCAAAATAAAACCAATAAAAACTTGAAGTAATTTAGAATTCTCGTTATCACATCGAATAGACAAATAAAAATAAGGTGTCAAACAATCTTGAGGTCCTTGCTTAATTTTGACAACTTTCCGCAATTTAGTGGTGGACGACCGAGTTTGACAATCAACGTCAATATATGTTGCATCTGAGTCGGCGTTTCTCTTTCTCAAAGACTTGGATGGATGAGTATCTTTAGGAATAGAATTAGCTTCATCACCAAGAAGCTACATGAATAATAAACATTCATAGAAATAGTTAATTTAATAAGTTTTATGAATACTTTTAAAGTAGATATAAAGAATATTTAACTACCTTAATGTTATCATCAGTTTGGGGAGTAATAGGACCTATGATATCAACATCATCATCTTCCTTACCATTCGGAGGAGCAGCATGACACTCAATATAATACTTTTTCTTAAACTCATCAATGATTTCATTGTCATCGGACATCTTTTTGACTGCATAGGTATAAAACCTTTGTTCAACATTTTTTTGATTGATCTCCAGTTTGAAAAGCATTTCCTTATCACGTAAGGTGTCAAACTCAGTTGGATAATCATTTGTGGTCTTTTCCTGTTTTTGATTTGGATTAGTAAACAATTTTTTTTGAAAGGGATTAGTAAACAATTAAAACCAATGTTTATTGTTTTAATAATATAACATAAAAAATACAAAAGACAATATACTTAAGTTCATTATCAATACCATTTGTTCTTTTGCAGTCTTTCCAAAGTGCTGTGAAATAACTCCATCAAACAACACAAAGGTAGTTGACCCACTATCATCCATAACATGAATGTGCACCATAAACCTAAAATGAAAAGTGAATATACATGAAAGATTCAATAACCTTATAAGGAACCACTAACCAAAAAAATCAGTGACCAAAAGAATAAAAGTGGTGATGATGCAACTTGTCGTTTATATAATCATGTACATAGTAAGTTATTAGAAAGAAAAAAAAATTGAAATTAGATTTGCTAATTATATAAGTAACCGAATAGAAAGAATAATTGAGTTTAGCTTAAAAAACATGAGTGAATCATAAGAAAAATTAATATCGAAAACGTTACCTTTTTGTAGCATCGACTAATGTATCACATTTTTCACAAAAGTGTTTTGTACAAACAGGTTCAACCTTCTTGAAACACTTATCACATGAAACGTAGCACCACTTCTTATTGGTGTCTATGTCAATAATTTTAGCCAAGACAACACATGCACCCACCTGCATAGTTATTAAATTTATTTTAAGAATAATAATTAGAAAATTAAAACACAAAGATATGGATTAAGAATTATTTAACAACATAGTATAATAGTATAAGTCAAAGCAAATCAACATAAAGTTGTAGACCTGTTTAGCTTGTGTAATATCTGAAATTGTCATGTTTTTTGTTTGGAGTAGATCATTAGACAAAGTAAGTGAAGATTGTGCTATCATCTGGGTGACCCCTTGGGTCAAAGATGCATTGCCAGTTTCCATTCTATCGTAAAATATAAGAAAATCATACTTAACAAAAACAAAAAAACTTTCAATAATTATCAATATATAATATATGTGTAATAACGATAGGTTAGTGCATACCCTTTCTTGTAGGTGCAACATTCTTCAATGTTGGGATTTATAAGCAACTTGGTTTCATTGAATGCATTGGCAATCTCATACATACCTATTAAAATGATACACCAAAAGGTATTAAGTAATATATATCATTAACAATACAAAGAAATTAAAAATAATTACCTTTAAAAAGATAATCTAATTACCACCAAAAACTTTAAGTCGACATAGATGCATAACAACTACAATAGGAAAAGTATTTCCATTTGTGCTCATATAGCTATTCATTTGTTCAGCAAAATGACCCCATAAAGTACAAATGATTGCTCCTGAAATTTACAAAATAATTTTTATTAGACTAATAATAATAATTAAAAAAACATCTATATATGTAGTTAAAACAAAGATAAAAAAAAACTCCACTAACTCAAGGTCTTCAAGCATCAAGTCCAAGATTTTAGTCATTTTTCCTTTTACTTGAACATCCTTAATGTCAGTCGTTCCAACCACATGGCCAATGACATCTAAAAATAAACATGGTTGCAAAATCATAAAGAAGAAATCATAAAAATCTAAAAATAAGTTAATATTTAATTTGTAATTTTAGTATAAAGTACTAACCCATTAAAACATCGTTATCAGTACCACCAATAATGTCCTGAAATTTTGTGAAGTTGAACAAATTTGCAGGAATTTTATCACAAGATGTTTTGGTTATAATAGTGCTTCCTATCAAAGTTAGCTTGTATTTGTGATTTGTTGGCTTAAAATTTCCTTTATTAAATTGGACCAAGAACTTTTCTATAGTATATGAAGCACCATCTTCAATAGAATCTCCAAGTTGTTTGAAATCCTTGCTTTTAATAGAAGCTTGTATCTTTGACAACTGAAATAAATAAAATATTATGTGAATTTATGTGAATAAAAAGATAATGAGAATTATAAAACTGAAACAAATTCTTTTAAAAAAAATAAAGGTGAAACATAAAAAAACAATGATATAATCTTATCAACACGTCCATAGTATGGACAATCATGAATCAAATTAAAAAACTTCTTTTATTATCAATTTATAATAGTTTAGGTTGTTTTTCGGGTGTGTTTTGGGCAGTCCTGTTAGATGCGGCTGTGCAGTTTGGCTGTTTAATTTTTTTTTTAACAGAGTCACCCAAAAAGAAAGTGTAGTGAATTCAAAATAACAAAGAAGATTATAGTGGAGGAACAGGAACCCCGCGCACCCAAAAACTGCACAGCACCAACCAAAACAAATAAATCCCCACCTCTAAATTTAACAGGCTAATCGTTTAAATTTAATAGGCTAATTGTTTTACTAACATGTTCATATATGGTTCTTTTAATTTAATAGGCTAATTTAACTGTGATGAAAAACAGAAGATACAACTTGTGAAATACATGAATAAATCAAAGATCTTTAATAACAAAAATGGATATGTATAATAGAACCATATAAAAGTATATAGAGGCATGCTGTTTCATCACACATAACACAAACATGTTATAGTAATTCAATACTGGATGCCTCTTTTGGTTTGTTGAAATCAGGAATTTTCCAAAGATTAACTATACGAACACGTATCTTCTAATCGATTTTTCCAGCAACAATGTCATCAATATCAGTAATATGAGAAGCCATTATTCAATCTACATAGAATTGAAAAGAAATAAATCATGGAAAGGTAGACAAAGTTAAAAATATTAATAGAGAGATACTTTAATCGTTGATATAAAAAAGAAGTTAGAAATAAAAAAAGAGATTCAAAGCAAAAAAATATGACGTACGATTAATTTGAAGCAAGATGATTTAATCGAAGGAAGAAGGATGAAGTATGACTTATAAATCCTATTTGATGTTACTTATATTTTGGCATAAAGTGGCACAGATGTAGACAGAGTTAGTTACCAAAGACAAACGTTAGATGAGGATTTTTTTTCTTTGGTGGCACAAATTTAATGAGAAATTTTAGAAAAACATAGTTAAAAAAAAACAAAAAAAAACATATGGGGATCGGTGTTTATATTGCCAAATAAATAGAGAAAATAGCACTACCAAAAAAATAGAGAAAATAGAAAACAAACTATGATGTTCATCAAACAAAAAACAAAATAAGATTATGAAAGGAAAAAAAAAACTAAGATTATGAAAAAAAAAAAACGTATTTAGTAGTTTATGGCACAAATTTAACAAAAGTTTGTTCAATTGCTTAAATATATATTATTAAATAATAATGTGAAAGAAAAACAAAATAAAATTATGAAAGAAAAAAAACGAAAAAAAAAAACTAAGATTATGGAAGAAAAAAAAAACATATTTAGTAGTTTATGGCACAAATTTAGCAAAAGTTTGTTCAATTGCTTAAATATATATTAAATAATAATAACAATAATGAGTTGTCAATATTAAATTTAGCAAAAGTTTGTTCAATTGCTTAAATATATATTAAATAATAATAAGAATAATGATGTGTCAATATTAAAATGACAAAATTAACCTCAAATTTTGGCTCCAAAAAGCTGTTTAAGACAACTTAAGACCTTTTATAAATAAGACAAGAGTCATTGCGGATTTGTGCCACAAATCATCTCTTCATCTTTAATCCATATTTCGTCCGTTTGTTAGATATTCTTAGAAAAATAGTTGTTTAAAATAGTTTCTTTTAAAATCATTTTTTGTGACTATATTTTTTTAAAACAAGTTTTTTTTTTCAAAGTGTTAATTGTCCTATTATACCCTCACAAAATTAACTTATGATTTTTTTTAAAACCTCTAAGAAATTAACCTCTAAATTATTGTTAAATAAAATTGTGTTTTTTTGTTTTAAATGCGTAACAAACCTACTCTCTCTCTCTCTCTCTCTCTCTCTCTCTCTCTCTCTCTCTCTCTCTCTCTCTCTCTCTCTCTCTCTCTCTCTCTCTCTCTCTCTCTCTCTCTCTCTCTCTCTCTCTCTCTCTCTCTCTCTCACACACACACACACACAAATATAAAATAAAATTTGTAAGTTTGAAAAGTAAAAAGCCAAAAGTTTCACGATTAGCGGGTTGCTTAATTTTTAGGGTATTAGTTAAAAAAAAAAGTAAAAAGCCAAAGTTTTTCATTAAAAACAACAAAAAAAAAATTTAAAAAAAAAAAGATAATTTATTGACTTTCAAAAAGTTACACATACCACTTCTCAACATACAGTACTATGTCTATCTTTACCAAAAAAATACAGTACTATGTCTATACTAGTTTTATTAACTAATGTAACATTAGTGACGTTTAACTTTCCACTTAAAATTATTATCTAATTCGCTCGCACGTAAATATATCTAAGCATAAAAACACACCATGACAGATTTTTCTCACAAGTTTATAATTTTCTTTTTATAAGTTTATAACTTTTTTTCACAAGCTAATTTATTTCAACTAGTTTATAACTCATCACATTTTATCTCGATTTTACTCATACAATCTTAATTGAAAACTATAAATATTTATTTAATATATTTTTTATATCATTTCATATTTATTAACTATTTTAATCGTTAATTTAATCAAACACTTTAAATTTTTTTTTTTTGACGGTAAACAATAGCTTTAACATTTCATAAAGTAGAGAATATTACAAATAGCTAGTGTTAACATTGAAGGGGTATTTCCCAACAATTTTGAAGAGCCAATACAAGAGAAAAAACCTACTAAATTGTGATTTGAAATACACATAAACTTTGGAGACAGGTATGAGAATTTGAGCCAAATTACATAACCTAACAATCCATCCATCAACAGCTTCCATCTTCTATGTCTGACAAAGGAGATGTGAGAATCCAGAGTCTTTTTTTCTATCCAGTTACGGATCATTTCTTCAACCACATCACGCCCATTTCGACTACACTTGGTCTCGGATTTTTTCACTTTGTCATTCTGGACAAAAATCAATTGATGAAGGGCAAAGGTAATGAAACTGGATTCATTCCCATAGAGGCCAATAAAGCTTGTGTGATACCAGCAATTCAAATTCAGTTTAGATAGAGACTCAAAGCAAACAAACACAAATGGAAAGGCAGACTTCAAACAAACACACAATACCCAAACCAACAATAAAAAACAAACAAGACCCACAACAAACACACAAATGGCAGAGCTGAATTCAAACAAAGCTAAACAAACCCAACCGAAGATCACCCATGGAGGTTTCCGTGGAGGCCTTTCGGTGCCAAGCTCCAGAGAAGAGAAACCAAACTCAGTTTTCTGCAAGGTGGAGGGGAGTCGCAACAGTAGCGGTCTTGTCCATATGTTCACGACAACTGGAGGGGGTGGCTCTGGTGGTGGCCGCTCCGCCAAAGTAGAGGAGATCGCAGGGATGGATCTTGAAGGCTTCAACATCATAACACCAAGAGTGAAACTCACAGCCTTCTCCTTTAACAGCTCAGACTTTTTCCAAACATCCATCAATGGCCAGATCTGGATCTAGATACAAAAAACAACAGTAAAAGAAAGGAAGAAAAAACGAAAACCAGGAGGTGCTGGGAGGAGACCAGGAGGTACTGGGGGGAAACCACCACTTAGCTGCCTAGGAAAAACCTAAGCATCTCGGGAGGAGAAGGTAGAGAGAAGTCAGAGCTTCTCTCTCTAGTTTTCCCCTCAATATCAACTTTTTATGAATTATCAAACACTTTAAATTCAATCTAAGCATATGTTTGATTTTGCGGTGTATAGAATTGATTTTGGTTGAAAATGATTTTAATTAAATGTAATTTGTGTTGGATAATTTAAACTTAAAATTTGTAAATAAAAAATAATTCTAAAATCAAAAACTATAAATTTAAACTAAGTAAAACTCATTCTATAATCTATAGGTTGAATCAGTTTACTCGACAACAACAAAAATCGCAGAATCAATTCTGGTCTCGATAATCGATTAGGAGCTTGGAATCAATTATGATCCACACAACATAACACAGCACATACCTCGTCATTTGATAACTTCAATCAATACCCAACTGGCCCCACATTCCACCAATGAAAACCTTTATTATATAATTTCATCTTTGCCATTTTCTCTCTCCTCTGCAACTCATCATCTTCTCTTCCGAATCCGACATCCTCGTAAAAAAAAAAAACACAAACTTGTGACCAACCCATCTCATCTCAACATTCGCTGTCACACTGCCAATTGTCACAAAACTAATACATAAAAATGCCATCTCAGATCCTTCCCATAACCAATTTTCAACCACCAAAGAAGCCTCTTTCTTCTTCTTCTTCTTCAGCTTCAACAATGTTGCTTAAAGATATTGATGACCCTTTCACGAGTCTTTTGATCTCTTCTTCATTCAAAGACAATAACAACGCGATCATGTCTGTTAAGCCTCTTCTATCAAAGGCTTCAAGCTTCAACAACTCAATTGGTGGTGGTGGGGGTGGTGGGGGTGGGGGTGGTGTTTCTTGTTTCTATCAGAAAAGACGGAGGCGTGCTGCTAGTGATGATTCATTGTCTTGTGTTTCTAATGGAAGTTCTGAGAGATCTTCTTTTGGTCGTGATGTTAGGCATGTTGCTTCTGAAACTTTTCTTGTCACTCGTCTTGCATTGAAGATGTTCACATATCTTGGGTATGTATGAAATATATTCTGTTATCTATCTATGTCATCTCAATTTGTTATGTCTTTCTTTAAAAAAAAAAAAACTCGGTATTTGATCCAATGACTGACTGATCCGAGGGACCAATCTCACCGTTCACTAATTGGGGCCCGATTAAAACAGAGTGACTAGTTCATGAAAATTGGCATATGGAGGATTCAAGCGTTAGACCTTGAGAGGAGCACACTCCAAGGTCTCAAACATGTACCACCAGGATGCCTTTCTGGCATCGGAAGTATATATCTAATTGGATTGACTTATTTGAGTTAATCATTTGGTTTCAACTTGTTTGTATAAGCTCTCCACAATAGCTAATGAAAAGAACTTATATGATAGGCGCTTAATTAAGTTCTTCAATTAACACTTATCACATGAGAGCTTATGGATAAGTTGTTTCTTCAAATTGCTCTCAATCAAGAGGAACAGCAATTAAGACTCATAGTGGTTGTGGATTCTTGCATTTTGATGTTATGTTAAAAAAATTTGTGATGTTTGTTTGTTTATTTTCCATGAATATCATTCCATATCCCAATTATGGATGCTTTCTAATCACTTATTTCTATTCAGGGTAGGCTATAAATGGATTACACAATTCCTTGCTCTTGGATGTTATGCTCTGCTGCTTTTACCAGGCTTTATTCAAGGTTTGAATTTAGTGATCTATGGGATAATTATCATGCATAATAATCATATGTTTACAAATTTTGATTTGAAAAGATTAGCATCTCACATCAAAAATCTGTTGGAGAAATAAGTATTTTCCCTCTATTTTGTAGTTGGATATCATTATTTCTTCTCTAGTCAGATACGAAGAAGTATAGTTTATGGAGATAAACCACGAAATAGGTATGCTTTATTTATATTTTCCCTCTACATTCATAGTTATAACTTCTGTAATTTTGATTAATAATATATTTTCTTTGCAGGCTTGACTTGTTTTTGCCTAAAAATAGTGACGGGCCAAAACCAGTTGTTGCTTTCATTACTGGTGGAGCCTGGATTATTGGGTATGTGATGTCCATATTTTTTTCCCTGTCGAATTTGATATTTACCATATGCCTAGTTTCATTTTTGAAAGGATTCATGTATTTGTGTGTGTCTAGACACACACGCACACACATTCACCTTGACAACATGTAAAGTCACTTCAGTCCAAACAAGTTTTGAAGTATTTGTATTTGTGCAGTTACAAAGCATGGGGTTCTCTTTTAGGTCAACAACTTTCGGAGAGAGATATCATTGTAGCATGCATAGATTACAGGTGATCTTTTAATTTGTTATCCCATTTTTGCAGCAGCAGTAGTAGACTAGTAGTAATAGATTCAATTTGGTAGTATTAAAGTTGATATGGACACAAATGCTTAGTATTCTTCTGTTCACAAGTTCTATTTTAACCACATTATCATTGCGCTCTCTCTTCTCTGTTGTTTTTATTTCTGCTTTAGTCCCGATCCACCTGTTTTTAGGTTGCACAGAAAAAGGAAAACTCATTGATAGCTCTTTTTGTTTAGAAATATCAAATATTGTTATATGATTAGGATAGTCTTAGGGGTTAATATACTTTTGTTCAGGTAATTGTTGCATGATATTGATATGACAAGCTATAGTACTTTTCTTAAACCTGAACATTAAATAGTAGTGTATTTGAGGGCCATTTGTTACAAAGGAAATAATTGGTGTTTGCTCAATGTGATGAAATTTCTACCCTTATCTTTTGCCTGATATGGTTCCTAATTCATAAATAAGGTATTCTGTTTTACGTATGGTTCCGATTTACTGTCGTACCATTTGTGACCACTGACTACAATATTGTAGTTTGAGAGATCATCAGTCACAACTGCATCGTGATTGCGATTGTGGCTTCAATGGCTGCAGTTTGTGACATCCCTAAATTTATGTAGAGAAAAATATAGGAATATACGGAGATAATTAAAGTCAGAAACAAAAGAGTCAATTTGGGTTTAATTGTTCTAAGCAACAGTACTGGGAAGAAAAAGTGTAATTATGAAGGCTTATATTCAAGTGAAAGAAATTAGGGAAAAAGAAGGGATGAATAAGCTTCAAAGGAGAACTCCAGTACACTCCCCTTGAAATTGAGGATGAATAAGACTTATTTCCATGAAAACTGACTTCTATGGAAAAAAGAAACAATGATTTGAATGGTAGTTGTTATTTATTTCTCTTGTTGTCAAGAGCATAACCTAGGAAACATATTTGATATCTCACCGGGATCAAGCTCATTACAATGTGATGAACACGAGCAAAGGCTACACAACCAAAGAGATTACAGGCACTAAATAATAGAAGAAAAGGAAAATGTCATAAGTTGAACATGCTTTTCATTACCAAGACACGAGAGTGTAACCTTTATTAAATAGGCATTACTTTTAAGTTTTAACAGCTTTCCCTTATCACGAACTAGGAATGGACACTGGATTTGTAGAGCTCCTATAATAGAATTAGCACATGTGAGTTCATGTGCAATACCATATTGCTTTATAGTGATAAAGAGAAGGTTTGGTTGACATACTCCCGACCATTCAAAAAAATACGTTCAACAGATTTGCTAAATTATGTATGAACCGTATGATAGAATTGAACAAGCAGCTAGTACACTTCTAACTTGTCTATTATCAAGGAAAACCGAGTTACTTGAGTACAATTATTCAATTAATCAAACAAATAATTTTGTGCATAAATATATTTGAAATTGATACAACATCGCCGGTCTTACAGCTGTTCGATAGAATTTTCCCTTCCAATTGTCCGATAGAGATTCGACAAAGTTTTGCGTTGACTATCGAGGCCTAACTCAACCCTCTCGAAAATAATAGAGACAAAAACACGCTTGTTAGCAGAGTGAAAAGAGTATGTTGCTTGCATATATCTTCTTCATATCACAGTCTCATCGGACATATCTTTGTGTGCAGAAATTTTCCTCAAGCAACCATCAGTGATATGATAGATGATGCTTCGCAAGGTATCTCATTTATATGCAACAACATTGCAGAATATGGAGGTGACCCTAACAGGTATATATAATCATCCTCTCATTACTAGGTGCTCTTTTTTCTCGTTCTCTGAAGGTAATGGATTCTCTTGATCACTTTATTATGTATTTTCACGTCCACAGAATTTACCTAATGGGGCAGTCAGCTGGGGCACATATTGCAGCGTGTACAATGGTGGAACAGGCAATCAAAGAGGCTGGTGAAGGAGAGAGTACTTCTTGGAGTCTTTCCCAGATTAAGGCTTATTTTGGTTTATCTGGAGGGTATGCAACCTTGTCATTTTTTGTGTTAAATGCAAATTTTGACTGTGTTATGCGATAAAGCATTTGATTTAGTGACACATTGGGGGTCCTTATACAGAGTATGAAACCAACGATAGTATATGCTCGTGGTTTTATTTGGATAAACGACTTAATTAAGTGCTTATAGCATAAATATTTGTCATATAAATGCTTATGTACAAGTTATTTCTATGAAAAAAGATAAAATAAAGTCAAAATGTTGTCATGTAAATTATAAGCTGTTTTCATAAGTTATCGTATAGAGCTTATGAAGGTAAGCTGAAAACAACTTAAATAAATAAGCTCAAATCAGCTTATGGACATGCCATAAGTTGTTTCTATAAGTTCTCCCAAACAGCCTCACAACTGTTTATGCCAGAAGAGAAGCTCAAATAAGTCAATCCGAACAGGCTCTAAGTCCATCTTTGCATGCCTTAAGTCCATCATTGCATGATGGTCTTAATCTTGAATGTATAAAAAAATATGCAATAACTACAGATTCTTCCGGTTTTTGTTTAATAATGATTATTGATTATGCACTTAAATTGAAGTATTTACTTGTTTTCATTTCTGCTTACTTCAAATCAGGTATAATTTGTTTAACCTAGTAGACCACTTCCATAGTAGAGGCCTCTATCGTTCCCTCTTTTTAAGGTACACTCAAAATCTATCTTAAAGTGAGTTAGTGTTTAGATTTTCTGCTTCTTTTGCTGTGTTAAACTTTAAAATGACAGATTCTATCTATTACAGCATAATGGAAGGGGAGGAATCACTGCGACGGTTTTCTCCTGAAGTAATGGTTCAAGATCCAAACTTTGGAAATGCTGTTTCTCTACTACCTCCTATGGTTCTTTTTCATGGCACCGGAGATTATTCTATTCCGTCAGATCAAAGGTTCGAGCCTCTTTCATGAGGTTTTCAAATTATGTATTGACAGTAGAAAACATCAATTTTTATAGATTGTTCAATTAATGTGTCATGGTTTTAAATTTTGATGAAGCACGGACACCTTTGAGATTATGTGCATTTGTGTCCAACACCTGTAACATGTTTGACAACTCAGCCAAGTGTCTAAAACAAACTTTTTTTCTTTGCTACGATACACCTTGGACACTCCTTAGACTTATCTCAGACTAGATGGGATAGGATTACAAATGAAAATATTGGAGAGAGAGAGAGAGAGAGTCGGAGTAGCACCTATAGTAGAAAAGATGGAGGAAAATTGGCTTAGGTGGTTTGGGCATGTAGAGAAAAGACCTTTGGATTCTGTAGTAAGGAGAGTAGATTAGATGGAGGATAGTCATATCACTAGAAGTAAAGGAAGTCCTAGAAAAACTAAAAGAGAAACTAATAGGAAAGACTTGAAGGTTAATGAGTCGGACCAAAATTTTGTTTATGATAGAACATTTTGGCGTAATTTGATCCATGTAGCTGACTCCACTTAGTGGAATAAGGCTTGGTTGTTGTTGCTGTTGTTGAGTGCCAGTGTCCTATGTTTTTGACATTAGTAGTGTCGACGTGTATTAAGCAATGCAAAGCTTTATGTTATCATTGAAATATTTAGCTAGAAGTTACCAACCTAATTGTATACAAGAAGGATTCAAGTACAAATTCAACTTGTGTGCTAATTATGTGAACAAACTGTTGAACCTGTGTTTTTTGAGATATGTTGAAATTAGTTCTTTGCAAATTTTTCTTTTACATGTGTGCACACTTTAAGACTACTTAACCCTCAGTAAGTATACATACAACTTTAAGACAGGGTATTCAATTTGTGTGGCGAATTTGAACTGTGATTTGAAGTACAATTATTTTGCTTCTTTTTCTAAATTGAATCATTTTATTTAAAAAAAATTATATATTTTTCTTCAGATTTTGGACTATGATTAATATTTTGTTTTCTGCAGTGTATCATTTGCTGACACTCTTAAAAGAATTGGAGTTAAAGCTGAATCAATTTTATATGAAGGGAAGACTCATACAGATGTGTTTCTACAGGTAATTCACCACTTTGCATTTCCCATCTGAAGTCACATGAGCTTGATCTATATCACTTAAAATCAAAGTCTTGATCGGTTTACTCGATCAGTATATGAAGATAAAATGCATTATCTAACCGTATCACTCACTTTACCTCTTTGAACTAACTTATTTTTTTCGCATTTTCACTGTTGTAAAAAATTTGTTAGTTAATATAGTTTACAGATAATGTTTCTCTTTAGGGGCGGTGTTTGCTAATTTTTCTGGGAAAAAACTTCTCATGGATGATCAACGTTGTTTAACTAACCATTTATTTCAAATGCCTCTGCCTTTCAGGATCCTATGAGGGGTGGAGATGATGACATGTTTGATGATTTAGTAGCATATATTCATGCTGGCGATGCCGAGGCCCTTTCTAGAGATGCAACAGCTCCTCCAAGGAAACGGCTTGTACCGGAATTCATGTTAAAATTGGCTCATACAGTCAGTCCTTTCTAGCCAACAAACATAATTGATTTTATTCATTTTTGTTTTGTACATAACCATTATTGTGGCTTGCTAGATTACTTATCAACTTGGTAGGTTTAGAAGACTCTCCATTAGTATTTGAGGATTCAACATTTCACACTACTGTTATTTCTGGAAACACCAATAGGAACATAGTGGTTAGGTATAGTGAATGAAAAGTTGTAACAACTTAGGTTTAGGATTCTTCTGTAAGACTGTAACACTTATCATCTGTATTTTGATTTCATTCTGTTCAACCTTGCTTCCATTTGTTAAAAATGTCCCAACATAATGGTGATTTTTTATTTTGTTGATCAATTATGTTATGGTGATATTTGATTCCACATAATCTAGTAAAGAGTTGTGGGAATATGTGACCAATCCATTTATGTCAAAAGCTTAGCTTGACGTTTCTGATGAAACTCTGATTTTGTATTTTTTATTTTAATTATTATATTTAAATTCAAAATATTTGAAGTTGTTTAGATTTGATTTGTTAAGATTGATTAGATTTGATTTAAAATTTGTAAAAAAAAAAATTGATTTAAAATTTGAATTAGGGTTAGATCAATTTTTTTTTTTGAAGGAAGGGTTAGATCAAATTTGAAATTAAGATTAAATTCAAGTATTTAATTAGTTAAATAATGATAAATTTATAAATAAAAAAAGCGACGGGTTCAAGGTAATTAAAATATGACCGACATTGAACCGATAAAATTATAAATTAATTTGGGGAAAATTGCTCTATAAAGAGCAAGGTAATTAAAATCTGATTGGTCATTGAACCCGCGTAGTTACGAGTTCAAGGTTCAAACGTTTAATTGGGGTTCAGTCGGGGTTCGATAGGTAATAGATAAATGTATGATTTTTATAAGGAAAATGTTAAGGAAAATATATATAAAAAAATATATATTTATATTTCACATTATCAAAAAAAATTAATAACAAATTTGAATAAAAAATACTTATTAAAAAGTAAATTATATCTTGTCAACAAATAAATATTTTTCATTACTCTGTCTTTTCAAATTCAATGTTTCTTACCATTTCATTGACAAAAGCTTCTTAAAAATATTATTCACAAAAATCAATATCTGGTCCCTTAAAAACCCAATTAAAACTATTTTAATATGAAGAAGCCAAGCTCCTCAGGCTATTTCACACCTCATATCTATATCTAAGCATAAATATTTTTCATAATTCTAGGAACAACTATAAACTGAATTATTCTAAGAACCTTAAAAATTAAATATTAAATCAAACATTATGATTCATGTCCAGAACTGGAATGACTGCCATGAACAAGGCTATGTAAAGGAACTTAAATTCTTGTAATTAAAATGTGCAGCATATTCCCCGTTTGACCTCAAAATCTTAAGGACAATAGTTGCATCCACAACTCTTCAAAAACCAAAAGATATGAAATATAAACCTCAGATAAATTGTGACATTAAACTAATTTATCTCAATTAACCCCAGTTGATATTGGGTTGTAACATTACTGATTGGTGGTTTTTTAGCCTAGTGTCAATTTCTTGCCAAGAGCAACACCATGCTTCTTGATTATCTCTACTACTTGCAGAAGGATATCTTGTTCTGCAGTGCAGATCTCAGCCATGGTCTGAAAGAAAATAGTAAGAATAATGAGTTAATTCATTTAGTGTAAGGCTCAACATATGATGGTGTTAAAATAGTAAGAATAATGAGTTAAGTCATCTAGTGTAAGACTCAACATATGATGTTGTTATGAGAGGAGGCGTACCGTGTTCCTCAAGTTGTATCCCATAGTCAATTCAACAAAGGAGCTTCCTATGCAGGACACATAACAGTACGGAGGATCATATTTCAATAAAACTGTTGCACTGGATGTCAACATGCCTGCTATATCTTTTAATATAAGGGAAATCTTACTTAAATCCTCACTTTGCAGAGGGATTTTTGTAAGAATTGCTTTATAAGCAACACATGACTCATTCACAACTACCTACAAAGTTAGCATAGAAAAGAAAGTTGTAAGTCGTCAAAAGGTTTGTAAGAATTGCTGAAAACTGAAATCTATAACAGATGCATTTTAATCAAAGATTCAAATAGCCAAAGCAAGTGAATACTAAAGATGCTGAGTTATGTGCTACACTGCTACAACTCAAAATGGTTAATCTTTAATGCATCTGTATGGCCACAAAGAATTACAAGATGTGGTACCCATTATGGATAGGGACACAAAGACTAGTTGGCAACCTTTGTTCAGAAATTTGGACTCGTTGATCCTTAAAATGCATTGTTCATGTATCCCTCTTCTCTAATACAACATACTCATAAAAAAATCCCAACATCACAATTGCAAAGGGACTACACTATCATGTGCTAGACACCAAAACTCTCAAACCAAATACAAGGACAAGAGTTCTCAAAAACCGATACCTTAGGGCTCCATATAGAATACAACCTACACTAAAGCTATTCCTAACACTAATATATCTACAGTGACGCAAAAACCAACCGGCCAGAAGCACCACCACTAACTTTCATGCTGCATTATAAAAAGCCATAAGACAACAGATAATCATATGTGCTTTCAAGCAACGTTTAAGATGCTCCCCGATGACCAAATAGAGTTAATTAAACACTTAAATCAAAGTAGAAAAGAAACAATATTTAGCCATAACACAATTACTTATTTTCTTCAAAGATGTTGGCATGGTATAATATACTCCACATATTAATTTATGATGCAAACCCAAATTCAACATATCTCTCTATCCTCACTCCCCATACCACTACAACCGAATACCCTTATACACATCATCTCTATCAACTGCATGAGCATAATGGCAGCAGATGTGCTAAGCCCGCTTGAACGCGCACTCACATTTGGGTCCCTACATATTATGACCAGGAAAAAGTAGGAACGGAAAGTATATAAGTCGTAAGATGCCTACAAAGTTAGCATAGAAAAGAAAGTTTTGAGTCGTAAAAATGTTTGTAAGAATTGTTGAAAACCGAAATCTATAAAAGATGCATTTTAATCAAAGATTCAAACATACTAGCCAATGCAAGTGAATACTAAAGATGCTCAGTTATGTGCTACACTGCTGCAAGTCAAAACAGAGATTTTCCTTAGGATTGGTAAGGGGAGTCGAGATCGTAAAATGTGAGAATATGACACTGATCTTAAGATTCTATAAAATTCATAAAAGCCGCATATATAAATGTGCGCGTCGGTGTATGTGTAAGAGAGTTACTGCATGAATAAGTTACCCAAATCATGAAAGGTGTGTAAGCGAGAAAGTTAAATAACAGGTTATTTCTAAATCAAATTAGTTATACAGTGTTTGTTATAACCCCTAAATCATAACAATTAGCATTAAATGGTTTGATGGTATAATACAATACTGTTTGTGGTGCAAAAAACACACTTCCCACAGCTGAAAAAATACAAACATACTAGCTTGTCCACTATCACACAAGAAACAAGGCTAACAATATTCGTAAGACATAAAGCACAACAGCCAATAAGGTACTTAATTTCAACAACAACAAAGGTGGAACTAGAGAATTTGACCCTCTATCGAAAAAAGATTACATGATGGAAGAAAGGAGGGGAGAAGGAAGGCCTACCTCTTCCAAAAAACATGAATTAGGAACCGTTAGTAAGAAATTATCAATACTCTGCAACGTTGTTCTCGTCAGTCCTATCTCCACAACTTTACCCTCTATGGATCCGGCCTGCACAACATAAGAAAAATAAGAATAGAGCTCACTTAAAAAAACCTCACCTAACGTTGTTCTAATTTTGGTAAGCTATTTTCATAAAGAGTAAAAAAAGACATTCTTTTTAGATGAAATTCACTAGTATTATTCTAACAGAAGCAACCGTGTTCCAAACCTCTCACTGAAGAACATTCTAGTATGCCATAACACTATTGTGCATCTAAACAGGTTTACCCATCTAAAGTGTCATAATTATCAATTTTCTATCGTCATACTCTAAGGTGTCATAATTTGAATTGTATATCAGTTACAACAAGGGTTTTATATAAAGATGCAATCTGGGTGGCGACATAACGGTTCTTTATGTTGCCGAAACTGTAAAACCAAATTCTTATATACACTAAACAGATTGTGAGTCATACCTTTACTATATCTCCAATTCTGAAGATATTATAGAAATGAATCCATACTCGGAAGAAAACATTCTTGAGTATGTCGGTGGCAAAAGATGCAGCAACAAAACCTGTACAAGATAGAGATAATAACTCAGTTGTATAATAAATTAATAATGAATGCAAAAAGAAGGAGATCAACTTACCTACTCCTAAGCTTCCAACTCCTATGAAAGTTAACAAATAGTAGCTATAACCTTGAGCCAAAGCAATCAACACAATCGCAATTATCCCGATAGAAATCATTTTGTCTAACACAATCCATCTATCACCATTAGTTTTAAATATGGTTAAAAACCATACAAACGCAAGAATGCTCGCACTCGCGTACCTCCAAGTGGGTGGAAAATTTTTGGAGATTTTTGGAGCTACTGACACAGGAGCTACTAACAAAGAAAGTTGTGAGACTACCCAAGCGAGAAATAAGCAACGGATGGGGATTTCATAAGGATACTGCTCATCGCCGTTGATCATGATGTTCAGTTTCAACAACATCCGTTGAAACCATCCTAGGAGAGGAACATCATCATCGGAATTTTGACCACCGTTGTTGTTGACGTAACTCTGACAGGACACGGCACCTGTTTCATCTTCCTTACCTCCTCCACCCCAACCGAAACAACTCAATGAATGGATTTGAGATTTCGAACTCAACAAAGGAGTCGTTAACTTTGTCTTTGAATTTGAAGCTATGTGTAAACTGAAACGTGACCTAGAAGAATAAAACCGTAGGGAATTGTTTAAATCGAAACCACAGTGACCTGAAGGCAATTGTTTAAATCGAGTTTGAGCAGGTGAAGTAATGGCAATACGAAAAGCAGCAGCCGCCATTGTAAACAAGTGAAGAAGATCAGCTATGAAAACATCGAATTTTCTGGAAAAAAATGGACAGTCACTTGTTGTTGCTCTGATAGTGATACTGATAGTAGTGCTCTGATAGTACCATGACTATTGCTTTTTTCACATTCACAAGTTCTTAACAACACAAATAAATTACTAAAATGCCTACCATTGGGTTATAACTGGATAACTGTACTTAAATGTCTTAATATGGCTCTTTAAATTGGTATAAAATTGTAATTTAATTTGTTGAGTTAATTGATTAGTCGTAAGATGGGCTGTTGAATGGCCTAATTTAAGAAAAAGGGAAATGTTAACTTGTGCCCTCAAGGCACAAGTTTAAAAGTTAAATGTAGAAATTTAATTTTGAAAATCGTGCATTCAATGTCTTGAAAGTTTAAAAACTTATTTTTTCAATACAAACTTTATATTTTAATTCCTTTTTTAGATTCTTAACCTGTGCCCTTAGGGCATAAGTTAACATGACCCTAAGAAAAATCATATTAATTATATTCGCATAGTAAGTTAAGAATTACAATATTATGGAAAAATAACGATATTTTTTTTCAATTGAGACATATTTTCAAAAAAAGTTTATGGGCCAAATTCAAATTGGGCTATGATGTGGCTAACCGACCAAACCCATCCGTGTAACCGGCTTAACCGATTAAACTGTAACAGACTAAACTGAGACAAAACATGGTCGGAATTGGGTATAGGAACTCCAACCATTGGTTTGTGCAGTTTGGGGTTTTGAAACCGATTTCCGACCGAAACCGACCGATGTCCAGCCCTAGATTTGTATTGCTAGATATTGTATGTTGATGCTAAGACTTGAATATCTACCGCGCAAGTGCACTGCCAAAGCGCCAATGGATGTTGCTGCTCTTATTATGACTTGTAGTATTTTCTTAAAATACCATGTTTTATTTCCATTTTTATTTTTTTTTGTTGAGAAAGATGTATATATATATATATATATATATATATATATATATATATATATATATATATATATATATCTGGATCATTTAAAGACTAGTAACTACAATGTATCTTTAAATTGTTTTTTTATCAACAAAGTTTTGCTCCCACCCAACCAAACCAAACTGACCAAAATATCATTGCGTTAGTTAATAGTTAACTAACGCATGTGTAAAATTATGCGTTAGTTAACTCACGCAGCGTGACTTAAGTCATGCAAGTGTAAAACATTGCGTGAGTTAACTCACGCTAGTGTTAATCTCTATGTGAGTTGACTCACGGAGGTTTTAAACAATACTAGAATTATATTATTTTCCTCAGTTTCTAATCAATACCATAATTTAAAAGGAAGGTACAAGATCTAAGTTGCTATAGAGCTCCTTACCAAATAATAATGAAGAATCTAGTAATTCTCTTTTTCTTTTTTGACAGAAGAATCAAGTAATTCTCATTTAACCTTTTTCACTAATGAAGGTGTTTGACTTTTACGTCCAAGGAAGGCAAAAGAGTATTTTGATAGAGTTGGAAAGGCATGTGCATAAAGTCCAATACATGTGCATAAAGTCCAATACATCTTAGCGAAGATTCCTTTGTTTGCTTTACTTGTTGATTCATCAAGAAATTTCTCACAGTTATTAGCTCCAATCCTTATAAACTCTTTGACAAGCACTTCCATATGTCCAGCTAAAGAAATCTTAAGTAGCTTAAAGCAACGTTTGTTAGGCATTCTTCGGTCTGTGCAGCTTTTGTCGAACTCATCAACATCCTGAACAATTTTCCATGTATGCATTATCACATGCAGCCATAATATCATGAGCACGGCTGATGAAATGCCCCACAACAAAGATCTCAATTTCGAAACCAAAAATAACGCTTAAAACAGTTAAATTTTAAACCTAAAAAAGGATAAATAAACACAAGTTTAAGGCAATAATATTGTCTTCAAGTATTGCAGCACTTGCCATATTCACATTTTCAAGAAGTAATGCTGAATTAAAACTTTTTAATCCAGCTGAATTATGTGGAGGATAGTCGATGTTAAGATGTTAACTACAGATATCCTCCTAATATGCTTCAGAAAGGACTAAAATGAAATCATTTAGCATTTTCATATATGTAATATGCTCCGCCTATATTCCTAAAATTTTACAGAGAATGGTTCTAAGAGTGAACCAAAAACTAGCATGATATGAAATGAAACAAGTTTAAGTTGACCAACAGATGCAAGAGTCAAATCATCCCAAGTAGCATTGCTAGAAGGCTAATTAATATTGAAAGAAAACCTAGTACAAATAATGAGGGAAAAAAAGGATTCTAAAATCACAGAGAATGATTCTTCTTTTCCTAACTTGTGGGTCTCGTTCCATGAATACCCTGAAAAGTGGTAAACATAAATCGGAAAACATGAATGAATCTATTAAATGCAAGTTTCATCTATTTTTCGGTACATTCTTTGCAAACAGGCAAACAAATCAAGAAATTTAATCATATAGGTAACAGAAAACAAGGGTATACATGCAGCCAACAACTAAGTGAAACTGCCACACAATCAACTCGTTCCATAATTAACGCAGAATATGCAGTTTAAGATTATTAAATCAGAAAAAACCAGCACCAATCTCCTACTCTATTTGATACCGTTCAGTCCACGCTAACACCAATATCCACATTCCTAAAACAATATCCATACTATTAGGCGAATATTACTCGGACAATTTCTAGCTAGTCCCAAACCAACAACAATTAAGAACAATGCAATTGAAATTGATTACAATTGAATAACTTACAATTTCACTATAAGTTTATAAAGCTAAAGAAGAATTCTTCCCAAAAATGTGAAGTGTATCATAATCAAAAGAGCAAGTGGTGTAAGAATATGACTCACAAAAAACAAGTGCGGTGACTTTAAACTCAAGGGTCTTGAGAAATGAATTTCTATAATAGGTTTTAGAAGATGATATAGCACCTTATGAGTTTCAACATTCATAGACACGCACGCATTAATGGGAATCGCAGAGGTGAGAAGTGAGAACTATATACTAAAGAGAAGAAGAGTAAGACAATTCCATAGTAAGTAAAGGTGTTTCTAAGAATTTTTTTACAAGATTGAGCCAAAAACTAGCATAATATGAAACAAGTTCAAGTTAACCAATAGTTGCAAGAAAATCAAATAATGTAGCAATACTAGAAACTAGCATTGCCAGAAGGTTAATTAATATTGAAAGAAAATATTGTAAAAAAACAATGAGAAAAAAACTACTATAAAATCTAAGAAAATGTATTCCTATCTTATGGGTCTCCTTCGACAATTAACCCAACCAAACACATATTATCCCAAGTTGAGATGCAACTCACTTGTACCATGAGCTACATATACATTAATTATTTAAGTGCTCATTTGCATTAATCAACACTATCATACTAGACTAGTATATAAAGCAATTTTTGTCAATTAAACCTAATAACAAACATAGAGCATGAAAGACTATGTTAATCCCATCCTGTCATCGGAAAATTGAAATTTTCAAGATATGACTCTGTTCTCTCTCAATTTCTAGATATTTAGTTGATTTTATATCTTCCAAAATGAGAAAACAAAGAACCTATATATTATGAACTCTATAATTTCACAACTATCATCACCACCAAGAAAAAGAAAAGGCTAATTGGTAGAGAAGCCCCATTTACATATAAATAGAGAACTGCAACAGATATCCGTCAATGCAAAACAAATTGATTCAGTCGTAATCCCATTTCAAAAGCCTGTGCCAACATTCTGATGACTTCTTACAACAAAAACGAATTAACGACTTAGTTAGATTTTCACCACTAGTTTTGTTTGAAACATTGTATTTTGAGCAATGAATATCATCAATGGTCATTTTACTTTCTTTACATCACAAGTTTTTTCTATGCTTTGTCCTTCATGTTCTTCCACTGCATAACAAACATCCAAACACAAGGCACAAACTAATCTGTGATTTACTTATAGGCAAAAACCCAAACTCAACAAGAGAACTATAGGGTGGCATTAAACAAAAACATGAACAAAAGTGAATGACATTGTCGAATTTGAAAGCAACAAGCAACAGAGGTAGATTCACTATAAAACATCTAATATATTGAAAATGCGCCTAATTGCTGAAATTGAATACTGAATATTCTTATTTAAAAATTACATCACAATGGTATTATATAGCATATTCAGTTTAGTCCATAATGCATTGTGCATGATTTAAAGCAAACATTAAGAAGTTTGAGTAGTGAGCAGATATTATAATATCTTCATAATCAAATATTATCATCAAATGAGAAACCATTTAATGCAATTCATGATTGTGACCTATTTGAAATATAATGCACGATGTGCAAGAATCAACTATTCAAACTAACTAAACAGTAATTAACAATGGTCCAACATCACCAATAATCAAAACAAGCGTAAAATAAACAACACAAATAGAAACTAACCATATTGATTTTGTAGTTGAATCTCATGCTTAAGGTGATATCAAACTCTCAATGTAGACTTTTGGGCGTATCACATGATTGAAGACTTGAATCTTAGGAATATTGAAAGTACCATTTTTGGGATCGTAAACAACTAGCTTCAATTTGTTACTTTCTCGATCATAAACTTTCAATTTGTTACTTTCTCGATCATAAACTTCCAATTTGTTACTTTCTCGATCATAAACTTCCATCAACATTTGGTCATCCTCGGAAATATATAATGCATTGGGGTAGGGAGACGAACCCGGGTCTTCCATGTAAGGAACACTGTACATTTTAGTCCAGGACTCTTTGTCTCCATATTCTTTCATAACCCAAAGATCAAAAAACATATCACTACGTGCAAATATACACAAACAATCATTCAACACCTCCAATGTCCAATTATTGTTCACCAAATCAGGCTGTGAAAGATTTTGATACGACTCCTTTTCCAAATCAAGAGAAACAATAACACGTTTAGAATCCAAAGAATCCCTTGCCAACCAATTAACAGTACCACTCACAAAAACTCCCGGTCCACAAATGCGATAAGAAAATGGGAAGTCCTCTATTTTTCTCCAATAATCATTCCCCAAACTATTAACACATACTTTGTTTTTGGAAAAAACAACAATAACCTTATAATTATCAATGAAACAATCATACCCAAAGCTTACCCTAAAAAGATCACTTACAAGTGGAATGTCCAAAGGAGGCAATAACTTCAATTTTCTAATGGAAGGGTTCCATAAAAAATAAGAACCAGCATTGAGCATGCCGCAAAAGATGCCATCACAAGAGCGCAACACGTGCGCAATGTTATCTCTAGATGTGATAGTATTAGGAGGGTAAAGTTGTGTCATTGTAATGATAGAAGTGGAAAAAAGCGAAGATATTGGGGAATCACAATGAACGTACTCACCCAAGTTGTTCTTAGATGTTACCAAGAGGTGGTGGCGCTTTGTTGATAATTGAAGGTGCTTCTTTGCGAATTTTGGATCGGAGATTAGAGAATGAAAGAACTTACAGAGGCATCGAAGCTGCATGAGTAATTTGACTGGAAGTCTACAGAGAATCTCAGGCAGGACATCGAACGGAAGAGTCGGAAGCGGCGGCGGCGGAGAAGTCCGCCGTGAGTGACAGAGAAGTAAGGACGATGTCGTTTGGGTCTTCTTCTCCATCGCTGCTAACCTGCGCCATTTCTCAACAACAGAGGCTAGCTATCGATCTATATGTGAATTACAAAATTAGGGTTCTATGTAGCACAACAGAGGTTGGGAAGAAATGTCCCAATTCTTCTGTAAGAGTGTAACACTAATCTGTATTTTTTTTTTTTTTTATTGACAGGAGGGCCGAAGCCCAGAAGGAAAAAAAAATTACATCTTGATCAAACGCGAAAAAGAAGTTCATGCTTGATCAGCAGCTAACAAATGACTAATTTGAGTCGGACAAGACTCATAAAACATCATTCCATGACCCATTCTACACCCCATATTAGCTAAAGCATCAGCACAATTATTTACTTCACGGTACGAGTGTTGAACCTTAACTTCCCATTCCATCTGTAAGAGTTGCCTAATCCTTTGAACAAGACTCCTTCCAATCGAATTGATATCTTGCCCCTTCGTAATTATGTTTATCACAACCAAAGAATCCACATGTATTCCACCGATGTAAACCCCATTCTTTTCGCACACCAGAGACCTTCCAAAACTCCCCACAACTCCGCTATAAAAGAATTACATTTTCCCAAGAATTTGGAAAATCCCCCCAACCACTCACCTTCTGCTCCCCTAATAATACCTCCACACCCCGCAAGACAATCATCCTTACTAGCACCGTCAGTATTAATTTTGACCCAACCTACTGGCGGGCACTTCCATCCCACCATCACCAAACTCCTCGGCTGCGTGACAATAATATCAGAATTTCGCTTTGCATTGCGATAGTCCTCTATATATTTCATGATAATATCTTTAACATGTAATGGTCTTTGAAAATTACCATCATGTACTTCCATGTTCCTCCACTTCCAAAGAGTATGACAAGCAATAGCCCAAAAATCTCTCCAAACAACATTATGTCTCCAAGCTACTTCACATTACATATTAAAATTAATCCAATGTGATAGATCACCTTCAAAGAAAGCTGCCCTTCCAGCAGTATCCACTACCCTCATCCAGAGAGCCAAAGCTTTTGGACAATCTCTTAAAACATGAATCTCAGACTCAATCACATCATGACAACAACTACACATTGGACTTCCAATCCCCATCTTACTCCTCCTCAAATTTGTTAGCAATCTTCCATGATATATAATCCACATAAAATACTTAACACGTTCAGGAACATTAAGTTTCCATAACTTCATCCAAATCACATCTTGATCATCATAATTGAATTTTGATAAATGATAATATGCTGAAGCTACTTTGAAATTCCCACTTATGGTAGTCGGACATATTAATTTATCACTTCCTAAATTCTCATAAGGTGTTGCAATAGCCATGATACGTTGCAACACATCAAAAGACAACCATTGCTTTAGCATATCCCAATTCCAATTGCCATTAGAATCCACCAAGTCTGCTACCTTCATGCCAACACACTCTTGAGGTATATGTATATCAGTACCCATGTCTACAACACGCAGCCCCACATCAATCCAAGGTTGCTTCCACGCTGCAACTCTTTTTCCGTCACCTATCGACCATAAAATGTTGCGCTCAATTTCTGGCCACAATTTAACCAACGCCTTCCAGAGACTTGAATCTGTCGGTTTCGCTAGAAAAATCTCCTCCAAACTTTCGCTTCGCTGATATTTACCTCTCATAACCTCAGTACAGAGAGAGTTTGATCCAGAGTATATACTCCAACCCAGCTTCAAGATGCACACCTTGTTCATAATATCCAGCCTCCTTAATCCTAAACCACCGAGGCTCTTTGGTTTGGACATAGTTTCCCAACCAACAGCATGATATCTTCGACTTATATTTGTGTCTCCCCAAACAAACTTTCGCTGAAGTTTATGAATCTCTTCAATACACGCCTTGGGAATAATAGTGGTCATCATGGGATATAAAGGAACTGCCTCAATAACAATCTTAGCTAGTGTTGCTCTTCCGGCTAACGAGAGATGATTGGCTTTCCATGTCGCAAGCTTGACATGTACTTGATCAATAATATTTTGAAAATCGGCTCTTTTTGGTGCTCTTCCTAACAATGGCACTCCTAGATATTTTCCTAAAGAGGTAGCTTCCCTGAAACCAGCTAAATTCAATAACTGATATTGGACTCCTCGGGGAACATTTTTAGAAAAAAACATGCTTGTCTTATCTTGGCTCACTTGTTGTCCCGATAAATCACAAAAAGTCTTCAAAGAGTTGATTACACATGTCATCTGCAATGCAGTTGCTTCTCCATACAACAAAAGATCATCCGCGAACAATAGGTGAGAGACCATCGGTCCCCCTCTACCTGCTCGAAGCGCTTTCCATCGACCTTGAGAAACCTCCTGAGTGATAATATGAGACAATTTATCCATACATAAGACAAATAAGTAAGGAGAGATGGGATCCCCTTGTCTAATACCACTTTGTGGTTTAAAGTACTCTGTTCTTGCACCATTCCATTTCACATTCGTTTCAACACTTGTAACACCTTGCATGATGATATCTATCAAAACATCCGGAAGACTAACCTCCTTTAAGGTGTGCCAAATAAAATCCCACTTAAGCATATCATAAGCTTTAGCTAAATCTACTTTGATAACAAAGTAGCCTGTCCTTCCATTCATACGGTTCATGCTATGAGCCAACTCCTGAGCCATGACAATATTTTCATGAATACTACGCCCCGGAACAAAACCTGTTTGATACGGTGACACAATGTGGGGAATATGATCTTTAAGCCTCCCAACAATAACCTTGCTTACTATCTTATAAATAAACACTAATCTGCATCTTGAATTCATTCTGTTCAACTTTGAAATAATGTTAATGAATAATTGTTTTTCAGAAATTATTCATTAATTTCTTGATAGAAAAACTTATTTCGTTTCTGTTTTCATTAATTTCTTTGAAATAAACAACAATTATTCATTAATTTCTTGATAGAAAACAAATTTCTATCAAAAAATTAATGAATAATTGTTGTTTATTTCGTTTCTTACTATCCCTTTAAAACTTCGAGTAGCACTTTGGTGACATTGGGGGTGTCCGTGTCATGTGACATGTGACATTGGCACCCAATGTCAAATGTCACCAAATTGCTACCCCAAAACTTCATATATATGAAATAAGCAAAAGCAGTAATTGAAAAGAAGAAAAGAAGAAGAAAAAAAAAAAAGGAAAATGTACGGTTGTCTTTCTATCACCAATAATCTCAAACTTTTAATCGCAAGACTAGAATAACCCTACAAGAAATATGAGAAACACTTTATTTTCAACATTTTATCACTCTTTTATCGGTTAAAATTTATTTGATCCCGCACTTTAAAATGGATCACATATAAAACATGAATTTCACTCAATGAAGGAATGTTAGAGAGTGTATTAGAAATAGAGTGTTTATAACATTTCTCATAACTATAATCTTGTCATCGTAAAATTACTCTAATATGCGCCACATCTCTTACTTTCTCTTTTTGACACGTATCTTTTAAACTTCGCCTCAACATATTTATTTTCAAATGGTTAATGAGCTCCACCATTTAGTGAGCCCCTAACAGTAGATTGTTCACGATTGGGTAGTCTGGTTTAGTGAGCCTATCCCAAGCAAAATGTTGTAAACAATAAACATCACATAATAATCGTTATAAAATAAAAGCTTTCTACTAAGCACCCCATTTATGAAAACTGGGAAGTAGCTTTAGTTTTTTAAGAGGAAGTAGCTTCAGGTTGACATGGTTTTGGGCCAGTCATGAACATAATTAAAGTAAGCGGAAAGCATCGGAGCATAATTGATCTTAGCGAAGATTCCTTTGTCTGCTTTACTTGATTGATTCATCAAGAAATTTCTCAGAGTTCTTAGCTCCAATCCTTATGAACTCTTTGACAAGCACTTCCATATGTCCAGCTAAAGAAATCTTAAGTAGCTCAAAGCAACCTTTGTTAGGCATTCTTGGGTCTATGCCGCTTTCGTCAAACTCATCGACATCCTGAACACTTTCCATGTATGCATTATCGCATGCAGCCATAATATCATGAGCACGGCTGATGAAATGCCCCACAACAAAGTCCTCAAAATTTTGAAACTAAAAATAACGCTCAAAACAGTTAAATTTTAAACCTAAAAAAAGGATAAATAAACACAAGTTTAAGGCAATAATATTGTCTTCAAGTATTGCAGCACTTGCCATATTCACATTTTCAAGAAGTAATGCTGAATTAAAACTTTAAAATGTCTTGTTTAGTCCAGCTGAATTATATGGAGAATAGTCGATGTTAAGATGTTAACTACAAATATCCTCCTATTATGCTTCAGAAAGGACTAAAATGAAATCATTTAGCATTTTCATATATGTAATATGCTCAGCCTATAATCCTAAAATTTTACATTTGTTTCCTGCATTAACAAACGGTTTTTTGTCATTTTCATAAAGAAAAACACCCAAACATTACAAGCGAACATGGCAAAACAAACTTGCTAGAGATATAAAGGAATTTAACCAAGACTAGAATTAAACCTTTGGAGGCCTTCTTATCATCTGCGGCATTAACTACAGTGATTTAATAAACGCAGTCTTATTGTGAATCTGAGTCCTAGCTTTGGCGCACGCTGCAGGTTGTCTTCCAGGTTTAATAGGTGAAAACTGATATTTTTCCAAGAATAGACCTTGTATGGAGGGTAGAACATCTAGAATTGTTGAATTGAATGGAATCCAACACCCATCCAATCTGACGTCCGGAGTGTAAAGTAGACTAATGTGTTGGAAGGTTGATAGAAGGACCTATCTGAAACAAACTCGAAACTTAAAGGATCTATCTGAAACCTTAGAAACTTAAAGGACCTATCTGACACCTTAGAAACTTAAAGGACCTATCTGAAACTTAAAGGACCTATCTAAACAAACGTGAAACTTAAAGGACCCAGGGAGGTATTTGAAACAACAATTTGTTACATCGGTTATACATTTAACAATTCTAAAAAGTAGAACTTATTTGAACCTCATGATATCTCACAGTCTAAGGTTTGCCCAGAAACAAGGATACTTTTTGACCGGTTACTCGATTAATTGATTTAAAAAATAGTGAACGCTTCCTAACTACAAATCACAGGAGAACGGTAGTTAACTATCAATGAGAGTATTTTTGAAAGTTTGAGGTGTTTGTGATTAATTATTAGATGCCTAAAGAACAATTTTCGATTTTTTTTTTAAATTCCATTAGAACTACAAATAAATATGCTAAAGTACCTTTATTTGCAGCATAATCAATTGATTTTTCATTTTTTATCTTTTATTTATTTAAGTTTTGACAGGCTGACAAGGCCATGACTCTATTGTTTTGTAAAAAAAAAAAAAAGCTCTACTTTTTTCTATTGTTTTGTAAAAAAAAAAAAAAGCTCTACTTTTTTATTTATTTTGTTTTTACTTATTTTGATGTTAGCAATTATTGTTGAATTGTTGAAAATCGAGGCCTAACTCATCCTTACGAAACCGGCTTGTAAGGTGAAGATTGCCTCCTCTTTATATTCTCTTCTCAAGAGTCTTATCTATCCGATGTGGGACTTGGGTTTTTCCCAATACACCCCCCTCACGCCCAACACTCTTTGGCCTTGGTGCGTGAATAGGTTTAGGCGGCCCTTGAATTCGACAAGCTCTGATACCATGTTGAAAATCGGGGCCTAACTCATCCTTACAAAACCGGCTTGTAAGGTGAGGATTGCCTCCTCTTTATATTCTCTTCTCAAGAGTCTTATCTATCTGATGTGGGACTTGGCTTTTTCCCAATAATTATCTACATGTTCCTAACATTTTTCTTTTTACTAGTTATAGAGTTCTATTTTCTTTTTTACGGAAAAAGAGGTAGAAAAGGTGCAACAAAATGACTTTTAAAGGGTTATTCATTTTAGTATAATTTTTGCTCAATCATATGTTTAACTGCGAAATTCTGATAGAATATTGTGCATCATTGCGAGTATGATCACACATTATTTATTTTAATAAAAAATAATCAATATCAATACTATGATATAAAGAGATATTGAAAAGGTTATTGGCAGCATGGTTGAATTTTTAGTTTTATTTTCAAATAAATTTGCCCATAACAATAAAGTTGCTTTCTAATTTAAATTAAAAATATGCAAATACAACATGAACATTGAAAGAAAATTTAGTTGAATTTGGATTATATATATATATATATATATATATATATATATATATATATATATATATATATAACAACAAATTAAATTAGAGTTAAACTTATATGATTCAACGACAACAACAATCAAGTGTTATCCCATTAAGTGGGGTCGGTTAGGTCGGTTATATAAATTAGGAGTGAGCACCGGTCGGGTTCGGGCCGGGTTCGGGCCGGAAAGTGTCCATCCATGGAAAACCGAAGAGCTTAAAAAGACACCTATTTCCGTCCGTATGAGTAACGATTAGCGTCGGTTTCGGGTAAGGTGGAGTCACGGGTGTGTCGGACGGGTAGTTTCGGCTAGTAATTTCACAAGGCAGTACCAAATTTTCTTTTCATCTACGACAACAATGGTGGAGAGAGACGTGAATGCAAGGTAGAAGATGACTTGGTTAAAAGCTTTTATGAGCTGTGTGCTTGTATACAGCTATAAACCAAAAGCAGCACACGTAGTAGCTAGCTAGTACATTGGAGTATTCATTTTAAACTATATTTTATGAGATATGTACTTGTGTACAGCTACAAACCAAAGGAAAACTGCACACCTAGAGCTAGCTAGTGACGTGACATATGAGTGTTCATATTATTTGCTGTAATGCGGTCGGGCTCGGGTAGCAATAAATTTATTTTTTTAAGCCGACATCGACCATCCAAACCCCTCTCTAACCGTTTTTTTACTCATTTTCTACCCGTGGACCGCCCCGCCCCGCCCGTAACACTCATATTTTCAACGGGTTTCTCGGGTTTCGGTCGGGTGGTTGGAATCTGCTCAGTCCTAATATAAATCAAATCACGTCATAATGTTCGATCATAAGTCATATTTTCTTCAACAATCATAAATCTTATTTGGATCCAACTCGTTAACCTTTAAATATTTCTTAATAGTTTTTTCATAGTTTTTCTAGGTCTTCTTTTATCTCTATTTGATCTATTATTCGGACTTACAACATCTACATGTCTTCTCTACATATTCAAAACATCTAAGTCGATTTTCTACCATCCTTGTGCTACCTCAACACTCTATAACCATGTCATTCCTTAATTTTATTCTATCTTAGTCCTATACTATGAATAAAATTATTTCTCTACATATTCAAAACATCTAAGTCGATTTTCTACCATCCTTGTGCTACCTCAACACTCTATAACGATGTCTTTCCTAATTTTATTCTATCTTAGTCCTATACTATGAATAAAATTATAATAAACAAAGTGCAAACGTGTTTATAGTATTTTTTTACTATTATGTTTTAATATAATATATAGGGGAATTAGTCACTTTATAGTATTTTATAGTATTTTTTTACTATTATTTTTTTACTATTATGTTTATAGTATTTTTTTACTGAATGGGGAACGATTCGTCAATTTAGTCCCTGAATGGGGAACGATTCGTCAATTTAGTCCCTGAATGCAGATAATATGCAAAACAGTCCCTGCATGGTCAATTTCAGGGACTAAAGTGACTAACGAAGTCTACATTCAGGGACTAAATTGACTAACGGAGTCTGCATTCAGGGACTAAATTGACTAACAAAGTCTACATTCAGGGACTATTTTGCAATTTATCTTCATTCAGGGACTAAATTGACGAATCGTTCCCCATTCAGGGACTAAAGTGACTAATTCCCCATAATATATATCTAAATAAAAATAAGTTATATATATCTAAATAAAAATAAACAATACATTTTAATTTGCTAACCCAAACAAAAAGGTGAGAGCTGCTGACAGAGTAAGATTACTCATTCAATCTCATACTCACACCTGCATGCTAGTCTGTCAAACGAATATATAAATGTTTAAAGCACGCAATAATTTTTCGATGTGGAACTCACATTATTATGTAGAATACAACCCTTCCGGTTCTAGTTTCAGTAACTCAGTTTAATATTTATCAGTTTAATATCTTCATGGTCTCAACATGAGCAAATTTACTATTCAAGACATCAAGGTATAGCAAAAAACAAACATTTACTATTCTACTAACACACTCAATTTGAATAAGACTAAAGACAACACCATACATGTAAACCAAAACTTAGCATGTAGCTGAACTCTTTGGCAATTGGAGCAGTTACTTTCCAAATTAAAAGTATCTTAAATCTAATATGTTATAAGAATAAAATCTACATTTTTTTAATCAAATTGGTCAATTTGTTATTAGCAACATGGTTACAAAACAACATAAAGCCATCTTAGCAATCTGCAAGCAAATCTCAAAATCCTTCTGTTAACAAAATTGTGACTTAAACAATAAGTCAGATTCATTATTGGATAATGGACACAGCCACACAGGAGTCATGCATCAAGTCAGCCAAACTCTTGAACTTTTTTCTGGTTCAGTGCAATCAAAGTGAGGAATTGAGTGAGTCACAAGGCATCATTGGTAAAGTGAGTGATGTATTTTTTTTTATCTAACAACTCGGTATATTCATTTTACTCTACACTGAAGAAATAGTGAGAAGGAAAAAAATTAAATAGAAGGAGATTATATTTTGTAACTTTATTTCTCTTCACATCTATTTTGTAACGTTATAAAGTTTAAATTGTTAAATTTAAGATAAACTATATAATAAATAATATTGTATAGTCTTATCAATGATATGTTATAAAAAATAAAATAATTGTTTGTAACACGAAACTTGAAATTTTGTAAAAAAAGAAAGCAAAGACTATGATATTTTTAAAAGGATTAAAAGCATATTTAACCCAACTGATTTTTTCCAAATTTAAAATTAGATTAGAACTTCTAAATTGAATCAATCATCACTTCTAAATTAACAAACTTCACTTATGTCTTGATCCAATGAATTTCAATAGAACATGTATTTCACATTACACATCAAATATTCAAAAACAAAAAAGAGGGACAAATATTGAAATCTAATAGAGACGACCAACCCATCTAACTATATCAACATTGTCAGCTGCGATAAACCTTACCGTAGAAACTTAAAAGTATTGTTATATACTTCATGTGCAACCAATAAAAAAGAAAAAAAATTAAGTATACTTTGTGGAATGCAAAACCACACGTGTACTGGTCTTATAGCTCAAGCATGCTTAGTGGAAAAAATTATGAGGTAGCCTTGGTGCATCAAAATTTTGTCTGCCCGACTTTTACTATGTTCACACTATTTTTCAGCCCACCTACTACTTTGCTATGTCGACAGAATAAGATATGCTTCAACCTAAAGAAGAAAGCATAAGTCTCTCTGCTAAAACTGTGAGGAAAGAGTTTATTAATAAACTTCTCTTATCAAATTTATTTATATACTGTAAAAAAAAATTACATTCTCAATCAATTATAATCGTTAAATCATTATAGACATTTGACTTTTATCATAACCACTTCTAAAGTCATAAATATTGGTTGTGATATCTTGACAATGTAAATATTTTAATACAGATGGCGCATGAAAATATGAAGCTCCGTCTCTAACTCGTTCCGGAGTCCCAACTCAACTACTTGAATTTATCACACTAAGGTAAATAACTACTATGTTCATAAACAATTTTTAATATGAAATATCAAATGTTACATAGACAACAAAAACACTTACCTATCTAATAGAGACTTATTCAGCAAGTACTTATTTTTAAGTTATTGAAATGTTGTATCTATATTTTTGATACTGCCACACTAAGGTATACACATTTTGTTTAATCTAGTGAACCATCAAAGGCTACTCAAGGGGATACTCTTTGTGAACCTTCTACCATGAACATTATCATTGTAGATTGAATATCATAATTGCCACAACCACCCCACTAGTGCTAATGTCATATTCATGACATGAGTCATGCCCCTTTTTCACTTTACTACTACTATATAACTATGGAACTCTAGCTTCTTGTAATTCAATGTGCCATATACAAACTAGTCAGTGATTCAAACACATATATTATAAGATTTTCAAAAACAATGGTGATGGAATTCAAGGTAAGAACTTTCCTAGCCACAGTGGTGATGTTTCTGTTGGCATCAAGTGTGTTAATTTTGGAAAGTGAGGCAGCTGGAGAATGTGGAAGGACACCAATTGGGTCAGCAGCTGCTAGTCTAAGTCCATGTTTGGGTGCTGTACGTAATGTTAGGACAAAAGTTCCACCAGTTTGTTGTGCTAGAGTTGGTGCTTTAATTAGAACTTCTCCAAGATGTCTTTGTTCTGTTCTTTTGTCACCTATGGCAAAACAAGCTAAGATTAATCCTGCTATTGCTATCACTGTTCCTAAGAGATGCAACATTAGGAACCGACCTGCTGGAAAGAAATGTGGAAGTAAGTAACTACTAATCATTCAAAGCTAGTTGAACTTGAATAATTATCTACTCATCATATTTGATTTAGCGTGTGTTTGATTCTGCGTCCGCACATTCCTTATTGTGCGTACAATATGAAGCTACTAGTTGTAACTTGTGTCGCAAGTAGCCTTGGGATGTGAGAAATGATAAACTCATCGCAGTTCCAAACAGACACTTAGTACATTTTTGAAAACGCGTTTGAAATAGTAAGACGTAAGGTCAAACTAAAGCCGATAGGTGTAGCGTCGACATTGAAAATCCACCTTAGTTTTGAAAACACCTTAACCTTTCATTGATTCATATTTTTGGTAGACTAGAATTGAGAGTTTGTAAAACTAAAACAGGAAACATATTTATGCCTAAAAACAAAGTTTAAATGAAAAATAGTGATTAAATAAATGACATTTTCTATTGATAATTCTCCACTTGACACAAACAGAACATATGTGCACATTTTGCAAAACTTGGTCAAGATATAAAACTGAACATTTGTCATAAACATTATGTAATTATAGATTTTTGTAGTTTGACTCTGTATTTGAAATTTGCAAAACTTGGTCAAGATATAAAACTGAACATTTGTCATAAACATTATGTAATTATAGATTTTTGTAGTTTGACTCTGTATTTGAAAAATTGTGTAATGTAATTAACCTTCTTTTTTTTGCTTTACAGGGTACACACTTCCTTGAAACCTAAGCAGGAAAATAATACATGTGATATGCAGTATTTAACGGATTAGAGAGCTAAATAAATTCTGTAACATGACATTTTCTACTTGGAGAGTGACATGTGTCAGCCAGTAGCATTTTGTATTACACAGTGTATTGTTGCATGGTTTGTTGTATTGCTTGATGCTTATAAGATAATACTTACTGTTATTTTCTCCAACTTCTATTATAATTTAATTGAATTAACTACTAATTATATTTTCTTTGAAAAAAGTTAAAGTGTACGACTAAAAAATTTGTGACGGTTTTGCACGAATGTGTTCTTCAAGTCTCTTTTAATTTTGATTTGATTCCAAATGACAAATATAGTCTCACAAACTTGTTCGATCATGAGAAATCAGAAATACATTTCTTCTGTGGCGGTGCATTATCAAATCTCTCTTGCTTAAGCTTATGAGTTGCCTTTACAAATCAAACGGTGAATATCCATTTATTCTAGTAAGTGATCAGCACACAAGCTTATGATTTTTTTTTAAGAAGCTAAAATGGAATATATATTACTGAAAATCTGGAAATTTCAGCACAAGAAGTGGCAAAGAAAACCAGCAAAAAGAGTATAAGTTTACATCACAAAAATGAGAAACTAAGAAAAATGTGAAAAACCACCTCATTACAACGGATTAAGCCACCGCAAATGATAAGGAAAAGAAAAATTTGAACGATTTGCTTTTAGCCACCAATAAAATTGCAATTAATTTTATCAATTGTTGTAATGAAGCCTCTTTTTGCTAAAAAACACGAGTATAGATCACCCACACGCAAGAGAGTCAAATGAGATTGAGAGCGAATCGAACACTCTGAGAAGACGCCTAACGAAATCAAGCCAGGTTACGCCATACCAAATTTTCCCAAAAAAATCACAAGCCTAGGATGTTAACACCATCATTCTTGTCGAGAAGTTTATCTGTCTTGTATTGTAAAAATTTATAAGTTAGCCTAGAGATGAACATGTCGCATGATTTGTGTGTGGAACCTATCGTGTCATACAAGAACACTCATTTTCTTTAATGAAGTGATTGACTCAAGTGGTTAATGAGGCTTAGTTGAAGACAATTCTGAATAAACCAAATTCGAATATTGTCTCAAACAGTCATTGGTCAGACTTTACTTATCTTTTGATTGACAAAATTTTAAATTATCAAGGGAAATAAGACAAAATATTATTATTCTTAAGAGCCAAGATACTATCTCGTACATAGTGCATGTTATGCATAAATTTAGGGTTAGTAAATTAGTATCAGGGTAAATTAAATAGATATCTATACAACGTGACTCCATTAATATTTAGAATATTGATAACTCTCTCCTTGACTTCGTCTCCACCGTCCATGTCATCTTCAACGGCTCCCTAAGATGACGTCGCGTTTCACTGAGGCAATTAGCGTTCTCCACTCCTATATAAGGGTGACTCAGTGTCACTCTCAAAGTACACTTCATTTTTACCATTTTCCGGACATAACCACCTCTCTTATATACTGAATTGAGTGTTGGAGTGCTAACATGTTTGCAGACACCTTTCTCCTCTAGCGTGAAGACTCAACCTCCACGCGCATCGAAGCACCTTGAACAACCGTTCAACATCTTCTATCTTCATCGGACAAATCAAGTTTGATTGATCCATTAAGCCCATATTGGTCGGGTCAGACTTAATAGTACTAAACCCAATAACAAGCAAATCGATCAAATCTGAGTTGATGGTTGTTTAATAGACATCTCAAAATTATTCACTTGGTTGAAAAAGTCGATCAAAAGTTACGATTCGATCAAAAATTACACGCAAAAACAAATGATCAGAAGGAACAACCCAATCAAGAGCGAAATTAAGGTGTCTATTGAACAACTTTAATATAAGTTGGCTCTCTGAGTTAAAGCGTCTTGCGTTAGACCATATTTGATGGATCTATTCATTAACATTTCCAACTTTAAGAATCTTTTCACAAATATATTTATTAGAAATTTTATGAGCTAATTCTAGATTAATTCTAAGGTGAGTCAATCTGTTAGGTGGTCCTTGTTGGACATGTCTCATTAAATTTAAATTATATAAGAATACATGAAGGCAATATGAGAGTTTGGGTCGAATTTTTTTATTATTTCAATTATACCGTTAAATAATTTTGTTTACAATAATGTTATATTGTTGGTGTAATTAAAAAAGATGAGAGTCTATGTTATGTTTATTATATTATTAATATATTTGTTGTAATTTGAAGTTAAGAACATCCATACCTATAATTGTAATCAAAATTTCAATAAAAAGATAGTTCATAATCTCTACGTGTTAATATAGTGAAAAGAACGAATAGAGTATATATAATAGAACATGCTACTTAGTTTGTTAATTAGATTAGATGGTCCATAGTTGACCGTGATTCTAAAAAACGATAATAACATGTACTCCCTCCGTCCCATATTATAATCAAATAAAATTAGTTTCTTTACAAATTTCAACGTGGACTTCTGTCTTTTCAAATTTATTATATATGCAAAGAACTTTTTTTCAAAACATGTTTACAAGAACATTTATTTCAATAGTTTTTATTAAAAATGTTATTTCAATTTTAAAATATTTATGTCAACAAACGTTGGTTTACTTGATAATTAGTTTAAAACTCTCATGAAGTTCAATTTATCTAAACTTTTTTTTAGGACCAATACATCTAAACTTTTATCTATTAATTTTTAGAACATTTTTTTGAACATATGTATATGAGAATTTAAACAAAAGATTACACTTAATTGTATTTATTTTGTCTTTATAGCTTCAAATATTGCTCTCAAAAAATGTTTCTATATTTTTTCAATCAAACAAATTTGGTCCTGCGCATATATTCTATTTAATTTCTAAGAAAATTATCAAATCAAAAAACAATTTTTAACTTCAAAAGTGTTGTGTCAAAATGAGTATTCATTCAAATCTTTTATCTTAGTAGCAAAAAATAAAAGATGTAGAATGTCATCATAAATATATAGAGTTAATTAATTTGAGTTTTCTCCATGGTAACAACTTTAGCCTTTTGATACTTCAAACAAATTTTTTTATCCAATCTTTGAGTGTAGTGGAGAATTTAGTAGTTGTATGTCATGAATAATGAGAAGGATCATACTAAAAACCGTCAACACTACTAAGGTTATAGGTATAAACAGACTTCATGTGCAATCATGTTATATGTATAATTTTCTATCAAAAAAAATGTTATATGTATAATTTGTTGAATTTCATTTGATCATGTACCAGAAGCAATCATGTTATATGTATAATTTTCTATCAAAAAAAATGTTATATGTATAATTTGTTGAATTTCATTTGATCATGTACCAGAAATCAGTTAAGCATGTCTGGTATATAAAACCACACGTGTACTGGTCTTATAGCTCAAGCATGCTTAGTGGAACAAATTATGAGGTAGCCTAAGTGCATCAAAATTTTGTCTGCCCAACTTTTCCTATGTTCACACTATATTTTTCAGCTCACCTACTTCTTTGCTATGTCGATGGAATAAGATATGATTCAACCTGAAGAAGAAATCATAAGCAGTTTAGGGACGGACTCGTGAATAAATTTTCAACGAGCCGGTGAAGTAAATTATATTAAAAGTAACAACAAATAATATAATATATCTATTAGTCATAATAACTAAATTTATAAAGAAAATAATCTATCATTCATTTATTGAAAATGAGTTAAAATAACATCATCATCGACCGCTTCAAGAACATGAAGATGTAAAGTCATGGGACACCTAGATTAGAGTCTTTTAGTATGAATAAATATGATACATGATGTAAAGTCTTGTGAATTCCACATATTCTCTTTACTATAAATTGAAACTTTAATTTATTGTATTTAAAAAAGAAGGAAAATTCTATGGTGAAGTCATGAGAATGACATTTCTGGTGAAGTTAAACGGACAATCATTGAGTATTTGTGTATTTAATTCATGTCAGGTCAGATTATATGGTGTATTACACATTTGCTCATAAGGTCTGTCATTATATCTTTACTTATTGCAATTGTGTACTGATTAAATCAAAATTAAACATAGATTTTCATTTGTGCACTAAGATTGAAATTTCCCTTAATATTTTGTATGAGAATTGATTTGTAATAAGCTAAAGTTTTGTTTTAAAGTGGTCCACCAGTAGGACACTAGCTGACATGACATCAACAGTTATACTATTGACTAAACAAAATAATTTTTTCAAAAAAGTCAGTTTTCTAACTGCACCTAGAAGCCCTTTAAAAGAATTATTTGGTAATATTGACTTATTTAGAGAAAGAAGCATTAGTTTTGGTCGAAAAAAAGAAAGAAGCATTAAACATTGATATTTTATTCTAAGGAAGTTAAGTTTATTTTATAAGATACCGACGATGAGAACTTGTTTTAATTAAATTATTGATGTGTTGTATCTAATAAAAGATGAGTAGGTGCTGAGAATTTGTAATCTGACACACCCCTTTGTTTCCATATGAAAAAAAAAAAAAAAGATAGTATTTTTGTAGACAAGAACACTTACACTATCACATGATTTACACTAAGGTATACATACACATTTTGTTCTGTCCAGGGAACATGCCTATCAAAGGCTACTCAAGGGATACTCTTTGTGAACCTTCTAAACTATACTATGAACATAATTATCATTGTAGATTGAATATCATAATGCCACAACCACCCCACTAGTGCTAATGTCATACTCATTCATGAGTCATGCCCCTTTTTCACTTTACTACTACTATATAACTATGGAACTCTTGCTCCTTGTAATATTCAATGTGCCATATACAAACTAGTCAGTGATTCAAACACATCTATAAGATTCTCAAAACAATACTAATGGAGTTCAAGGTAAGAACTTTCCTTGCAACAGTGGTGATGTTTCTGTTGGCATCAAGTGTGTTAATTTTGGAAAGTGAGGCAGCTGGTGAATGTGGAAGGACACCAATTGGGTCAGCAGCAGCTAGTCTAAGTCCATGTTTGGGTGCTGTACGTAATGTTAGGGCAAAAGTTCCACCAGTTTGTTGTGCTAGAGTTGGTGCTTTGATTAGAACTTCTCCAAGATGTCTTTGTACTGTTCTTTTGTCACCTATTGCTAAACAAGCTAAGATTAATCCTGCTATTGCTATCACTGTTCCTAAGAGATGCAACATTAGGAACCGTCCTGCTGGAAAGAAATGTGGAAGTAAGTAACTACTAATCATTAATAGCTTGTTGAACTTGAATAATTAATATCTACTAAGTTTATGGTTTATACTAATGTCATGAACATTATGTAATTATAGATTTTTGTAGTCTGACTCTTCATTTGAACAATTGTGTAATGTAATTAACCTTGTCCTTTATTTATTTTATTTACAGGGTACACACTTCCTTGAAACCAAAGCAGGAAAATAATATACGTGATATGCAGTATCTGACATATTAGAGAGCTAAATAAATTCTGTAACATGGCATTTTCTACTTGGAGAGTGACATGTGTCAGCCTGTAGCATTTTGTATTTCTGAGTGTTGTTGCATGGTTTGATGTATTGCTTTGCTTGATACTTATAAGATAATAATCATTATTGTTATTTTGTCCAACTTCTATTATGATTTAATTTGAATTAACTACTTTATTTGAGCAACGCTATATATCAAGAAAGATTTTATCAAGAAATTGTCCCGAAATTAATGTTAGCCAATAAAATTTCAGCCTGGCCGGAAATCATGGGGTGGTGGGTGTTATGTATTTTCTTTTATGAAACTTTAATAAATAGGATTGAAATCTAAGGGTGATAATTCTGTCATGTCATTCTTGAATTCATCAAGAAAATCCATTCTTGATATCTAGCATTTTCCACTTTATTTTCTTTAATGAAGTTATCGACTCAAGTGGTTAACGAGATATAGTTAACGAAAATTTTAGAATAAATCAAATTTAAATATTGGGTTGTCTCAAATAAAATAATTATTGGTTAGATTTTACATACTTTATGACGAAATTCGAAATTATCATATGTAATCCATAGAAATAAGATAAAAAAAATTATTAATATTCTTGAGTGCAAAGAATATGTTTTACTTTATGAATTTTCCCACGGCTTATTGAATGGTCTTTACTCTTTACTGGACCTAGTATTTGCTCCGTTAGATATTAGATATAAGGATGCGTTTGTTAAATGGTTTCGAAATTTATTACTAGGATTAGCTTCCCTATGAATCATATTCCTTGGATTATAATTCTCACAAATGTCTTAGTTTAATTTTTTTATATTCCTAGGGACATTTTTAAAATTTATTTAATTTTAAAATATAAAATAGAAATGAAAAAATAATAGACGAAAGCAGATAGTTTTTGGTATTTATTTTTCATTCTTGAGAATAAAAAGTTTTTATCCTCTTAACATTGGAACAAGTGAAGAAGTTGTGTGTAAATTTTAGTTCTAGTAATAAATAATAATCAGAAGCAATTTTTGCAAACCTATACCAAATATGAGAATGTAAAATTTATAATCTTACATTCACATAAATATTTGCGGTAAACTTTAAAACAAATACACCATAAATATAATATCCTCGGACTAATTTTAAGGTGGATAAGCTTAGCAATTAGATTCTTAAAAAAAAAAAAAAAAAACCTAGCAATTAGATCACGAGTGTTGATCAAAAAATAAGGGCCAAAGTGGACCGTATTATCATTATAGTCGTATATATACGTTCATTAGTATAACATGACAACAAATCCGTAGTAGCACAACGGATAAATTCTTTGAGTGAGTTTCCGGGTTCGATTCCCGGCTGCGGAAATTTCTTTTTTAATTAATAAATGAAAACTGGTTTTCTCTGTTCAAATTTAATGCAAAGAGCGTTTTCTTTAAAACGATATGTTTATGTTTGAGAATTTCTTTTCTTTTTACTTTTTAGTTTTTTTTTTTGAGGGATTTTTTTTTAGTTGCAGTAAAGAAAAAATTGTTTTTACAAAAAATGTTATTTCAATTTTCAATTTTAAAACATTTGTGCCAATGAAAGTTGACTCAATTAATAATGAGTTAACTAACCAGTAAGGATCTTGGTTCAACGATTGCTGCCGATTTAAGGAGAAATTCTAATACGGTCACAGGACCAAAGAAATAGTGTTTGGTCACACACACATAAATAAGTATTTTTTTAATAATGAGGAAATTGATAAAAAAAGATGATTGAATAATAGGAGAATAATCTTTTTATGTGTGTGTCCAAACATTATAGATTTGGTCTTGTGACCATGGAAGAATACCTTCGATGTAAGAACTTCTTTGGTGAGTGATATGTGAGTATATTCGTAGGATTCTTTGAGTTTTGAGACGTGCCTTAACCCTGATGAAAATCTGAAGTTCAATACACTTAAACTTTTTCTATCAATTTTTAAAACATTTGTATATGAGAATGTAAAAAAGGATTACACTTAATAATTGTAGGATTAATTGATCATTTGGTCCCCTAACTAATTTTTTTGTTTCATTTTAATCTCATAACTCTCAAAATGTTCGTTTCGGTCCCTCAAGTTAACCTCAGTTTGTCAAAGTTGTCATTCCTATCAATTTTTAAAACTGATGTTAATGAGTGTACACCTGGCAAATGTGATGACATTTTTGTATTGTTTCATTTGTTTGTAGAAAGAGAAGCGACCAGTAATAGAGCGAGAGGGAGAGAATACAAAAGGATAGACTAGAGGGTGAGAAGAGAATTTCAAACAGAGAAGGCGATCGAAAAAATACCAAGTTACTTGACCATAAGATAATACTAAGTTAAAAACAATGTTGTTGTTATCATTGAAAAATACAAACATCGTTCTTAAAATTTGAAAATCACATCTCACACGCATTTATAATTATATCTAAAACAAATAATGATTTCAAATAAATACATAAATCATTCAAATAAAATTTAAAATTATACAAAAAGAAAATGTTTCTTATTATTTACCCATGTTAAGGCGATAAAAATAGCGGACGCAAATAGTGCTCGTCTGACGGTTAATGTAACAAAAGACTGTTAACAAAGTCAGCATTGTCGTATTCCCATTCATGCCAGCGCATAGTTTACGAGGGGAGCATCTAATAATTTTATTAAATTACCTTGCCACTACTAACTATATACAATTTTTTTTCTTACTCAACTAGCTATATACATCGATAAAAGAAAAATGCCAGAAGAGCTACCAACAAATTAAAAATGCCACTGGCGTATGATACATGCATATGATAGATATTCAAACCAAGTAACTGTTCAAGTGATTACTTAATGAGTTTTTGTTAGGGTTGAATTGTTCGCGAAAATTTGAGCTCCAACTATGACTATAATACTACCAATTTATGGTTTGACTTTCTCTTAGTCGGACTTAAAATTATCAAAGTTCATCTTCCTTAAACATAGGTTGGTTAAAACCAAAAAAAAAAAAAAATAGTAGTGGGGATTCCGAAACTTTTATATATATTAATAGAATGAATCCTCTCAATTGTTTTTCTCTCATGTCTCTTAATTGTTATCAATCTCACTATCAAACTTTTTTACCCTCGTCGTAGTGGGGATTCCGAAACTTTTATATATATTAATAGAATGAATCCTCTCAATTGTTTTTCTCTCATGTCTCTTAATTGTTATCAATCTCACTATCAAACTTTTTTACCCTCGTCTTTTATATTAAAAACCAATCTCATATTTTCCATTCAATTGTAAAATTGTTAACACATGAGAGAAATAAGATTGAAAGAATCTATTTTCATATATTACATTTGTCCGGAAATATAAAACTCAAATTTTATTCTTTTCTAATAAAGCTTGTTTGAAATTTTAACCATGTTAATTATTTCTTTATTAACATAGTCATAATTATTACATATTTTTTTGCCAAAAACAATACATATTTTGATTAAAACATAAACTAACTCTATTTTTTCAAAAGATAAACTTAAATTTTTTTATTAATTTTTAATAAATTTAATAACTAATATTACTAACTTTCTTTTTAATTTTAGTTATTTAGTCGGTGAAATCATATCTCTAAGGACTACGACAGTATTAGTAAGATACCATTTTAAAAGGATTTAAATTACTTTTATAGACTAGTAAAAAAACTAATTTTTGGGATTTAGTACAATTGTGAATGGGACATTTGATAATTTCTTGTTCTTTTCAAAATTTCACATACATTAGTTCAAAAAAAAACATCTTTATATTATTTTGGTCTTAATCCTCATGTTCTCAAAGAGGAGGGTAACTAGGTAATTTAGTGTTCGGTTGGACGATAAGTAAAGTTTGATCAAATATTGTTTTAAAAGATTCAAACTCTTGGATTTTTCTGAATGATTTATCCTTAACTAAAACTCAATAACCATTTGAACTCAATCATTTAGATAAAAGAAATCTCTTTATTTAATTTATTGTTAGTGTTGACCCTAAGATTGCATCAAGATTAACCTTAAGCCCTTACCTTTTTACTTTAGTTTCAGATGTAATTACGGAACACATCCAAGAGTTAGCTCCAAGATGCATGTTTTTTCACAGATGATGTAGTCATGCTTGGAGAGTCGAGGGAGGAATTGAATGGGAGGTTAGAAACTTGTAAACAAGCCTTAGAAAGCATTTTGCTTTCACTTGAGTAGAAGCAAGACATAATATATGGAATGTAACTTCAGCAAAAGTAGTTCTACCATATGGAGGTGAAGGTGAGAGATCATATCATATACCCCTAGTTACACGGTTTAAATATATCTTGGGTCCATAGTACAAATAACGGAGAAATATAAGCAGATGTAAATCGTCTAATTCAAGTTGGATGGTTGAAATGGAGAAGAGTCTCATGTGTGTTATCTAATAAGAAAGTCCCGCTTAAGTTGAAAGGAAAATTATATCGGACAGTGTTAGGTTGACAATGTTGTATCATACAGAGTGTTTGGTGGTTACTAACACGAGAATTAAATAAGCGTAGTGGAGATGAGGATGTTGTATTGGATGAGTGGTAAGACTAAACGAGATATGATTAGGAATGACACCATTAGAGAGATAGTTGGGTTCAGATCAGAATATGTAGAGGAAAACCTAGAACAACTATAAGAAAAACTATTAGAAAAGATTAAAGATTAATGAGTTGAATCCAAAAATAATTTATGATTGAACATTATGACGTAATTTGATTCATGTAGTCGACCCAACTTAGTGAGATAATTGTTGTATTGTCAGGAACAATTTTCTCTCTCATTTGATACCAATAATTGTAAGAGTAATTATGAAAAACTAACACAATTTTTTATACATTTAATGCTACAACTACATTTTATAATATGAGTTCATTTTATAAATGAGTCTTATAACAACCGACAGAGGGAGCATATGGCATAAACAAATAAAATCTAAGGGAAAAGTAAACTACAAAAACTAATCAATGCCTTGAAAAATAAGCAACCATCATCGACTTGGCATTATAAATCAGCATGTGCTGTACATTGTGAAATGCAGTAGTAAGAAAAATGGCTTCTAAGAAGTGCTCCCTTATTTGGTTGGTTCTCGTTTTGTGTATGCTGAGTTTATCTGCCAAGGCTATAGCAAGGAACATTGTCGTTGATTCTGAGATGTATGAAAGTAAGTTATCGAACTTCAATCACACCTCTCATTGCATTAATTTATTATATTTATATCTTACAATTATATATGAATATTATTAATTTATTTAACCAAACAAGTATTTCCAATATTTATTATTTTGTAGTTTCAGAAGAAATAATGGGTCAGAACAGAAAGCTACTTAGCCCAGATCAACGATGTAAGAGAGGAAAAATTCATTATAATCTTCATGAAGTTATGCCCGATCGCAAGGCATCAAATAATCCACGTTGCCACCATTATCTTTGATAAGGCTTTTCTTGTGTTACAATTTCACGGTTGAAATGCCCAAATAAAAGACACATTGATTAGATGTGGGACTATTTTTCATTGGTTTAGTTCATGTAATTTAATTTAATCTATAATAATAATAATAAATTCATGTATTTTGTGTTAGAGTAATGATATTGGAACATAAAAAAGTGATAACATAGGTACACTTGTGTACTTATCACCGTATTTAAACATCCCTACATCCTTATCATTCTTTAGATGTATACAAGTTTATAAATATGCACAAATTTGAAACTAAATATGTAAACACATGTTCTTTCGAAATATGTAATCCCTACATCCTTAACCTTCTTTAGATGTATACAAGACATTATTTGTTTAATACATTAACTATTTATCTTAAATTTAACAATTTAATCTTTATAAAGTTACAAAATAGATGTGAAGAGAAATAAAGTTACAAAATAGAATCTCATTCTATCTATAAAAAATACATCACTCACTTAGTCGATGATGTCTTGTGACTCACTCAATTCCTCACTTTGATTGCACTGAACCAGAAAAAAGTTCAAGAGTTTGGCTGACTTGATGCATGACTCCTGTGTGGCTGTGTCCATTATCCAATAATGAATCTGACTTATTGTTTAAGTCACAATTTGGTTAACAGAAGGGTTTTGAGATTTGCTTGCAGATTGCTAAGATGGCTTTATGTTGTTTTGTAACCATGTTGCTAATAACAAATTGACCAATTTGATTAAAAAAATGTAGATTTTATTCTTATAACATATTAGATTTAAGATACTTTTAATTTGGAAAGTAACTGCTCCAATTGCCAAAGAGCTCAGCTACATGCTAAGTTTTGGTTTACATGTATGGTGTTGTCTTTAGTCTTATTCAAATTGAGTGTGTGAGCATAATAGTAAATGTTTGTTTTTTGCTATACTTTGATGCCACTCTTGAATAGTAAATTTGCTCATGTTGGCACCATGAATCTCTATAGCGTAACTAATAAATATTAAATTGAGTTACTGAAACTAGAACCGGAAGGGTCGTATTTTACATATCGTGAGTCCCACATTGAAAAATTACTACACTTTAGACATTTATATACTCGTTTGACAGACTTAAGTTAGACGTGGGAGTGTAAAGTTGAATGAAGAAATATGTACTCCTTCAGTCTTCACTCCTATGTTTTTACTTTTTAGATAATGATTTAGTAAATTATTCGTAGTCTCTTTGATGCACCTTGTGTAGAAGAGATTTTTGTTTGTTTAAAAAAAATGTATTAAAACAGAATAAATTATTATATTTTTAGCTAAATAAAACATAATAATTGTTCCCGTGATATTAACTCAGTTGGTATGGACATTACATAATTTATGCAAGGCCAGTTTGAACTCGGACACCCCACTTCCCCATATTTAATTGTGTAAACTCTAGCCATTAAGCTACTAGACAAAAAAAAAACATAATAGTTGAAAAATACTACTATCGTTATGAAATTGATCCTTAACATTGCAAGATATTATAAAGTATATAAGAATAGAGAGAAAGAAACAAAGAGAGAACAAGAGAATATAGTGTATTGTTTCTCAAGTGTATTCTTTACATTACAATATAGGTCATATTTATAGGAGACAAATGAGCAAGTGAATGATCAAACCAATTAAGGACCACTAACCATACATTTACTAATGGGGGTTATAGGAAGGTGGAAGATTGAAGGACATGGACATCCACTAATATTCATAACACTCCCCCTTGGATGTCCATCGAGGATATGCCTCATTAAAACCTTACAAGAGAAACGATGGGAAAAAAAATTCTAGTGAAGGAAAAAGAGTACAACATCCTTTTGTGTTATAATCTTCCTCATTAAAAACCTTACCAGGAAAACCCAGTGGGATAAAACCATGGTTAAGGAAAAAAGAGTGCAGAACACATTTTTGTCTACCCCTCATAAAGACAACAAAAAAGTTTAAATAATCTTTTATACTAGTTACTCAAAATCTTTACTTGGCGATGACTCTAGAAAGATATGATCTATCTTCATACTCTTCTCCAAATTTGAGGAGTTGTTGAAAGAATCTCCTTGTAGAATAAGAAAACTCCAAGTTTTTTGTACGTGTAAACTCATAATCCTTAATAAAAGAGCATCCTCCACTTTCCTGATGTAGTGTTAACATTTCTAAATGATCGGATGATATTGTTGTTGTAAAGTGATACTTATCAAATGCTTTCTGAAAAGTTCTTAAAATAAACTCTTAGTCAAATTTGTTGACATAATAATCTCACAAACTTCTGGTTGTGGATATACATGTGATCATTTAGTTATAATATCCAAGTGATTCACATGATCATTGTATTAATTTAAATATCACCTTATATAAGTGAGAGACTCATTCTTATTGTCAACTTTCTATGGGAACTAATAACACAATAGTTACTAGATTGAAGAATCTTCTGGCTCTTCAACATATATCCAATTTTTTTTCCAACTAATTCATGCATCATAATAGATCCGGGATAACCCAACCGGTCTTGCCAACAATAAATTTAATACAATTTGTAAACTTCTGGTTTACAATAATACGTGCTTCCATTGCACTAAAAATATAATAGGTAAACTTCTGGTTTACAATAATATGTGCTTGCATTGCACTAATATAAGTGCAGTATAAATCAACCTTCTTTTTTTCATTACACTTATTTACCCCAGAGTAATCTCGTAATATAAAGATATTTAACTTTTTTTTTTCTTCAATATGATATCCTTGAAACGTAATAAATTTCTATGAAATTAGTTATAATGCTCTACTGGATATCTTATAATGCATCTCGGTACGTAATTCTATTATTCCATATAACAATATATTTGCTCTTTTGGAACCTTCTATAATTTTTATAGTGTCAAATATAATACTAAAATTAATTTCACAAAAGACAATATATTTGCTCTTCTGGAGCCTTCAGTAATTATAGCATCATTTGTAGTCTTTCACAAAACACATCTTTCGTTCACAAACAAAATCCAACAAAATATACATAAAATTATTGTGATCCTTAGTGAAGTCAAGTTCTAGGAGCAATACTTGCTTGAGACCTCAAAATATCATAAACATACTTTTTAGAAGGAATTAGTACTACAAAATTCATATATAGTTCTCCTGTCAACTAACAAGGTTCCCAATTCAAAATAATATTATTCTTAAAAATAAAAATAATAATAATAATAATAATAATAATAATAATAATAATAATAATAATAATAATAATAATAATAATAATATTTTTAAACTTAATATTTTCAAAAGAAATAATAACATCCATTCACAACCACAATCATTAAAATTTCATTGGAAAAGCAATTATATAGAGCATTCTACCAACAACAAAAAATACGTGGAGCACAAATTATAAGTATCAAGTATGTAAAGATATGACATTACCTTTAATTTCTATGTCTTGATCATTTCATCATTGATTGTACTCTTACGTTCAATCACAAATGTGATTTATCGGCCAAAATTTCCTTGATATTATTTTCTTGATTTTGCTACTTCAGGAACAAGAGGCATAAACAATTTTTCTTTTCTTAGAATTTATACTAAGATCAAATAGATCTTATCTATTTGAATTGTGGTCAAGAACTCTACAACCATCTATGAACAATAAGCAAGTAAAATCACAATTTTGCAATCCTTCAATGATGATTTAATATTAAATCTCAGTTCTTCAGGAACTATATTTCAAATCTTCATAACAATAATCAAGAAAATTCTTTATTTGAGCGAGAACTATATTAACTCTTCGAGAACTATATTACATTCTCAACATGTAACTCTTCAATACTTTCATTTTAAAAATTTTACAAAGATAAAATAGATTTGCTATCCTTCAAGGATGCTTGATATTTAATATTTAGTTCTTCAAGAACTATATACATCTCAAGGGGCATAAATAATTTTTCTTTAATTTCTTTTGTATAACTTATACTAGGATCAAATAGATCTCATATTTCAATTGTGAATAAAGATACAGTTCTTCAAGAACTCAACCACAAACCTCTATCGACAATGATAAAGAAAAATCATAATTATATTTTATCATTCATGAATGTTTGATGTTAAATCATTAGTTCTTCTAGAACTATATCTCAAATCTTCATAAACAATGATAAAATTCCTAGTTTGGGTGATCCTTATTTGAGCAATCCTTCAAGGATGCTTTTATATTCAAAGGTAAGTAAATCTTATTTTCAACCATAAATCTATCAACACCAAGGAAGATCATGATTTTTGTCATCCTTTGAGGATGCTTGATGTTAAATATTTAGTTCTTCAAGAACTATCTTAAACATTCATAAACAATGATAAAATTTTGATTGTTGCAATCCTTTAGGGACAATTCTTTTGATCTTCATATATATTTAGTTCTTCAGGAATTATATTACACATGATCTTCATAATAATCAAGAACTATTCTTTTGCGCAATCCTTCAGGGATACTCGATGTTGAATTATTCAAAAACTTGATCGTTCTTTTAGAACTATATCTCAAATCAATGAAAAAATATACATTCGCTCTTTGAGCAATCCTTCAGGGATACGTTAATATTAAAAGGAAAAAAATAGTTCTTCAATTATATCATAAAATATCTTCATGCTTCAATGTAGAGTATATAAGAATAGTGAGAAAGAAACAAAGAGAGAACAAGAGAATATAGTGTATTGCTTCTCAAGTGTATTCTTTACATTACAATATAGGTCCTATTTATAGGACACAAATGAGCAAGTGAATGATCAAACCAATTAAGGACCACTAACCATACATTTACTAATGGGGGTTATAGGAAGGTGGAAGATTGAAGGACATGGACATCCACTAATATTCATAACAACTACCCTTTTTTGTACACTTGTAAGACCATCTCCAATGGCTTGTTGAATGAGGAGTTTAAACATGTTGAAGCTATTGAAACCATTGGAGGATGGCTTGTTGAAGATGAGCTGGAGGAGTGAGCAGATGAATGAATTCAACATGTTTAAGCATGCCACGCCTTGCCACGCGTCACGTTATTGTTTGTTAAAACGAGCGCGTGCGGTACACGCGCCGACAGGGCGCGTGAAGCGTCAGTGGACGCGGAGAGAGAAAAAGTTGTGGGTGGTAACAGGACACGTGACGCGTTATTACAGGCTGCTTGGATTTTTATTATCTTAATATTTTGCACTCAATTATTTCATTGCAAATAATTTTTTTTTTTACCAAAATTCATGATTTTTTTTCCTCTATAAATAGAGACTTGGATCATTTGATTTGGACACAGAAAAAAAATCAAGTTTTTCACTCTCTTAATCTTATTATTAGCCTTTCTTTTGAAGTTTTAGTCTTTGATTAGGGAAATGGATCCCAATAACAATCAATTCAACACCCAAAATTCTTCTGATTACCCATTTAGTTACCAAAATCCCAACAATTATCAACACCCAAATCAATTTCCCAACCAACACCCTCAAAACCCAAATCAATTTCTCAACCAACATCCTCAAAACCCAAATCAATTTCTCAACCAACATCCTCAAAACCCAAATCAATTTCTCAACCAAAATCCTCAAAACATGCCTAATTTTGGTTTTGCCTCAAATTTCAATCACCCATCCTCTGTTCCAAACAACTTTCATCCATATTCTAGATCTATGATGGGATATCCATCTCAAACACCCCATTTAATGGTTATATGCCGATGATGAATGAAAATTTTCAGAGTCTTGGTGAATATCCTGAATTTTCATCACAAATAAATCGTGGTGGAATGACAAGAGCTAATGAAGTCACTCCAGATGATACAACTCCTAAGAGCAAGAAAAACCAGCAACCATCATGGAACACTCAACAAAATTTGGTGTTAATTAGTGGGTGGATAAAATATGGAACATGCAGTGTTGTCGGGAGAAACCAGACAAGTGAAGCATATTGGGGTAAAATTGCTGAGTATTGTAATGACCATTGCTCATTCGATTCTCCGCGCGATGTCATTGCATGCCGAAACCGTTTTAATTATATGAGCAGATTAATAAATAAATGGGTTGGTGCTTATGATGCCGCTAAGCATCAGCAAGCAAGCGGTTGGTCGGAAGATGATGTTTTGGCAAAAGCCCAGGAAATATATGCATGTGGGAAGAATGTTCAATTTACTTTAAAGGAAGAATGGCGCACTGTCCGTGATCAACCACGTTATGACAGTCAAGTGGGAGGCAGTCAAGTGGGAGGAAATGTTGGCTCAGGAAGTAGTGGATCTAAGAGATCTCACGAGAACTCTGTAGGATCTAATGCTTGTCCAGTGGGTAGGGAGGCAACTAAAAACAAAGGAAAAAAGAAAAGCAAGGACGCTGGCTTGGAGGAGGTGGAAAAGGAGTGGGTTCAATTCAAAGAAATCAAGGTGCAAGAGATTGAACAAATGAAAGAGTACACCGCAGAAATGAAAGAGTACACCGCAGTGCAACAAGAGAAAAACAGATTGAAGAAAATAAAATTGTACCTAAAGTTAAGTTCCGAAAAAAGATTGAAGAAAAACAAATTGAAGAGCATCTCGATGACAGGAAAAAAGATCTGTTGGATAACTTGGTGCGTGAGCTGTTTGGAAATTAATTTCTCTGTAATATTTGTTTGTATTCGGTCAAAATTGTCAGTGTTGTCTAGTCCCCAGTGTTTACTTTAATAATTGTCAGTGTTGTCTAGTCCTCAGTCATAGTCCCTAGTGTTGTCTAGTCCCCCGTGACTTATTTGCTTTAATAATTCACATACTATTTTCCTTAATAATTAGGCCCACTGTGTGCCCATTATTTCACATACTATTTGCTTTAATAATTATGCCCACCACACAATGACTTTAATAATTCGTTGTCCACCACACAATGACTTTAATAATTATACCATCCGTGACTTTAATAATTATACCACCACACAATGAAGGTCTTATATATAGGGACTCATATCTACTTCTAATATCACAAATCTCATTCATATCTACTTCCAATATCACAAATCTCATTCATATCTACTTCTAATATCACAAATCTCATTCATATCTACTTTCAATATCACCAAAAACTATCAATGGATCCTTTTGATATGGAAGCCTACTTCAAAAAACGTGATGTTGAAGACACTTATATCATCAACCGATTTATTCAGCGTCAAAAAAAAATAGAGCAAGGTAGTGGATCTCGTAGAAGAAAATATTTAAATAGAGATCATGCAACAGCTAACCAAAGACTCATTGACGACTACTTTGCCAATAAGCCTACATATGACGATGCAATGTTTCGTCATCGGTACCGGATGCAAAAACATGTTTTCCTTCGAATCGTTGGAGACCTTTCAAGTAGTGATAACTACTTCACCCAGCGAGTTGATGCCACCAACAAAGAAGGTATATCACCATTAGCAAAATGTACCACATCAATGCGAATGTTAGCATATGGTGTGGCAGCAGATGCGGTCGATGAATACATCAAAATAGGAAGTAGTACAACATTGGAGTGCTTACTTATATTCTGCAAAGGAATCATACGACTGTATGAGCAAGTGTACTTGAGAGCACCAACCCAAGATGACTTGCAAAGAATACTACATGTTAGTGAAATGCGGGGGTTCCCAGGGATGATCGGGAGTATTGACTGCATGAACTGGGAGTGAAAAAATTGTCCTAAAGCACGGGAAGATCAATTTACCAGGGGGATAAGGGAACCACCACAGTTATTCTTGAAGCAGTTGCATCTCATGATCTATGGATCTGGCATGCCTTTTTTGGATGTCCGGGAACGTTGAACGATATAAACGTTCTAGACCGGTCACCAGTGTTTGATGATGTGGAACAGGGAAAGACTCCAAGGGTGAATTTCTTTGTGAATCAATATCCCTATAATATGACATACTATCTAGCTGATGGTATCTACCCTTCTTATCCAACTTTCGTCAAATCAATTAGACTTCCTCAAAGTGAACCCGATAAGTTATTTGCAAAACATCAAGAGGGATGTCAGAAGGACATCGAACGTGCTTTTGGAGTGCTTCAAGCTCGATTTAAACTCATCCGTGAACCAGCTCGCTTGTGGGACATAACCGATTTGGGTATTGTAACGCCCGTCTTAATTATTCGATTATTTAAAAATATATTTATATATATGATTTACGTGATTTTCATGACTGATATGTGTGAATTTTATGATTTATGAAGTTGAATGGGTTATATGATTTATAACTGAATTATGAGGGATATTTTGTTGTGGTGAAGTTGTTATGTTGTTATGACTTATTTTATTATTAAATAAAATAAGATTTGATAAATAAAATAAAAATATTAAAAATTGGGCTGTGTTGTGAGATGAGCAATTAGTAGTGATAAGAGTAATTAGGAGAGATAAATAGACAACAAAAGTTAGAAAACATAATACGTACGTTTTTGGAGAAAAAGGGAGAAAAGTCAGAAAAGAGGAGAACCAGAGCGAGAGCTGCGATTTCATCATAACCAGGTAAGGGTGAGACTAATTTTCAATATTATTAAGGGTATAATTCTATAGGATGAATTTAGCATGATTAGGTTAGGTTTTGGTGAGAATTGAGAATTAGGTTTAGGATCAATTTTGATGAATAAATCAAGAACAGATGTTAGATTGATGCAAAATTAGTATACAGACCTTAGATATGACTTAAGATGATAATTAGATGCTATTTGGATGAAGGAATCATGAATATAGGTGAAAAGTTGTGATTTTTAGGTTTCTGGCCGTACTGACATTCATCGCTCGCACCTGCGAGCAAGAACACTCGCATCTGCGAGCTAGAACCCAGAACTCGCAACTGCGAGCAATGCAACTCGCAACTGCGAGTGACCTGTGAGCTCGCAACTGCGAGCAGAATAACTCGCCACTGCGAGTAAATACGTAGGAACCCAGAATGCACACTTTGCTCGCCAGTGCGAGTGAAGTTACTCGCCACTGCGAGTTAAGCTGTTAGTTGCCCAAAATTGTCCCGATGCGATCCTTTCGCACGTGTAGTCTTGAGATGACCTTAGAAGTAAGTTAGAGAGCTGTTTAGGATGCTTCCATAAGCTCCAGAAGTCTGTTATGGTGACTGAAAATTAGAAGTGTTGCTGCATGAATGCTATAATGATGTTTTATGATATTTATATTGATGTAATTAATTCCTTATGTGAATGTTAACACATTCAAGCGTTGTTAATTGTTGTATGTTGCTGCTGTTTTCTGTTGTCGACTGTTAGTGTCTTGAGGTTGCATGAGTCGGTCTATGTTGTTGGAATTTAAGAAGTTGTCCATGATTATGAGTCGTATGAGTTGTACACGTCGTTGTCTAAGTTGTTGGAAGTTGAGTCCATTGCATACTCATATAAGTTGGTTGAGGGCTTGATGCCCTGGAATGCTTAGTCATTCACATGATTGGTGAGGGCTTGATGCCCTGGAGCTTTTGCTCACTATGTTGGGGGCTTGATGCCCTGAAGAGCCTAATTACGCTCATATAAGTTGGTTGGGAGCTTGATGCTCTGTATTGGTACCAAATGCATTTGCATATTAAGAGGTTCATGATGTTTAAGTTGTCAAGATGTTGTCGAGTTGATAGAGTTGCATGGTCAAGGATGAGTTGTGTCGTCAAGTTGAGTGTTAAGTTGATTATGATTTGTGATGAGAATTAGTAATGGTATTGATGATTGTATTTGTTATGTAATGAAAAATTATACTAATTGTTAATTGTTGATATGTTATTAATGTTTAAGTTGTTAAATGCATTTTATTGGATTATATGCTTAATGTATCGATTATGAAATCTCACCCCTTCTGCGTATATGTTGCCTCGACCGTGGGTAATGTGCAGGTAATAAAGATTAGAGGCGTTCATGAGTGGACTCTCAGTTGGTGTCTAGGTGCTCTGATACGTAACGGGATGGGGGCTTGCTTTTACTTCTATTCCTTACGTGTCTCTTTTATGAACTAATTTATGAGATTTTTTTAATAAGGCCTGCGTGCCAAGACTTTTAAATGTTGAACTATTTTCCGCTGCAATAGTTAAGATTTTTCATGATGTTGAATTTGAAGGATAATTATTATTATCCATTTTATGATTTAATTGAAGTATGTGACATTCCGTTGTGATCAAAATACTCTGATTTTAAATGAAATTTTCATGTTGGGAAAACGGGGTGTTACAGGTATCATCATGAGGTCATGCATCATATTACATAATATGACTGTTGAGGATGAACGAGATACATATGCTCAACGTTGGACCGATTTTGAGCAATTTGAGGGAAGTGGATCTAGTACACCGCAACCATACTCGACCGAGGTGTTACCCACTTTTGCAAATCATGTGCGTGCTAGATCCGAGTTGCGTGATCCAAATGTTCATCACGAATTGCAAGCAGATCTAGTGAAGCACATATGGACAAAGTTTGGAATATTTCGTAATTGAATATCATTTGTATCGTACTAAATAAATTACGTGTGTGTTGTGTGCTTGTTTGTTGTCTTGCATTTTAAGCTATTTGTGTGTCGCGTGCTTAGTTTGTTGTATTGCATTTTAAGTTAAGAAAATAAAAATAAATTATTTAAATAAATATTGTTTTAAAAAAAATTAATTGTATTATTTTAATTTAATTATAATCGATAATTATAATTTTATGTAATTATAAAAACAAAAATTAAATAAGAATAAGAAATAAAAAGTGGTGGGGTAGGGTGTTGAATGAAAACCATTGGAGAGGTAAAAATTGAATGGATGTTGAATTAAGAGAGAGAAAATGACGTGGAGTGTTGAGAATTGAAAAAGTGGATGTCGAAGGTTGTTGAATATAAGTTACCATTGTACATGGTTTAAGACCATATGCAATGGTGTGTTTAATGTGACTTTCAACAATAATAAAAGCTGCAATGGTGTGATGAAAGTGTGTTGAAAGGTGAGTTGGATGAGAGAGATGATGAAAAGATTCAACACAATTGAAAGTTGTACAGTGTGCCACGCGTCGTTTTATTATTTGCTGAAATCTGCGCTTGTGATACACGAGGGGACAAGGAGCGTGAGCATGGCAGAGGCAGGTGAGAGAGAATGAATTATGAATAGATAGGGACACGTGTAGATTTTTGATTCGCTGCCCGGAATCTTAAAATTTTAATAATTGAAACTCAATTATTTCATTGTAAATTAATTTTAAAAAAAGAAAAAAATACCAAAATTCATGATTTTTTTTTCTCTATAAATAGAGACTTGGTTCATTTGATTTGGACACTGAAAAAAAAATCAAGTTTTTCACTATCTTCTTCTTATTATACCATACTATCTTCTTCCTTTATGAATATTGTATTGCATTTGAAGTTAAGAAAAATAAAAATAAATTATTTAAATAAAAAAATTTCAATTTTTTTAGTGTTTCTTTATTTTAATTTAATTATAATCGATAATTGTAATTTTATGTAATTATAAAAACAAAAATATAAAATTAAATAAGAATAAGAAATAAAAGGTGGTGGGGTAGAGTGTTGAATGAAAAAAACCATTGGAGAGGTAAAAGTTGAATGAGTGTTGAATTAAGAGAGAGAAAATGATGTGGAGTGTTGAGAATTAAAAAAAGTGGGTGTTGAAGGTTGTTTAATGTTGGTGACCATTGTAAATGGTCTAAGTTGTAACACTATTTTTGGCCAATGTCACAAGACATTAACACCCAAATACTACCGGTAACACGTAATAGAATCACACCATTACCTCACGAAAATTGTTGTTCACACATTAGAGAAGGCTGGGACACACATGTAAAATACGCTTTTGCCCCCTCGGCAGTTAACTGCCGAGGAATTAAAAATCCGGCTGCAGTTAACTGCCGAGGAATTCCTCGGTAGTTAACTGCCGACGTTTTCTGCTACAAGTCTGGCAGAAGCTTTCTCATCTCCATTATTCATCACATCTTCAAATTTTTTTTCTCAAATCTCTCTCACAAATCTCTCTAAAAAACCCAACCAAATCCAACCAAATTTATTCAACAAAATCACAAGTAAGTAATTATAATGCTATTAACTTAAATTTTAGTTGTTATAAATGTTTTTATTTTTTAGTTTTTGAGTATATTTATTTTATTTTAGTTTTTGAGTAGATTTACATAGTATAATTCATTTTTAGAGTAAAATGTTTGTATGATGTTTATGTTATAGTTTAAAGTTTATTGGTTATATTTTAATTTGGTGTTTTAAATTAATTTTTTATTTTAGTTTTTAATTAGATTTACATGTTATAAATAATTTTTAGATTAGATGTTAGTTGATTAATTTTGTTAAAATGTTTGCATGATGATTATGTTATAATTTAAAAAATTTAGGGTTATTTTTGAATTTGGTGTTTTATATTTTTAATTTTATTTTAGTAAGACTATATGATTTATTTTAAAAGTAAATATAATTTGAATAATTTTGCTATATTTTACGTTAATTTTTTTTTTTTAGACAATTACATTTTAGGGTTATTTTTATGATTTTTAGAGTCTATGTATAATTTGCAATGTTTGAACGAGTTTTTCATTGATTCTTTTAAATTTCTATGTGTGTAGATTTGAAACAATGGCCGGATGGATCGACGTTCATGCAACATTCAACGGCGGAGAAACTCATAGGTTGAAGGTTCGGTGCCTTGATGTAGCGTTAAGAGGTCTCAAGGATCAACTGAATGAATTCTACCAAGGAGTCAACCCCAGAGACACAAGGAGGGTGCAAAATATTCTGTATAAACGTCCAAAGCTCGACGAGGGGAGCGTATCATTCACTTGGGTGGAGTTAAAGAACGACGAAAACGTGACGAGCATGTTTTGGGAGCACACCAAGTTCCAGTGGATCGATATGCGGGTGACGTTGCTGAGATCAACTAAAGATATCATCAACAGCTTGATTCCGCCAGAAGATCGTCATTAGTTAGGGTAAGGTGCATTCAAACTACAACATTTGTCTCACCTCTGAAATGGGGTAATTCAAACTTGCCAAACAGCGAGGACTCAAGCATTTCGCTCGCTATTCATGTTTTTCCTTTGAAAAGATTAAATTCTTGTTAGGCTGGTTTAGATGAAGGTATTAGGTGTCAAGGAATGGACCTCATTTCGGTGGCACTTGAATACCTTCATCTAAATCAAGCCTGACAAAAATTTATTCTTTTCAAAGGAAAGCATGAATAGCGAGCGAAATGCTTGAGTCCTCACCGTTTGGCAAGTTTGAATTTACCCCATTTCAGAGGTAAGACAGTTGTTGTAGTTGGAATGCCCCATTTATGTAATGTAACGAAACCTGTATCGCAATATTTATTCGAACGAATTCATGCTATTGTAATATTTATTCGAATTCACGCTATCGCAATATTTATTCGAATTCACTCTATCGCAATATTTTAAATAACATAAAATAATTTTTAAAGAATTCCTAATAATATTCTAAACAAAATAAAACAAAAAAAAATTTTAAAAAAAAAGACTCGGCAGTAAAGTGCCGAGGAATACCTCGGCATTTAAGTACCGAGGAAAACCTCGGCAGTTTACTACCGCCGGTTTCATAATTTCCTCGGCAGTTAACTGCCGAGTCGTTCTGAAGCCAGAAATTGGCAGAACCTGTTGAAGGCAAAATTACATGTGTTTTTACACATTGTAAACACATTGTTTGGATGCCAAAGCTAGTCAAAGAAAATAAATTTGGCTCAATTTAAGTGGCGCAACTGTGTTTAAATGGCAAACTAAAATTGGCTCAATTTAACAAACACTAATTAAACGAACAAACTAATGAACCAAATCATCAAAATGTCATAAACAAAAAAGAACATAATGTCATCAAAATACAAACATAATGTCATCAAAATACATACATAATGTCATGAAAATCCGAAATGTAAACAACAAGTCCTAATCCTACTGCTGGTCCTGGTCCTGCTGGTGCCTCCTCCTCGGTCTCTGGGCTCTCCTCCTGGTAATGATCGGCGCGATCTGCTGCCTAACATCCTGCAAGGCCGCATACAACTGCTGAGGGGTCATGCTCATCACCTCCTGACCCAAAAACTCATCAGCATGGGCAACAGCGCCGCTAACCATGTCATAGGTGTCAGGGGAGCTTCTCGCCTCGTACCGCTCCCACTGCTCTGCAACGATCTGCTCCTCGTTTGGAGGCCTCGGAACATCTCCCGGAAGAAGTGGCAAAATCTGAGGGTGAGACATAAGCGTGTACCATCGTACATAGCCCTCTGCCATACGCCATGGCTGCTCTCCTGCCTGCTCACCCCAATCAGCCTCCTTAAGTGTGTGAGTGCGGAAGTCCGAGAAGGCCTGCACAATCTCAGTCGGTGTCAGCGCTGGAACATCCGTCGGAGGTCTAGGTACCGACTGGACGTATCCGTACTGCCTCAATACCCTCTCCGGCAGGTGACGGTACACCCTACGGTCGCCGCACATGATCCAGCCAGAATACCAAAATACCTCCTCGAAAGGCTGGAACTCCCTGTGCCCTTCGTACGGCCTCCAGCATACGTCATCAAACGTAATGCGATCAAGCAATGACCGATACGTGGCCCCCTCTCCATGACCCTTCTGAAGAGTCCACCTCGCCGCAACCGGTAAATTTTCAATGTAGTCCGGGTTTGGATCAACAGTGTAAAACTTAGGGAAGTGCGACAAAAACCATGCCTGCATAAACCATACAAATCACATATAAATAAATTAAAGTTAACTAAAAAAATAAAATTTACAATTAACAAAAAAAAATATAACAAAATATAACAAAATAATAATAGTTAACAAAAAAAAATTAAAGTTAACGAAAAAATATAACAAAATATAACAAAATAATAATAGTTAACAAAAAAAATTAAATTTAAATTTAATTTTTACTTACAGTGAGCAGTGTCACGCTTCCCCCAAGCTGCCTGTCTCCGGGCAAACAAGCCTGAGCTAACTCATCGTACAGGTATGCAAGTGCCATCCCTCCCCATGAATAAGCACGCATCCCCGCGTAGCCGTCCGCCATAGTCGTCAAATAAATCAACTGGATGCGCTTGTTGCTTCTATCCCCAAACAACAGGCATCCAACCAAGTATAGAAGGTAGGACTTCACACAATAAGTCCTAACCCTCTCCAACTCCTCCAGCTCCTCTGGATCCTGTGTATCCGCCAAAAGGTTGGCTCTACCAAGGTGCGTCGTATAAAACTCCCTCAGCTTAGGATAACTAATGTATCCACCATACTCAGTATTGCAGATTTTCTCTGCCTGCGACCTCGACGCACCCAAGTGAGTCATCAGTAGTGCCTCTCCCTCATGTCTCAGCATCTTCTTCCGGTGGCCCAACATCCGCCCTTCAATCGGGACATGCATAAGACATGCGACATCATCTAAAGTCACAGTCATCTCCCCCATAAGCATGTGAAAAGTGCTGGTCTCGGAATGCCACCTCTCGCATAGAGTCATCAGCAAAGCGTGAGGCACAGTGGCGTAGCCCAAGTATACCAAATCATGTAACCCACTCTGCATAAGCGGATCCCAAAACCATCTCTGATTGGGGTTTGGACGTCCGAGACTCAAAATCTTGGGGCCATGATTAATTGGTTTTACAAAACGCTTCTTGCGGCACTGCAAAAATAGAAAAATAAACATAGTTTAAACAATGTAAACATTTAACTAATAAATATTAAACTTGATAAATGCTAAAATAAAAATAAAGAAAACATATAAAGAAAATCACATATAAAGAAAACATATAAATAAAACATATAAAGAAAACATATAAATAAAACAATTTAAAGAAAATCACATATAAATAAAACATATAAATAAAACATATTTAAAGAAAGTCACATATAAATAAAACATATAAAGAAAACATATAAATAAAACAATTTAAAGAAAATCACATATAAATAAAACATATAAATAAAACATATCAATAAAACATATAAATAAAACATATAATCTAAACATATAAATAAAACAATTTAAATCAAGAAAGGAAAAATAAAGAAAATAATTAAACATAAAGAAAGGAATTAAAAAAAACATATATAAAAGTTAACTAAAAGAAAGAACACATAATTGTTTTTACTTACGTCATCCATATAAAAAAAACACATATAAAAAAACACATATAAAAAACACGTAATTAAACATAAAGAAAGAACATTTAAAAAAAAAAAATACTTACGTCATCCTTATTATACCAAAGCGGCAATGCCACATGACTGGCATAAGAGTGAAGCAAAGATATGTCCTGCGGTCCTCCAGGAAAGGGAGCGTCCGTAGGCAACACCTCCGGGGCAGCCGCTGCTGCAATGTCATCCTCGTCTGGCTCCTCTGGCATATGCGGCTGCTCTGGCATATACTGCTCGTCGTACCCACCGTCGGTCACATCATGGTGATCCTGATAATTCAGGTACTCCACCGCCTGGGTCGGGTCAACCACCTGCGACTCTTCAGGCGGTGCCTGAGAAGCCTCAGAAGGCTGAGAACTCCCTGAACCATCCCCCCCCCTCCGACCTCTTCCCCTCTTTGGGATATGTGCGTTTCTCCTCTCCTTCTCCTTCCGGTAGCTTTGTGTCTGAGCACGCCTACCACCTATCATCTTAGATGGATCAATGGGCTCCTGATCGGCCATATCTACACAAATTTTTAATAAATTAACATCAAGTTCCATAACATAATCAAACACATTAAACACTTACAATAAAATAAAATCATTCATACAATCATCATTATGTCCATCATTTCCATCATAACTTAATCATTTCTATACACTTAATCATTCACATCATAACCTAAATACACTAAAAAATCAATATACACTTAATCAAACTATAATTAACATCACTTCTATCATTTCCATAACCTAAACTAACTAAATAATCAAAATAATTTTCATTGAGGCATTTGATCAAACACTTTGTGTGCAAAGTATAAAACATATTCAAATTGTGTTCATTTGCCACCATTCAAAGCCACATTACCATTTAAACAGCATAGGCAACATCTACATTCATTTATCAATTCAAAAACTACACATGCAATCATCAAATTGTCTATTTTAATCATCAACTCATCATTAACCTAACCACATGCAAACTACTCTAATTTTTTAAAAAAATAAACCTAACAAACTAACATTAACATTGCAATGATTAAGGGTACTTACTTGTGATAATGTGGTGATGATTTGCTTGCAATTCGTGAAAATGTGATTTTGGAGAGAATTTGTTAGTGTTTGAAGCAAAATATTGAAACTGGAACTGCTTCTGTTTCGATCTGTTTATGTTCAGAAAACTTCGGCAGTTAACTACCGAGGAATTCCTCGGCAGTTAACTGCAGCCGGATTTTTAATTCCTCGGCAGTTAACTGCCGAGGGGGCAAAAACGTATTTTACATGTGTGTCCCAGCCTTCTCTAATGTGTGAACAGCAATTTTCTTACCTCACAGTATCTTAGATCACATCGAGTTAAATAGTAAATACATGTGAATCACTCACACCAATTTAGAACATACTTCAAACATTAAATTCTCAGAAAAATCTAACCTTAAAACCTCCATGATCTGTGCTGAGAAGTCCAATCTTAACCTAAAGCCCACGTCATCAACAACTTCGATGTACACTCACATCACCATGGAATAGTAAAAGTTCAGGTCGTATTCTTAATCTTATTACTATTACATTATCATTACTAGCTTTAACTTTGTTTCGGTAACATTTCCTCTTATTCCCCACTCAATTTTTCTTGCTTACAATGTGTTCGATGAAATGCCTCTTTCACTCATTCATTGTTTCTTTTCCAATTGAATCTCTAACTTTTCATAGCCATAGCTTCATTTCCAACCTTCAATAGCCATAGCTTCTTCTTCTTCGTTAACACTTCCAAATGCCACTCAAACCCTCTTCATCTTCTTCTCCATTCAAAAACATCACCTTCCACAAGAAACCACCAATTCCCACACAACCCATTGACCACTCACACCTTTCACAACTCCTCTCAAAACCCAACTCCGATTGGGTCATTTTACTCAACCACCAACTCCACACCAACAAATTACTACTCACACCCCCTTCACTCTCAACTATTTTCCAAAATATTCATAACCCATTACACTCCATCAAATTCTACACATGGGTTTCCTCCATCAACTCTTCATTGGTAAACAACTCTTCCATTCACCGCATTTTAGGTAACACGTTATACCGAAACGGTCCTGTTGTTTTATCTGCTGAGTTTCTTAATGATGTTCATAAGTCAGGATTTAAGGTTACTGAAGATTTGTTATGTGTTTTGATGAGTAGTTGGGGTAGACTTGGTTTAGCTAGATATTGTGTTGATGTTTTCGGTCAAATATCGTTTTTAGGGATTTCGCCGACGACTAGGTTGTATAATTCTCTTATTGATGCATTGGTTAAATCGAATTCGATTGATTTGGCTTATTCTAAGTTTCAACAGATGGTTGGTGATCATTGTTTTCCTGATAGGATAACTTATAATGTTCTTATTCATGGTGTTTGTAAGATTGGTGTTGTTGATGAGGCGCTTCGTTTGATTCGACAAATGAAGGATAAAGGACCTTTTCCTAATGTGTTTACTTATACAATATTGATTGATGGGTTTTGTAATGCTAAGAGGGTTGATGAGGCTTTTGGGGTTTTGGATATGATGAAGGAGAGTAAGGTTTCTGCAAATGAGGCTACTATTAGGACTTTGGTTCATGGGGTTTTCCGTTGCGTTGATCCGAGTAAGGCGTTTGTGTTGTTGTCTGAGTTTTTGGATAGGGAGGAGGATTTTTGTTCTGGTAAGTTAGCTTGTGATACAGTATTGTATTGCCTTGCGAATAATTCTTTGGCGAAAGAGATGGTTGTGTTTATAAGAAAAGCCTTAGCTAGAGGTTATGTTCCTGACAGTTCTGTTTTCAATGTTATAATGGCTTGTTTGGTTAAGAGAGCTGAGCTTAGAGAGGCTTGCGAGATATTTGAAATTTTCACGAAGCGAGGTGTGAAGCCGGGTATTGGTACTTATCTTACACTTGCTGAAGCTTTGTACAAGGATGAACAAAGAGATGAAGGGGATCAAATTTCTGATCAAATGGTTAGTGATGGGTTGATTTCGAATGTCGTTTCATATAACATGTTGATTGATTGCTTCTGCAAAGTAAGCTTGATGGACAAAGCATCTGAGGTTTTCAGTGAGATGCAGCTTAGAGGCTTCACTCCCAATCTTGTTACTTTCAATACACTTATTAATGGACATTGCAAAGATGGAGCAATAGTTAAGGCACGAGAACTGCTAGAGATGCTTTTAGAAAATAGACTTAAACCTGATATATTCACTTTTAGTTGTATAATTGATGGACTCTGTCGATTAAAGAGGACCGAGGAAGCTTTTGAATGCTTTAATGAGATGGTTGAATGGGGGGTTAATCCAAATGCTATTATTTACAATATCTTGATTCGGTCTTTATGCAGCATCGGGGAAACTACAAGATCAGTGAAGCTTTTAAGAAGAATGCAAGAGGAAGGAATAAGCCCTGACATCTACTCCTATAATGCTTTGATTCAAATTTTCTGCAGGATGAATAAGGTTGAGAAAGCTAAAAAGCTTTTTGATTCAATGTCAAAATCTGGCTTTAATCCTGACAATTACACATACAGTGCTTTTATAGCGGCGCTGTCTGAATCTGGGAGATTAGAAGAAGCTAAGAAGATGTTTTACTCAATGGAGACAAATGGTTGCTCTCCTGATTCATATGTATGTAACTTAATTATTAAAGCATTGGTTCGGCAAGATTGTGTTGAAGAGGCCCAAAAGATCGTAGAAAGATGCCGACAGAAAGGAATAGCTTTGAATTGTACTCCTGGTTTGTAGACTTGGTTTCTATTGGTTTTTGGATGCTGCTACATTATTAAGAGTTCCGCAGAAAAGATATTGACACAGGACAGACAGGTACCTTAGATTATAAAGCTCTATTGACATGGAGGATTTGTGTGGAATGTGGATGCATGAATTATTTATTTAATTTTTTTGACCAAAGATGGATGAATTAGCTATGCACATGATGTATGTACTTAACGACCAAAGATACGTGATTTTTTAGTCTTATAATTAAAGGACTATTCTTTTGCTTTTAGTTGCACTTCTATTCTATTAGCTAGTTGCCAAGTGAGTGGACAATAATAATGTTTAGTGTATTCTAGTTTGATCATGTCTGGATTTTGGCAATATATATCCTTCAAACAGACAGGTACCCATGTTTCTTGTTTTATATGCTCTTTGATTATTTATGCCCATGATTGTCTTGCTTGTGATATTTTCTTGAATGCCTGAATCAATTATAGCATTGTTGTTTGTATTGAAGTTGATACATTTCTTCTATATTTCAATGAAACACATTAGTCTTTTAAACCACTTACTCAAAACTGAGATGGGATCTTCATAATTTTCTCAATTTCTTAAGGATTATAGTTTCAGCCATATAATTTTTTATTTCCACTTTTCTTTTGATTATCTCATGGATAGACAGCACATTATTATGAACCTTAAATGGGTCTTTATGCATTTAAATCTGGTGAGGAACACAAATTACATTTGACATATGTAGGAGCACCGACACTTCAAATTGAAGATGTGTCCAGCGCCTAACACTCGACACCAACACATGTAGTTGCATTTAAATACTTCTACTTTCTTAATTTATTGTGTTTACGTGTCAGTATCGGTGCTTCATAGAATTTCACCGCCAAGATTGCATTTAAATTTGAAATAGGGACTTCGTAGTCTGTTTTCCATCACAAGTTACTAGTTGGAAAGCAAGGTTAAGATTGTAATGCAAAAAATTTAGCATGGATAGCAAACTCGCAATCACTGTAATGAGCTTTCATAATTATGTTACTCCTAAACCTTCTCACTTCTCATTAATTTGTGTTTCTAGATAAACTTTATAACAACCAAATTTTTTCATCAAAACATGATATTTATGATAAAATTTGTATCATAACGTATTATGCTGAAATTTAAGGTATAGTATTTTCCTCAGTAACTGAAATTGGATTTTCAATCAATACAAAAATTGTAGAAGGAAGGCTGTGAAACCAGTTGTCCACAAATGCATAATACAAATTTGCAAAATTTATGTTTTATTCATTCAAACTGCTAAGCATTTACAAGTTGCTAGCAGTCACATCAATTCTCCTTTTCCTACTTTAATACTAAAGTTTATGTATTCTAGAAATAGCTTATGAATAGCTTTGAGCTTAATTTTCTTGGTTTTTGTTGAACTTTGGAAACTAACCCTTATTAAACAGGGTCTGTCTCCAAGTTTGGAGGAGATTTTTAGTTGATGTTTCATTCACATTTTTGCAAATTTTGAAATTTTATTGTTTCTTATTTTTATGCATTGCTCGAAACTGTCATAGGCCGATCTGAAATTTCTTTGGGAGAGAAGTCATGGCCAGTTCTAAAATGTTTCCTACGTCTAATACGATATATTATATTACTAGCCCTGATAGTTGTGTGTCTACTTTCATTAGCAGGTGAGGCTTCCTGTTGTTAGCTGTAAGCAGCTTTTCAGCTATGCATTTTCACCATCAGTGCTACAGTAGTGTATGTATGGCATTGAGGCTTCCTGTTGTCAGCTGTGAGCAGCTTTTCAATGTGTGTGTGTGTGTGTGTGGCATTGGGAGGGTCCTCAATTGATCAGAAGCTTCATATAGATGGTAATGCAAGGTGGTCTGAAGATAGATAAAAAACAGATGAGTTGTACCACATATTGATTGCTGGTTACTGTAACAAACTTGAAGAATCTGTAAACAAGTAGAAATTTGGGGCTGCTCCAGTTACAGTATGTTCTGTTCTTTTGCTTTTCAGCTCTGCAATGGTTATACTCGATGGTTTTATATGGTATATCAAAGTTTTTTTTTATATAAAATGTTTATAGTGTTGTTTGTTTGCAATTGGAATGCACTTCAGGCTAAAATGACGGTGAAGCACTGGTCTCCAAATCCAGGATGCAGATCAATCAGAAATAGGAATGAACTTCTTGTGGACGGTATTAATTCTAAATACAGGCCCGCTTCAGTTTGATGACCCTGGTGCAGATGCCAAGAAGCCTATAACTCTGTCTATTTAAGACCAGGACTACATGCACTGCTGCATTTTCCCATTTAGTCGTGTTTGCCTTGCAATGTTTATTAAAATGTTGCCAGTATCTTCTGGCTTGGTTTTTTAGTTTAGATTGTCACTTTTCAGTGATTTTGATTCCAGATATATGATGCAATCAAGTTCTTTTGCATTCCTTTAGAATTTAATCAATTTTTTGCAGCTGCAGAGCTTTCCCAAAGCAATTACTTTCGTTGGCGAATTCTCAGTAACAAAATTGGTAGGAAATTTGTATATATTTTTTGGCTTAATTTTGCATGTTGTTAGAATATATCAATATTCTTATTTATGGCTGATCAGTGTAATTAGCTTAGTTTTTACTACATAGACATATTTTACTATTCCTTTCTGTTTTACATATAAGTGGTACAATATACCAGATCATGTATTTGTATATATAGGGATTCATCCCTTACTCAATAGATGAGTTCATTTTCTACAGAATTAACACATGTCCATGACTAATCTATTGTGGTTTCATAGTTTAATACATAAGATGTCATATCTTTATGTACCTCCCTTACTATTAGTGATAGCAATTTTTTTCGATTGTAGTGGAACAATTGTATGAAATTGAATTGGTAGTTGGAATGTAGCCTAGAATTTATAGTTGTATTAATGGTTGAAGCTATGGATTTAGATTAAAGGAGAAGGAAAATACTAAGGATTTTGAATTGATTGATAAAGAATTGATTTATGCAACAAAAAAAAAAAAACAACTATTGTGTTGTTAATATTCTGCAAATGTCGATAGGAACCTCTTTTAGGTAGAGATTATTTTCGTTGCTAGTTTTGACATAGTTGTTGCCAATGTTACATGCCCTTGGCTTGCTTTGACAATCCTAACATCATTGGAGAGGATTGTGTACCTTCTCCTTAAGGTTATTGCATTGTTACTAACTTTTCATTCTCTAAATCATTGGTGAGGATCGAGTGAATTAAACTCTGCTAATTGCGACACAGAGGCAATGGTCAAGTAGGGTCCAAGGCTCAATATTGCATTATAGTGAGGTTTCACAAATCTAAATATTTGTTATGACTTCTCTTTCTTCGTCAATACTCTAATTTTCACATGGTATGTAATTTTAATCAAGAACTAGTCCTTGTTTAATTCCTATCATGCAGTTTTTTTATCGATCTTTCACATTTTCACTCTTGTTTTAACAATTTTATGCTTGCTGATCAATTTTTTTCGGTGGTGGTTGTCAACTTTGCATAATGAGAAGGATTAGTATATAAATCACAAAAATTTAAGTAAGTAAAAAATATTCAAAAATTAAAAAATTTAAGTATAAATAAACAAATTTTAATTTTACAAAGACCAAAAGTATGTGCTATAAAATTTTATAAACACCAAAACATGCCACTATTTTTTATGATGAGTAGAAACAAAATTGACTATATTTATAGAGATCAAAAACTTATTTAATCCAAAATATAATAACAACAGTCATTTTTTCCTATATCTTCAAAAATAAAATAAAAAACAGTCAGCTTTTCTTAAAAATATATATAAAAAAAATATCAAAGTAATTTCCGAATTCTTAATTATGATACAACTCCCCTAAAAAACAATTATGATACAACTCAACTAAAATGAGTGATGTTATTAAAAAACAAAAGTTAAACTGAGCAACATGTTTTATATCTTGGAACACTAAGTAAATTTGTATGTGAATTAAAAAAATCTTAGAAGTCATGTACTCCCTCCGGTCACATTTATAAGCAATACACAACTTTTAAGGTTCATTGAATAAATAATGTATATGGTCTATAAATGTGACCAGATACATTAATTATTCTATGAATCTAAAAACTTGTTTTTTTGCTTATAAATGTGACCGGAGAAAGTATTGGATAGTTTGCACACAATATTGGTGCTTATATAATGGAGGTATGACTTTTATGGATGCAAATTCAAGGTACATTGTTTCATAAATGAGTGATGAGGCACTCAATATGACCATCACATGTGGGATGACGTCGCCAGCGTCATGCTTGGGCTGAACACACGCATACGTGTGCCCTTCTCTAGTTAACTAAATTCTACGTCAGTCATTAATGAAGCATCAGTGAGGTAAGATCATGTCGTTGGTTCCATAACTGTCAAACGATCTCTACCCTCCACTTTGGTTTCCTCAATGGTTCTCGCACTATATAAGGAGTGTTTCAACCTTCGATTTCTTACACCAAGGGTTCTATTGAGTTATCGAGAGCTTTTTATCTTTTCCCTCTCTTCTGATCAACGTACTTCCGAGCCACTTCTCCATTTTCTTTTCGATTCCTTTGGATTTAAAGAGTGATCTTAAGACAATAGTCTCATTTAAGATATTTAGAACCTTCGTTTTTCTTAGAGTGGTCATTGAACCAAAGTCCCTTCGAGTTGTCCCTTTGAAAGTTATAGTGGTTGTTATATCATAATAGAGTGGTCTTTGTACCACAATGGAATAAGATATAGCTGTAGCTGAGTTGTTTTATCCTGGGGACATCGTGGTTGATAGTTTGTTTGCACAATTTCGGACAGTGCCACGAATCATGTTAAAGATAGTGACATACTCCATGATTCATCACACCAATTTCTTCGGTGGCTGGAAATATTTTTGAATTGTTTCTAACTATAGTTCCGACATTATATGATTAATTATGTCATTGATGCATTATATGATTCATCACACCATATAGCGTTTTAACATTGATGCATTTTTAGGATTGTATTTGAACATACGACCTCCGATTAAGAGGGAGGAGATCTTTACTATCTCATTCAAGTACTTTTGGGTATGATTAATTATTGTTATAAATATTTATCGAAACAATAAAAATTCAATTATTCATTAGAGTTTCATATTTTTTTATTTGAAAATATATACTTCATCAATTTCTTTACTAGAGACATTATATCACTTTTTTTATCGGTTTATCATGTTATTGGTACGAAGTTTACAATATTGTCGGTTAACAATGACAATCTCACTGAAAAAACCTTAGGACACACAAGTTAAATTATGTCATTTGATCAACTGAATTTTGTCCAAACGTAAAATTGAGGATTGAAAACATTGACGACTTTGTTTATGAGGTCCAAATCTCTTCTTTTTTTTTTTTTTGACAAATCTCTTATTGTTTGAATTGCTGGTATACACTTAATCACTTTAAATTCCCTAAAAAAAAAACTTAATCACTTTAAATAGTCGATTTATTTTTCAAAAAAAAAATGCTATACATTTTGTGAAAATTTTAATGATTAGTGGCAAAAAGTATATGATGTAAAATCCTTCTTTAGGAAAGCAAAGTAAAAATAAGATGTTTTTTTTATAGAATAACAAGCAAGATTATACCAAAAGAAAAGAAAATTTTCAAAACGATAAAGATATAGAAGTTTTTTTGAATAAAAAGATAAAGAAGTTAGTCAAAAAAAGAGAGATAGAGGTTCAATCACTCACTCCACCCTTCAACTTTCACTACTCTCTTCCTCAAAATATATATCGTAACAACACTTCATAAATTCACAACATCATGAAAAATAGTACTTCACCTCTTTCTCTTCATTCTTATGATCAGCAAAAAAAAGGTATCATAATAGTGATGATATTGATTGGTCTCTTTCAAATGAGAAACAAAGTTTAAGAATGTATGAATGTGAGATGTGCAACAAAGATTTCAGTTCCGACAATGCACTCGGTGGCCACAAAACGTCTCACCGCTCCAACCTTCTTCATAAGGGCACCATCAACCTATTAAAAAGAAAAATTCATGTCATGTTTATAAGAAGGTTTTATTATCCAACAAGGCTTTGTACGGACACAAGAAGTGCACGATCAAAAACTATTTTAAAATTTCAGTATATTGAGAGATTATTATGGCTTCACGTTACACATTCAAAGAGCAAAATAATTATTTGTCCTTCTTTATTTTGCACGAAATGTTCTAATGAGATATGGGACGAGGGAGTTGTAAAATAGAATGTGGGAAAAAAGTTTAATAAAAAACTCCTAAATACATAAAGTCATTATTCTCTTCAACAAATAATGATAATTGTTGTTGCTGATGGAGGATATAGGACAGCTCTGAAGAATGAAACTGCTCTGTACAAAAGAGGGTCCACATCAAACGTGTACGAGATACGAGAGATTCATGTGTCAAATATGTGTGCAAATGAGTGACATAAATATTGTAAAAAAAAATGTAGTTGATACATACGTCAATGGCTCAATAACCACAATCTCCATCCGATCCCACGTCTACAACGTGATCAATGTATGGGGATGAATCTTCATAGAAAATTGGTTTGTTCTTCGACTGGTGTATGTATGAGAGGAGGAACATATCTTTGAGATGAGGGCTGGTGTGTGGAATGGTTTACGGTATATATAGTCATTAAATATAATTAAATATTTTATTGAAGTGCACTGATAACGGCTAAAAATAGTGATGCAGATTTGAATATATATGCAGAACATTATTGTTAGCTTATTCATCAAGTTTGCAAATAGGTTTATAATTGGATGTTCGGACAGTTTCGAATTTACCCTTCACTTAGCACACACTTGGAGTGTATTTTCTCGGTTGCCACTGACGTACACGAATTTCCCGCATGAGCTTGGTTGCATGTTCAGCGCAATTGGAGTTCAAATTTTCCTGGACCGCTATTTCCCGCATGAGCTTGGTTGCATGTTCAACGCACTTTGGGCGCGGATTTCCCCAATAACGGCACACAAGAAATGTGTCCAAGTATTTAGAGCATATCAACGTATCAACAAATAGAAAAAGAAAAACAATGGGAAGTATCGGTGCATAAACGCCTTGTGGTATGTTTACAGTTTTCAACAATTTCTTGGTTCTCTACCACAACCAATGAGGTGCAAGTTCTTCCTAAGAAAATAAAAACATTGTCTCTCATCATACATGGACCATAAAATGCCTAGACTCAGAGTTAGACATCTACAACAACTGGCCTGTATCATACATCTATTCATTTGGTTCTAAACCATCTAAAATGCTGCATTATATATCTATCCATAATCACCAACCACTAATATTATCCCTGTACAAGCTCTGAACTTACATTATATAATTTATATACAATGACAAAAGCTAAAAACATCGGAGCTACATGCTTACATAGGATGGAGCTAAGACTTGGAAATGCTTAGCCCAAGAGCAGGAATGGACAAACAAATTAAATCAACATAGTGAATAATCACATAACTGTTCTAGATTAAGCATACATGATGAAACTCCAATTCCTGATCTTCATCACCGCGCGGCAAAATGCATGTACTCTAGCCAACATGAGTTAGAAAAAACAGAGGATGATATAATAGCTATTAAGTGATTTTGGATCATGACATAAAAAGTTCATTAAGCAAGCACTTATACAGTTCCACAAAGTTTTGTAAGGTTGAAGCCTTCTCAAAATCATGGCAATCCTGCCATTGAAAACCAAAACAAAATAATTAAGTATACATTACTAAGCCCAGCACAAAACAAAAGCCCATCTCAAATCTTGCCTTTTAGACATTAAACGTAGCTATTAAATAAAATAAAAAAGAGTTCATAACTAAATGAGGAAAGTGACACATCTGTAAAGTAGAGAATACATCAGTACATCACACCATCAGTTATGCAAAAATGGAGCATCATGTAAATCAATACCATTAAAATAATACAAATATCAATAAATGAACGGTTATTTGCAGATTGTGTTACCCTCACTTATAATCGTGTTCTGCTCTTTCCAATTCAAAACACATAAAATTATCAAACTAATAAATCGATTCATTAGGTAAAGAAACAAAGCTAAAAGAGTAAATTTAGTGAGGGTCTGAGTCTGAGGGAACATTTGGTTATGTGAGAAAAGTTGTGATTTGTAAAAATCCATGTCAGTGAAATAACAACAGTTAAAGAGAGATGAATGTAAATGTTTGATCTGCATATACCAAGCACAAACTACAGAAAAAAATGCTCATATATGAGACAGTGTTGTCAAGTAGCAGCTATAGCATAACGAATTTGAACAAATCATTATTGTTTTGTGATATTCTAACTAGTAAAAAGTGTTGTTAAATAGCAGTTAGAGCAGCGCTATAGCACTGTAGCATAGCAAAATTTGAACAAAATATTATTTTTCCCGATCCGCAATTGACAACAATGACACGAGCAACCATGGTTTGAATATGTTTGCAAAACAGACTACAAAAATTCAGACACAAGTCAAACTTCAACCTAACTATAAATTTTTTCATAATCCAATGTACACCTGGATGTTTGAAGTATCACAATACTTTTAAACCTATAACTCATCATCATCATCATAATAAAGTTTACATTAGAATAGAGACAGCACAAACTACCAAATAGAAAGGCACAATTATCCATGGCGAAAACAAAAAAGATAATTGATAGAATTAGGATTCACCTCAGCTATCCATGGCCAAAATTCGGCTGCAGCAACCTTACAAAACTACATAGTTACATACATATAGACAGCTTGCCTGTCCACTCGTCTGCGATGCCATAATCTAAGCTGAGTTCTCTCAGAGGAGGGATGTTCTCCATTGCATATAGCATAACATGAGGGAACATTAAATTGTTGTGATCAAACAGAACATACTGAACAAACACATTCGGACTCGAACTATGGCTCATGTAACAAGCAACATTTCTCATTGTTGATACATCCAGAGAATAATCTAAAGGAGGAATTGAGGGATATGATGGACGCACATAATCAGGGTATATCTGAGACAAATCCCCCCATTCTGCCCATCTATCTGAAAACCGATTAGGATATATTAAGGAGTCACCATTCATTGTTAAAATTTGAGCTTGCTCCCTTGTTAAAATTACACCCGTATACTCGCAGATAAAGGCTCCGGCCTGAATAAGGTCCAAGGACCTAACTCCCCAACCAGTCTGCGCAGACCTAAACACTTCCAACCTATGCCTGATCCCCTTTTGTGCAACACGATTCCGACAATTGGGAGGACAGGAGCAAAAAGGGCCACATTCAAAAATCAAAGGCCTCCCTCTCACAAGCAAACCCTGAAGATTATAGGGAAACTCTCCTCCATTCTTCATAGAGCAAAAGCAGCCATCAGTACAAGCCTCCACACATTCACAGCCAGTAGCATTCCCACTCTGATGAAACACAAACTGCGGAAAAGTAGTTTTCGGAAGATACTCATAATAAAGAGGATCTTGATTGTCATCTATATCATTAAATAGCCTAATAGGAACATTCTCCCTCTTGTGTGAAATATCAACAGAAAGACAATACATAGGCTTAACATCCAACCCAATTTTCTTAATCTCCCTAGCCTCTTTGAGAACAGCACTACCCATCTTAGCCTGCCCCTCAATTCTCCATAGCTTATACTTATAAACTCCAAAACCAGACTTCCCTACATCAAACCAACAATCAACAATCCTATACAATCCATCATAAACATAAACCTTACCAGAACCGGACGCGCTCCCTTCATACTTCATCCCACGAATAACCCTAACCTCGATTCCATAATGCATACTCCTTTCCAAAGCAAGGTTTCCGCCCACCAATTTCTGATCACAAATTTGCCTTGAGGAATTCTTCTCCTGCCCTCCATGGCCAGTGTAGATTATAACATCACCGTCATCCAATTCCATATCATCCTCATAACCACCCGAAACAATCACACTGGTAGCAATGGGCTCACCATTTGAGCACCTACTTTTAGGAAGGTAATCAATGCCAGCTTGTATCTGCATATGCAAACCAATTACACACAATTCCATCCTAAACAAAAACACATCACCAACATAAACTCCAGGTATCGGTCCAACTATCCTCTTATCGCGGTACAGCCACAACTCACGCTTCCTCATTAACGCTGCAGCTCTCATATCACCACGAATTCGATTACGACCACGACGCCTTCTTCCATTCGACATCTCTCCCTCCAACCCTGTAGCCGCCACCCTACTTTCCTCACCGACTCTCATCTCTGCCTCCATAACTGCAACTTCAGCAGCCAACATCCTCTCCTCAGCCAACCTCCTCTCCTCAGCCAATCTCCTCTCTTCCTCCACAGCAACTTCAGCAGCCAATTTCCTCTCATCAGCCATTCTCTTCTCCTCCTCAACACTCGCCAACACACGAAGCGAATCATAAATCATCCTAGTCTTCCTCATCACATCACGAAAATGCATCTGATCCTTCATACTCAGATCTGAAACTCTCACAAGCTCCATCACCTGGCTTGCTTTCTTCCTAACCACCGCAACTGCCGTCTCTTGTTTCTCCGGAACAACAACAATTGCTCGATCATTTCTCTCACACGGCTCAGAATCAATAGAATCCACCCCCAAATTAGGAGGGTTCAGATTTAGGTCAGGGTTACAACCATTGACCAAATTCTCCATTGAAACAGCAGAAGCATTGTTGGAATCTTCAATTCCCATAAAAGGGTAAAGCGATTTACCAAAAGTAGCATTGAAAAGCTGTGAAATACGGTAGTATTCGGTGTATAAATCGGATTGATCATCGGTTTCTGAGCCAGGAGAGAAATGGGGTTGTTGTTGAGAATCTTGGGTCGCGAAGAAATCATCAAAAGGCTCCGGTTTTGGAACGAGCAGCGTCTGAAGCGGTGCTCCGGAGGAAATGGTGGTGGTTGGGGGTGGAGGTGAGAAATTAGGGATTTGGTTGGAAATAGTAAAATTGGGGGTGGGAATAGCAACAGAAACATGAGAAGAAGGTTGAGAAGGAGAAGGAGTTTCAAGGGTTAATGAGAAAGGATCCATTTGAGTTGTTATGATGATGAAGGTGAATGAAAATTGAGTGAAGTGTGAATGTACTTTGTGTTCAAGGGAGGTTAGAGAAAGAGTGGCATTGGAGTGAGTGAGGTAATAGAAATGAAATGAAAAAAATATGAAAGTGGAGAACAATTTGATGACAGAAACAAGGTACTCTTTCAGAAGATTTAATGTGTGATGATGTATAAGATTATAAATATTTGTTTATACTTACTCTTTCTTAGTATTAATTATTATATAGACTAGCGAAAAGACGGGCACTCACGTGTCTGTCTTTCCGCTCTTTTTATTACGCTAACATTTGAAAATTAATAAAAAATGAATGGTGTCTTTTTTTATGAAATTTTGATTTTGAATAAAACTAACAAAAATATAAATGTTTGTTGCTTTCAAGTTATAAAAATCAATCTAACCATGATTATCTATTTCAACGACACAGAGAATCAATCAATAGTATATATATAAAGTAAGATTTTTTATGCCACGTGTCACTTCCACATTCATTCTCAATATTTTTATTATTTTTTCTATTTTTAAAAATCAATATTTTATTGGGTTAATTAAGTAAATGGTCCCTGTAAATATTCAAAATTTTGTTTTTAGTCCCTATAAAATAAAATCACACTTTTTAGTCCGTATAAAATTTTCCAACAGCATTTTTAGTCCCTATAAAAAATTTTCATTAGCATTTTTAGTCCCTATAAAAAATTTCCATCAACATTTTTGGTCCCTAAAATGCTTAAGGAAAATGTCACAAGTACTAAAAAGTTTGATTTTATTTTATAGGGACTAAAAACAAAATTGTGAATATTTATAGGGACTAAAAACTTAATTAAACATGTTTTATTTAACATAAATATCTCAACAACATTTTGAAGGTGAGAAAAACACAAGAAGAGGGGTTGAATTGTGTTTTGAAAAATTCTTCGTTTCTCTTAAAAAACTGAACACACTGATCAGAAGCTAGGTGAGACAGCTTCTGAAGTGATAATCAGAATCTAAATGCAGCGGAATAAAACAGAGAGAGAGAGAGAGAAGAAGAACGACACAAAGCAATTATACTGGTTCCTTCCACAATCCGGAAGTAGTCCAGTCCCCCTTGCACTTCCAAGGAGATTTCACTATGAGTAATATCTGATTACAAATGCTCAAGCACACAAGCAAGAGACTTCCAATGCTCAAGCACACAAGCAAGAGACTTCCTTTGCTCAAGAACACAATCAAGAGACTTCCTGCTCAAGCACAACTGCAAGAGACTTCCTAACTAAACAAAATTACACAGAAAATTGTTTAAGGTTGAACACTTGATATACAATCAGAGGTGCTCACAATACAAATCAGATACAGACTCAATGGACTTAAGAATTTCTAAGATATGACTTTGAGACACAGAAATTCTAAGTGAATGCAGAACAATTTCAGCAGAGGTTTGGTACTTGTGAAAATCTTGTGAGTCTTTCGTTTAGCGTTCTTGCTTTACCAATTCTCTAGGTCTTCACTCCTTTATATAGAGGTGTGAAAGAGACGTTGTGAAATTGCCAGCACACCAAAGAGTCGTTATTGAAGCTTGATCTTTCACCAATGATCTTTTGCCTGATTTGGTTGTTGTCCTATGAAGAACCAATTTGAAATCCATTCCTTATCCAAAGGAACATAAATGCAGGCGAGACCGTATTCTGGAGCTGTTTTCTTGTCTTGAAGCGTGGACACAAAACAGAGTAGTGGAGAACGTGGTTGTACAATTCGTACAAAGTACAATGTCAACGCTTTCGTCCAAAATGCAAGCACAAGCCTTCAAACACCTTTGAAATGACCGTTGCAAAATTCCACTAATCCTATGTTTGTGTTTTCGAATCCAATGGACAGCTTTTGCATTGATAATTCTTCAATTCTTGAATCTTTTGCAAATCCAGTTGAGATTCAGCTTCTGGTGAAATAGCTTCTGATGAGGCAGCTTCTGATGATGCAGCTTCTGATGATATGACTTCTGCAGCTTCTGATGACGCAGCTTCTGATGATGTGGCTTCTGGACCTCTTGTCTTCAGAAGCACTATTCTTCAGGAGTGGCTTACTTCAGGAGCGCTATTTCTTCAGGAGCAGCTTGACTTCAGGAGCACTTTGCCTTCAGAATCATCTAAGCTTCATTTTCTTTTGCTCTTTATTTGCTCATTCAGAACCAATGATGATGTAACTTTATAATTATGGTCCTGTACACTTGAACAAATATTAGCTAGTCCAATTTACAATTTTTAATACCTTGTTATCATCAAAACTCTTTAAGGTTCATTGTTAAACACATTTTGTTCCAACACATTTTGATATTATCTACTCAATAATTTCTTTAAATTTTTTATTGAATTTCTAATATTTTATGTAGCGGAAATATCTCAACAAACTACACATAATACTTTCAACAAAGTTTGCATATACGATCTTATTTTATGATTAAAAGACTCCAATTTGTTTATTTGTTTTTTGGAAAAGAAGCTTCAATTAGTTATTACTAATCTTTTAGCACTATATCATTCAATTAGTTTTTATGTTTGAGGGGAAAAAAGGTTCGATTAGTTTTTTTTTTTTGATAAAAAAAGGTTCGATTAGTTATTATGTTTTCTTTTAGCAGCATATTCTAATTCAAATGTTAATTATAAATAAATAAATTTTCATCAATCACATATTTACATATTTTGAGCACAAGCAGAATCCTCAAACCTTCTTTTCATCTAACATTTTTCCTTTTTCAGGTTTGCCAAACACCACTTTTATTATTTTTCATACATATACTTTGATATATATATATATATATATATATATATTTCAACAACTTTCTTCCTTTTCATTCGATTTTTCTCTCTCATACGCATGGGCCACGAAACAAACTCATGACCTTTAAAGGGACCCAAAACTCTTACCGCTTGGACTAATTCATTATTGATTTTGTTACACTTTTTATTCTTGCATTGGACATTCATCTCATCATTTATATTTATTTTTATGATATTATTATAATTGTAAATTTAAATAAATTCAATCTAATATACTGACACGTGTATTCCTGCATACAAACTTATAAAACTTATTTAATATCTAACCCGGGCAATGCCGGGTCTCTAAACTAGTAATACAATATAACAACAAAAAATATAATCTAAGTTCTTTTTTTAATGACACCAACAACAATTTTATTATAGTCCCTAAAAAAAAACAATTTTATTGTAGAAAAAGTTGTTTAAGGGTATAATTGGAATGATGAAAAAGTAAGTATAAATATACTCATCTAGTTTGTTACACTTTTTAAATGATAAAGGAAAAAACAAAAAATATATATTTATATTGTGTTTGTTACATTTGTTTTAATATTTAAATTTATTCTTATCTATTGTTTAAAGGTATAATTGCAATGATGAAAAAGTAAGTATAAATATACTCATCTAGTTAGTTACACTTTTTAAATCATAAAGGGAAAAAAATATTCATATCGTGTTTGTTACATTTGTTTTAATATTTAAATTTATTCTTAGCTATTTGTTACATGTGTTATTTGTATTAAAAATTAAGGGTATTTTTGAAAAGAAAAATCCAACCCAAAAATACTGAAAGGGATAGTTTTCTTTATATATATATGGACAAATCTCGAATATGATTATCTTGAGAAAAAATTATGAAAGAATTAAGGTAAATATATTAAAAAAAAATTAGGGGATATATTAAACATCAATAATAGCATTTTTTTTAGAGAATTTTTTTTAAGAAAGCATTTTTTTAGAAGATTATTAATAGCGATTTTTGTTTTGACAGACATTATTAATATTAATTATAATAGACTTTGTCGATAAGATTTGACTTCATTGATAATGTTGATATTGTAAACTTAGACATCTTTATCAAGATTTGAATCTGAGACCTTGTAGTTGTGTGTGGGAATTTTTATAGTATTTTCCATTTTCTTTAGAGTATGCACTTCATTTAAATTATTGCATTTATAATTTAATCTTTTTATAATATTATTTAAATCTTTAATTAAACAAATCAGTCAAATCTCATTGCAATATAAATAATTTCACCGCAATAGTAACAATATCGAGCACTTTATGAAAAGTTTATTTTGATTTAATTTGTCAAAATTATTTGATTGTATTATATGCAACAAAAATTATAACCAAGTGTTATAAAATAGATATATACAATTAATGCAATAGAAAAGTAGACGTGAATATTGTATGTGTTATTGAAAACTATGTAATCACCTTGTTCCGCAACTTTCTTTTAATATGTGGACCCCGTTAGTTTGACTGAGATTATCAGAATTCAGTGTAATTTTTGAATATGAAGGGTTCAAATAAAAAGAATAATAAAGGATTGCAATAAGAAGGAAAGAAAGATTAGTTAAAAAAATATGAAAGAAAGATTTCAATATGGGACCTCATGCAAAACATATTTTATCTTGATTGTGTAGAAAAAAGGAAAGAGATCATCACTCTAGGTAAAAAAAGATTAAAGAAAATGAAATCTTACAATATTATCCATGACCAAAATACAGTTTTAGCAGTCTTACAAAACTACTTAGTTACATACATACTGGTAGCTTGCCCGCCCACTCGTCAGGGATGCCATAGTCTATGCTGAGTTCTCTCAACGGAGGGATGTTCTCCATTGCATATAGCATGAGACGGGGGAACATCAGATTGTTATGATCATGGAGAACAAACTGAACAAATACATTTGGACTCGAACTATGGCTCAAATAGCTAGCAACATTTCGCAGTGTTGATATATCCATAGAATAATCTATATCAGGTATTAATGGATATGATGGACGAACATAATTATTGTATATCTGAGACAAATCCCCCCATTCTGCCCATCTATCTATAAACCTTTTTGGATATATTAACGAGTCGCCATTCATTGTTAAAATTTGAGCTTGTTCCCTTGTTAAAATTATTCCTGTATACTCACAGATAAAGGCTCCAGCTTGAATAAGGTCCAAGGACCTAACTCCCCAACCAGTTTGTGCAGACCTAAACACTTCCAACCTATGCTTGATCCCCTTTTGAGCAACACGATTCCGACAATTGGGAGGACAAGAGCAAAAAGGGCCACATTCAAAAATCAAAGGCTTACCTTTCACAAGCAAACCCTGAAGATTATAGGGAAACTCTCCTCCATTCTTCCTGGAGCAAAAGCAGCCATCAGTACAAGCCTCCACACATTCACAGCCAGTAGCTTTCCCGCTCTGATGAAATAAAAACCACGGAAAAATAGTTTTTGGAAGATACTCATAATGAAGAGGTTCTTCATTGTCATCTATGTCATTAAATAGCCTAATAGGAACATTCTCCCTCTTGTGTGAAATATCAACAGAAAGACAATTCATAGGCTTAACATCCAACCCAATTTTCTTAATCTTCCTAGCATCTTTGAGAACAACACTACCCATCTTAGTTTGCCCTTCAACTCTCAATAACTTATACTTAAAAACTCTAAAACCATTCATCCCTTCTTCAAACCAGCAATCAATAATCCTATACAATCCATCATAAACATAAACCTTACCAGAGCTAGACGCACCCCCTTCATACTTCATCCCACGAATAACCCTAATCTCGATCCCGTAATGCATACTACGCTCTAAAGCAAGGTTTCCACCCTCTAATTTCTGATCACAAATTTGAATTGAGGAATTCTTCTTTCTTCCTCCTTGGCCGGTATAGATTATTACATCACCATTATCCAATTCCATATCATCCTCATAACCGCCTGAAACAATCACACTAGTAGCAATTGGCTCGCCATTGGGAGACCTACTTTTAGGAAGAAAATCAATGCCAGCTTGTATCTGCATATGCAAACCAATTACACATAATTCCACCATATACAAGAAAACATCACCAACATAAACTCCAGGTATCGAACCAACTATCCTTTTATCGCGATACAACCATAACTCTCGGTCCTTCATTAACCTCGCAGCCCATATGTCACCACGAATATGATTATAACGTCTTTTTCCATTCAACATTTCGCCCTCCATCCATGTTGCTGCCTCTTCCATGTTCTCATCACCAGCTCCCATCTCCGCCTCCATAATCGCAACTTCAGAAACAAATATCCTATCCTCATCCAACCTCTTCTCCTTAACCAATCTCTTATCTGCCTCCATAAAAACTTCGTCAGCCAATTTCTTCTCCTCAATAATTCTTTTCTCATCCTCAATACTTGCTAACACACGTAGCGAATCAAAAGTCATCCTTGTTCTCCTCATCACGTTGCAAAAATGCATCCGATCTTTCATACTCATATTTGAATACCTCACAAGCATCTGACTTGCCTTTTTCTTAACCAGAGCTACTGCCGAACATGATTCTTGTTTATTTGAAATGGGCACAATAGATCGATCATTTCTATCATCCACAAAATCCACCCCCATATTAAGGTTATGATTTAGTCCAAGGTCAGAAATATTGACTGAGTTCTCCATTGAAGCTGCAGAAGCATTGTTGGAATCATCGATTTTGAGAAAATGATAAAGGGATTTATCGGAAGTAGCATTAGAGGGTTGTGGAATGTTGTAGTACTTAGTGTAGAGGTTAGATTGATTGGTGTGTTCATATCCAAGAGGGAAATGAGATTGATTGTTGTGTTCATATCCAGAAGGGAAATGAGGTTGTTGTTGGGAACCTTGGGTGGTGAAGAAATCATCAAAATGATTAAGTTTAGGGACGAGTATGGTTTGAAGCGGTGCTCCGGTGGAAATGGGAGTGAGTTGGGGATTGAGGGTTGACATGTTAGGGATTTGGTGAGAAGAAGTTTGAGAAGGGGAGGTAATAGAAGGGGTTTCAAGGGTTAATGATAAAGGATCTATTGGATTCATGGTGAAGGTGAATGAGAAGTGAGTTTAGTGAAGTTTTGTTTTATTTTATTTTAAGGGAGGTTAGAGAAAGAGTTTCATTGAAGTGATATCATGAAATTGAAATAATATGAAAGTGGAGAACAATATGGTGACAGAAACAAGGTACTCTCTTAGAAGATTTAGGAATTGATATTATAGGTGGGATGATGTATAAGATCACAAATATTTGTTTGTTGGCTTCATTTACCATTTCTTACTATTATATAGACATATAATTTATCGAAAAATCTTGAATATGATTATCTCAAATGACAAATAAATTATGAGAAATGTTGACCGTAGAAAACGCTTAAAAACATTCAATGAACCTATAATTCATCGAAAAATCTTGAATATGAATATCTCATATGGAAACTAATTAAGAGAGACATTGACGCGAGAAAAAATTATGTGAGACCAATTTTATTTTAAGGTAAATATATTAAACATTACTAATATCAATATTTCTTTTGAACGAGCATTATTAATATTAATTATATTGTACTTTGTTTGAAAGACCTGACTCACTTGATAATGTCGATATTGTTAGATTTGATACCTTCATCTGGGTTGGAACCCTCGACCTCGTAGTTGTGTGTGGAGTTTCAATTGTGCTTGAAATTTTCTTTTAAGTATACACTTCATTTAAAATGTTATATTTACAATTTTATCCTTTTTATAATATTATTTAAACTTTTTTTATTAAAAAAAACCAATCAAATATCATTGCAATATGAACAATAGTGAATACTATAAATGGAGTTTATTTTGTTCTTATTTGCCAAAATAATTTAATTGTGTTATATGCCAAATATTTATAACAAACTATAGTAAAATAAAGGCTTCAATAGGTCTTTCGTCCCTGCAAATATAGGTCATTTGAATTTTCTTCCCTGAAGTTACTAATCCTTCCAATCTGCCACTGCAAATATTAATCATTTGAAAAATGGTCCTAATTACATCTGATTTGTAACTTCAGGGACGAAAATTCAAATGGCCTATATTTGCAGGGACGAAAGACCTATTTAAGCCAACCACCTCGCCCAATCATCACTTGCCACATGGGCACCACATCGCTAATGACAGCCACGTCAGCAAAAAAAACCTAATTAAGACCAAAAATCAAATGATTAATATTTGCAGTGGCAGATTGGAAGGATTAGTAACTTCAGGGACGAAAATTCAAATGGCCTATATTTGCAGGGACGAAAGACCTATTTAAGCCTAAAATAAATATACAATTAAACAGAATAGAAAAGTAGGCATGGTCATTGTTGCACGAAAACTATGTAAACACCTTATTTTTCGCCTTTCTTTTAACATGTGGGCTCCATTAGTTTGATTGATATTACTCGAGGTTCAATGTTGTTTTTTAATATTAAGGATTCAAAGAGAAACAACAATAAAGGATTGCAATAAGAAGGAAAGTAAGATTGAAATATGTGGTCCTCATGTAAAACAAATATTCACGTGATTAGGCAGAAAACTGGAAAGAGATCATCACTTTAAGTGATATTGATTAAAGAAAACTTTGTTTTTGTAGCTAGATTATCGTTAGCCACGTGAACACCATGTTAATCTCATACTTTGTTTTCCATGTTAATATGTGGATATAATGTCAAAAATATTGTGTTTAATTCGGAAAAGTGTGTCACTATGTAAAAAATTATAAACAAAAGTGTTACGTGAAAACTACACAACCCCTTGTTTCACCACTTTTCTTTAATATGTGGACACCATTAGCTTGAATTACATCACTTGGATCCATTGTAGTTTTCAAAAATTAAGTGTTCAAATAGAAAGAATGGTAAAGAATTGCAATATGAAAGCTTTGAAAAATATTTATGCTTGATTAGATAGAAAATTGGGAAGATATCATCACCCTAAGTGAAAAAGATTAAATTTTGTAGCTAAATTCTCGTTAGCCAAGTGGATATTATGTTAACATATCCTTTTATGTCCCCTTTTAATATGTGGATCCAATGTCAATAATATTTTTCTTAATTGAGAAGTAAATCAAGAAGAGTGTGTCATATTAGGTGGAAAAGCACAATCATATTTTTCTGTGTCCTTAAATTGTCGGTGTTGCGTGAAAACTATGTGTCGGTATATGCGGGCCCTATTAGCATGCCTAACATTACTTAGTTATAATAAGAAGAAAATAAAGATGGAAACATATGTAGCCCATGCTAAATGTCTTTTTGCTTAATCAGGTAGAAAATTGGAAAAAGGTCATCACTTTAGGTGAAAAGGATAAAAACACCTTATTTTTTGTAGGACCTAAGAAGCCACGTCAGCTTTGTCTTCTTCTGAGAAGGCCTGTTTCAGGATATGACCAAGTACATTTTGTCTTCTTTTGAATCACGTGCTAAGTCAAATTCAAGGACAGAAGGAATGAAACATATAATTCTATTTGCAGCCATGAATTTCGAATGTCTTTTCAAATGACATTAACTATATTAGGCAACATTCCAACGTCTTGATTTGATAGGTTCTCAATGACTCTTAATGCATTGAAACTTCTCCAACGTCTCTCAAATCCTTCTCTATATAAGGAGATGAAGACTTGAAGAACACAACAAGACTCTTCAATTTTAACTTGTGCCCTTATTCTATCAAATTTAAAAGCGCATAAACACTTAAGAATTTTTGACTAATTTTGTATCTTAGAAAATCTAAGTCTTTAGAGCCTTGCTCTATTTTGTAATTGATTACACCTTTGATTGTATATCAAGTGTAAAACCAAATAATCTTTTATCTGATTAAGTTAGATTGTAAGAAGTCTCTCTCAATTGTGATTGAGAATTAGAAGTCTCTTGCTTGTGTGCTTGAGAATTCGGAAGTCTCTTACTTGTATGATTGAGCATTTGTAATCTTTAGTGATTATAACGAAAACCCCTTGGAAATGCAAGGGGACTGGATATAATTGCTCTCTCTCTCTCTCTCTCTCTCTCTCTCTTGCTCTCTCTCTCTCTCTCTCTCTCTCTCTCAAAAACATGAAGGAGTAAGTTAGCAAGCCTACTCTCACTAGCATTTTACTAAAATCCCAACTCCATTAATTCAAGTTCTTTTTAAACACAAGGAAAGTTTTGTATTTTTATTTTTATTAATTAAAACAAAAACATAAACCCTTTTGAAAACCCCTTTCCTCGGACAAACAAAACACAATTTTCTCAAACAAAACAAACGCAATGTCGCTCTCTCTCCAGTAGTCGTATGTTGTGGATAATCATATATTGTGTTACATGTGCTTAATTAACTCCATTTGATGTTTCACATTAATTTAGTTTTAGCCTACGATAGAGATATTAGAAGAATTACAATTTAGTGACATGTATTTTGGTGGGAAAACTGGATTGAAGATAGTGGTTATTTTTGCATTAGAAGAATGATGAGTCATTGATTTACTACATGATAGACATGTTGGGAGAGTTACAAATTTGTTGATATGTGATGACAGATCATTCTTAGCATGTTTTTCAGTTATTTTCAGTAGGGCTTACCAGCAAAAAGGAGGAGTATTAGAACGATTGCCATTGATTTCAGGACTTTTGTAATGTTTTCTATATTTGAGTCTGTAATTCTAGTTTTCCCGAAACATAGCAATTTTAGGGGGTGTTTGAAGTAATTCACGAATAAATCATGCAAATCAGCAAGTCAAGAACATCCAAAGATTTGTGAAGACTTAGGAAGACCAAGAATGAATATTCACGGGGCCTCAAAAGACTTACAAGAAGGAGGAATTATGTTTCCCAAGTTTCGAGGCAAGTTATTTGAAGACGAAGACCTAAAACGACGGAAAATCACATAATTTGGGCCTAGGAAGAGATGGTATGCGCCTAGGGCATTTGCCATATGCCTAGGGAATGGTTTTTACAAACCATGCACCTAGGGCATTTTCCATGGGCCTATGGCATGGTTTTCCATGCTCTCACATGCGTCTATGGCATTTTCCATACGCCCCGTGCATCTGAAAAGAGCGGGGTGCAAGCATCTTTTCCTTTTTTTTTATGGGTAAAGCCTGCACTTTTAACCCAACGCAGGTAGAAACACTCACTATAGATACCAGCCTTTCTCATTCAGAATTTCTTGTTCAGATCTGAAGCAGTTCAAGAGTAAGGCATCTTTGGAGCTTTAGGAGAGTTTGTATCTTCTCCTTGATTTTTTTGGGTATGTTTTTATCTTTAGTAATTTGTTTTTAGTTACCATGTGTAACTAAACCTTTTTAGATTAGAGTTCTATGATAAAACTTTATTTATTTTTGTTGGATATTTATTTCATTTAATGTCGTTTTTATTTTATTTATATTTTGTTCGTAATTAAGTTTTATTAGGAAATTCCTTAGTTTATTTTTGTAGTAGGCGTAACCCTAGATTAGATACTTAGGTTGTGACAGAGCCTAATATTGAGCAAAAGATACCGAAAGCCAGTTGACCCTATTAGTAAGTACTTCGGAGGTGACATTACTAATATTGAGTAAAATCTGCTGAACCTAGGAGGTAACTATTTAAATAATTAACGAAAAATGTATGCTTGAAGGAAATAGGTCGTAGCCTAATAGGACCATTCTCTTAAACCCTTGGTAAGGTAGACGCTAATATGGCTTATCGTTTGTATAACTACTAAGTGCGAGAGAGTGTGTTCTATTCGTGTCCTAAGATGCATAGATGGATGGACCTAAGGAACCTTGGCCTTCATCGCCTTGAGAAATGGTGGAAAGCCAACATAAAGTTTATGTTTTCAATTACCTTTGAGGTGGTAGGACCCCACACGTAAGGATCATAGTGATACCAGTAAGTGGAACCAAACATTGGAGGGATAGACCTAGTTAACCGAGAAGTATAGACCCCACATGTAAGGATCACCGTGTGATCGGAAGGTGCAACTTCCAACCTATTAGGTTAGTAACGTCCCAACAATCTCATTACTTATATAGTCTACCTAATATAAATAAACGTGACATCACTGTTATTTAATATCCAACAATATAAATAGAGCAGATTTGAAGAATCCTAACCGCTGCATACTTTTCTACAATCAAAAACAAGTAAATTTGCTCTATTAACCCTTTACTCTTTTATTATATCGTCAACTTAAAATAAGTAACGCAAATTGTTTGGACGAAACGACAATCCATGTGGATACGATACTCTACTTATCACTTTATTACTTGGTAAACGATTTGGTACACTTTCCTAATCCTCACATCAAGTTTTAGGCGCAATTGCAGGGATTGTTGATATTTTCGACTAAGCGATTCAAATTACTTATTTTCTATCTTTATTTTCCTGTCATTTAAATTTCATTCATTCATTTTTCCGTTTTCAAAAATAAAACAATGAAAAAAAAAATAAAAAAATTTATAAATACCAAAAATATTATTCCAGTTGACTATGTCCTACTAAGAACTTTGTGTAGTTTGTTTTATGCATAATACCAAAACAGGTGTTTGCAATTTGATCCAAACATAGACAAAACTGAACGAGCACTTTGAAAAGAAGCCCGACTTGCAAGAGGAAGGACATAACAACTAGAAACAATCTTAATTCATGACTATTCATCAGACGAGTCAGAAATGGGAGAAGAAAGTCGCATTACCCTAGAAGACTATGAGAGGTGATGACATGCTGTCATTACGTAATTTTTAGGACTTATTGTGACATTTTGATAGAGTTCTCATGCAATTTATACTGTTATGGAGTGCAAAAAGCTGAAATATTGAAGTCTGTTTGAAGCAAATCGCGCCACGCTAATTTCAAGCCGTGCTGCGATTTTTGAAGCGAAATTACAACCTCCCTGTTTGAGGGAAATCGCGGCACGCCTATATACATGGCGCGGCGCGATTTTGATGGGTCAGGCCCATGACTTCTATAAATACTGCACTAATCCTGAAGAACAAGGGTTACGATTTTGGAGAGCAAAGTGCGATTTTGAGACATCGGAGACGGCTAGAAGGGCGATATCTTCAACCTTTTACCAATTCATGTATGTTTTAATTATTTCATTGATTATGCTATTTGTAAACTCGATTATGAGTAGCTAAATCTCTTAGAGATTAGATCCGAGATGAATCTTTGTAACCCTAATTGAACCATGTTGCTGTGAAACTCTATTTCGTTTATGAATTCAATTCTAGTTTATTCAATTCAATTGTTCTTAATGCTTTTTATATCTTGATCACATATAACCTGATTTTGTGAGAACGAATGACCACTGACCATGGCTTTCGACTTAGACCTAATTGAATTGTTCTAATAAACAGGGTTAGCCTAGGAATAGATAATCGTTTGTTAGTGATAATAGGTTAACGTTCGATAAAACCTTCAAGAATTATTAGACCACCCAAGGGATTGGGGGCTGTAGTTTGAGAAGAGGGTTCTAATTCAAGGGATTGATTAGAGCTATTTTGTTAATCATCGTAAATTAGAAGAAGATTCATAACAAATAGGTGCGGTATACCAATTAGGGGAACTTAGAGGATTCGACGGATCTGATCTCATCTCTCTCCATATTTTCTTAATCAAATCTATTTTCTTTTATTTGATTTCATAAAATCAAACCAAATCTACTGCCTAGTGGCAAAACAAAATAAACTTTTATACATCCTATTTTTATAACGCGATTGAATTATTGAAGTTAAAAACAGTCCTCGTGGGATCGATATTTTTACTACTTCGATAGTAATTGGTACACTTGCCAAACATCTATCAAGTTTTTGGCGCCGTTGCTGGGGACTGTTGATTTATTTCAACAAGGCAATTACGTTATTATTTAGGATTTCTGTCTTTTATATTTTTGTATATATATATATATTAAAAAAAAATATTATGCTCTTTGTTTTCTTCTCATTGTACTGTGCTACTGAAAAGTTTATCCAAGTTTTGCAGCTATGATAGACAGGGTACTCCTCTATGACACAGAAGAGATTGCTAAGTTGCAGTGTGAAAAATATATGCTATCTTTTAAGATCAAAAGTTTGGACAACAAAATCTCGAGGTGTGGTCATTATGAGGCGAATCAACCAGGTAGTGATGGTGAAAGGAAGAAAGATGTGATCAACATCGATTACAATACTCAACTTCAGAATATTTTAGATGATTTCTTGGTGTCAAATCAAGTTTTATTTGAAAATTTTGATGTTCAGTGTGGTGATCTTGTTGAGAAAGCACATGAGTCTCAGAGGAAGCTGGTTCAGATGGAGATTGAGTGTCACAAGGTTGTGGTGGAAGAAAATCCAAAAGTGAGGAGTGCTGACATTTTCCCGAAGTCTGAACAAACAGGGGTTAAGGAAATCACTCATGTGCAGATGGTTGCTTGTGCTTCTCTAAGGTGGGAGAGCTTAAATTCCAAAGGTTTAACTGTGAGTGCATGGGAGCATCTACTTCTTTGTTACAAATTCATGGAATTCCTACCAAACAAGAGGAAGAAGAAGGATGATGTGTTCTTTCTGACATATTTGCAACCCTAACAGTGGTTGAAGCGTCAAGCTCAATGACGTAAAAGAAAGCGCTTGGTGGGAGGCAACCCACTAGATTTAATTTCAGGTAGTATTTATTTTTATTGTTTTCAATATATAAAAAAAAAATTTCAACAACGAAACACAAAACAGGCAGGAATTTTTCTTTCAAAGTTTTAGTGTGCAAGCCTGCCAAGAAGATTGTGATACAATACTGATGTTGTGTCACAATCTCCTCTTCAAAAACTCTTGTTTCTCAAAAGTGGAAGTCCAGGAAAAAATTGCAAACTTTAAAATTTTTTATTATGTCTTCAAAGTCACGTTACGATTGTCAAATCATAATACGATTTTGAAGTAAAACTGCCTGGACTTGACCGCTTAAATTGTATTACGATTGGGGGATCGTGGTACGATTTCAGAAAAATTTTGCACCCCTTTCTGCCTCAGCCAAATTGCGTCACAGTAGTGACAATCGTGATACGATCCTTGTGATAATTTGAATAAGGTAACCGTTACAAACTGCCATCGCACCACGATTTCCCAATCGTAACGCGATTTTGCAAGAGCCTCTATTAAAGAACCAGCAGTTTCAGCATAAACCTCTTTCCATTTTCCTAGTTACTCTGCCCAATTTTCTCTAGGAACCCTAACCCACGAAAATCAACCCTTTTCATCAATTTTTCATCTCCTTAGCATATCCCAACACCAATTCATCCAACATTCTTCATCTTCATCCATTTCAATTAACCAAAACAGCCTACCCTTTTTCACACACTCTCAAACTTTCACACAAATGGCACCCAAACCACAAAATGTTTCAAAACCACAAACTAGACAACAAACCAAGCCTAAGACAACTACCACTCAACCTTCATCTAGCCAAAACAAACGCAAAAGAAACGCTGTCCCACCATCAAATGTTAACCGATTTATTTCTGATGACGCAAGAGAATGGTTCGATTATTGCAAGAGTTTGAGGGTGATTTGCATACTCCTACTGTTCAGCCTAGCACCGACAAGACCATGGATGTCTTTATGAAGAAGTCTGAGGAGTTTATGAGGAAGAAAGGTGGTGCACCTGAAGCACCCCCACAGCAGCAGCCACCTCAAATGGAGAGAGGAGAAGGCAGTCAACATGGTTCTTATCCGCCGGTTCATCTTATGGTTCTGGAATACATGTTTACTTCTGCTATTTGGATGAATGAAATCTCTGATCTTATGTGGGTAAACCGTCCTAGGTTTTCCACTGAGTTTGCTGCAGAGGCACATATGCATAGGAAGCCGATCACTGGCTCTTTCGAGAGATTTGACAAATCCCGCTAGCCTTCTTTGATGGGTTACCTGATACTGGTGGTGATGAGGATGTGGACATGGGACTGGACCACTGAGGGTTCAGCTTTGCTTGTTTTAGTGTTTTCGTTGTACTTTTCTTTTTAGTACTTTGTTTCTGTTTTGTACTGTTTTTATATTCTTAGTCCGTTGAACTTGTTATTCCCCGTATTGTGATGAATCTGCACTTGTTTATTATTGACGAATTTGTTTGTTAGTTGACTTTTTACAGTTTAGTAACAGTTGTTTGATGAAACGGTATTCCAAAAGTTCTAAAGGAGGGGTGACTTGAATCAAAGTCGCATTACCCTAGAAGACTATGAGAGGTGATGACATGCTATCATTACGTAATTTTTAGGACTTATTGTGACATTTTGATAGAGTTCTCATGCAATTTATACTGTTATGGAGTGCAAAAAGCTGAAATATTGAAGTCTGTTTGAAGCAAATCGCGCCACGCCAATTTCAAGCCGTGTTGCGATTTTTGAAGCGAAATTACAACCTCCCTGTTTGAGGGAAATCGCGGCACGCCTATATACATGGCGCGACGCGATTTTGATGGGTCAGGCCCATGACTTCTATAAATACTGCACTAATCCTGAAGAACAAGGGTTACGATTTTGGAGAGCAAAGTGCGATTTTGAGACATCGGAGACGGCTAGAAGGGCGATTTCTTCAACCTTTTACCAATTCATGTATGTTTTAATTATTTCATTGATTATGCTATTTGTAAACTCGATTATGAGTAGCTAAATCTCTTAGAGATTAGATCCGAGATGAATCTTTGTAACCCTAATTGAACCATGTTGCTGTGAAACTCTATTTCGTTTATGAATTCAATTCTAGTTTATTCAATTCAATTGTTCTTAATGCTTTTTATATCTTGATCACATATAACCTGATTTTGTGAGAACGAATGACCACTGACCATGGCTTTCGACTTAGACCTAATTGAATTGTTCTAATAAACAGGGTTAGTCTAGGAATAGATAATCGTTTGTTAGTGATAATAGGTTAACGTTCGATAAAACCTTCAAGAATTATTAGACCACCCAAGGGATTGGGGGCTGTAGTTTGAGAAGAGGGTTCTAATTCAAGGGATTGATTAGAGCTATTTTGTTAATCATCGTAAATTAGAAGAAGATTCATAACAAATAGGTGCGGTATACCAATTAGGGGAACTTAGAGGATTCGACGGATCTGATCTCATCTCTCTCCATATTTTCTTAATCAAATCTATTTTCTTTTATTTGATTTCATAAAATCAAACCAAATCTACTGCCTAGTGGCAAAACAAAATAAACTTTTATACATCCTATTTTTATAACGCGATTGAATTATTGAAGTTAAAAACAGTCCTCGTGGGATCGATATTTTTACTACTTCGATAGTAATTGGTACACTTGCCAAACATCTATCAAGTTTTTGGCGCCGTTGCTGGGGACTGTTGATTTATTTCAACAAGGCAATTACGTTATTATTTAGGATTTCTGTCTTTTATATTTTTGTATATATATATATTAGAAAAAAAATATTATGCTCTTTGTTTTCTTCTCATTGTACTGTGCTACTGAAAAGTTTATCCAAGTTTTGCAGCTATGATAGACAGGGTACTCCTCTATGACACAGAAGAGATTGCTAAGTTGCAGTATGAAAAATATATGCTATCTTTTAAGATCAAAAGTTTGGACAACAAAATCTCGAGTTGTGGTCATTATGAGGCGAATCAACCAGGTAGTGATGGTGAAAGGAAGAAAGATGTGATCAACATCGATTACAATACTCAACTTCAGAATATTTTAGATGATTTCTTGGTGTCAAATCAAGTTTTATTTGAAAAGTTTGATGTTCAGTGTGGTGATCTTGTTGAGAAAGCACATGAGTCTCAGAGGAAGCTGGTTCAGATGGAGATTGAGTGTCACAAGGTTGTGGTGGAAGAAAATCCAAAAGTGAGGAGTGCTGACATTTTCCCGAAGTCTGAACAAACAGGGGTTAAGGAAATCACTCATGTGCAGATGGTTGCTTGTGCTTCTCTAAGGTGGGAGAGCTTAAATTCCAAAGGTTTAACTGTGAGTGCATGGGAGCATCTACTTCTTTGTTACAAATTCATGGAATTCCTACCAAACAAGAGGAAGAAGAAGGATGATGTGTTCTTTCTGACATATTTGCAACCCTAACAGTGGTTGAAGCGTCAAGCTCAATGACGTAAAAGAAAGCGCTTGGTGGGAGGCAACCCACTAGATTTAATTTCAGGTAGTATTTATTTTTATTGTTTTCAATATATAAAAAAAAAATTTCAACAACGAAACACAAAACAGGCAGGAATTTTTCTTTCAAAGTTTTAGTGTGCAAGCCCTGCCAAGAAGATTGTGATACAATACTGATGTTGTGTCACAATCTCCTCTTCAAAAACTCTTGTTTCTCAAAAGTGGAAGTCCAGGAAAAAATTGCAAACTTTAAAATTTTTTATTATGTCTTCAAAGTCGCGTTACGATTGTCAAATCATAATACGATTTTGAAGTAAAACTGCCTGGACTTGACCGCTTAAATTGTATTACGATTGGGGGATCGTGGTATGATTTCAGAAAAATTTTGCACCCCTTTCTGCCTCAGCCAAATTGCGTCACGGTAGTGACAATCGTGATACGATCCTTGTGATAATTTGAATAAGGTAACCGTTACAAACTGCCATCGCACCACGATTTCCCAATCGTAACGCGATTTTGCAAGAGCCTATTAAAGAACCAGCAGTTTCAGCATAAACCTCTTTCCATTTTCCTAGTTACTCTGCCCAATTTTCTCTAGGAACCCTAACCCACGAAAATCAACCCTTTTCATCAATTTTTCATCTCCTTAGCATATCCCAACACCAATTCATCCAACATTCTTCATCTTCATCCATTTCAATTAACCAAAACAGCCTACCCTTTTTCACACACTCTCAAACTTTCACACAAATGGCACCCAAACCACAAAATGTTTCAAAACCACAAACTAGACAACAAACCAAGCCTAAGACAACTACCACCCAACCTTCATCTAGCCAAAACAAACGCAAAAGAAACGCTGTCCCACCATCAAATGTTAACCGATTTATTTCTGATGACGCAAGAGAATGGTTCGATTATTGCAAGAGTTTGAGGGTGATTTGCATACTCCTACTGTTCAGCCTAGCACCGACAAGACCATGGATGTCTTTATGAAGAAGTCTGAGGAGTTTATGAGGAAGAAAGGTGGTGCACCTGAAGCACCCCCACAGCAGCAGCCACCTCAAATGGAGAGAGGAGAAGGCAGTCAACATGGTTCTTATCCGCCGGTTCATCTTATGGTTCTGGAATACATGTTTACTTCTGCTATTTGGATGAATGAAATCTCTGATCTTATGTGGGTAAACCGTCCTAGGTTTTCCACTGAGTTTGCTGCAGAGGCACATATGCATAGGAAGCCGATCACTGGCTCTTTCGAGAGATTTGACAAATCCCGCTAGCCTTCTTTGATGGGTTACCTGATACTGGTGGTGATGAGGATGTGGACATGGGACTGGACCACTGAGGGTTCAGCTTTGCTTGTTTTAGTGTTTTCGTTGTACTTTTCTTTTTAGTACTTTGTTTCTGTTTTGTACTGTTTTTATATTCTTAGTCCGTTGAACTTGTTATTCCCCGTATTGTGATGAATCTGCACTTGTTTATTATTGACGAATTTGTTTGTTAGTTGACTTTTTACAGTTTAGTAACAGTTGTTTGATGAAACGGTATTCCAAAAGTTCTAAAGGAGGGGTGACTTGAATCAAAGTCGCATTACCCTAGAAGACTATGAGAGGTGATGACATGCTATCATTACGTAATTTTTAGGACTTATTGTGACATTTTGATAGAGTTCTCATGCAATTTATACTGTTATGGAGTGCAAAAAGCTGAAATATTGAAGTCTGTTTGAAGCAAATCGCGCCACGCCAATTTCAAGCCGTGTTGCGATTTTTGAAGCGAAATTACAACCTCCCTGTTTGAGGGAAATCGCGGCACACCTATATACATGGCGCGACGCGATTTTGATGGGTCAGGCCCATGACTTCTATAAATACTGCACTAATCCTGAAGAACAAGGGTTACGATTTTGGAGAGCAAAGTGCGATTTTGAGACATCGGAGACGGCTAGAAGGGCGATTTCTTCAACCTTTTACCAATTCATGTATGTTTTAATTATTTCATTGATTATGCTATTTGTAAACTTGATTATGAGTAGCTAAATCTCTTAGAGATTAGATCCGAGATGAATCTTTGTAACCCTAATTGAACCATGTTGCTGTGAAACTCTATTTCGTTTATGAATTCAATTCTAGTTTATTCAATTCAATTGTTCTTAATGCTTTTTATATCTTGATCACATATAACCTGATTTTGTGAGAACGAATGACCACTGACCATGGCTTTCGACTTAGACCTAATTGAATTGTTCTAATAAACAGGGTTAGCCTAGGAATAGATAATCGTTTGTTAGTGATAATAGGTTAACGTTCGATAAAACCTTCAAGAATTATTAGACCACCCAAGGGATTGGGGGCTGTAGTTTGAGAAGAGGGTTCTAATTCAAGGGATTGATTAGAGCTATTTTGTTAATCATCGTAAATTAGAAGAAGATTCATAACAAATAGGTGCGGTATACCAATTAGGGGAACTTAGAGGATTCGACGGATCTGATCTCATCTCTCTCCATATTTTCTTAATCAAATCTATTTTCTTTTATTTGATTTCATAAAATCAAACCAAATCTACTGCCTAGTGGCAAAACAAAATAAACTTTTATACATCCTATTTTTATAACGCGATTGAATTATTGAAGTTAAAAACAGTCCTCGTGGGATCGATATTTTTACTACTTCGATAGTAATTGGTACACTTGCCAAACATCTATCAGGAGGTTGGATAGTCTGAAGGAAGTATCACTTGGTTTCCAACCAGCAAACCCAGTGGTGTTTGACATCAAGAACAGTGTTATGATGAATTTGAAATCTAACCAATTTTGAGGCAAGGAGTCAGAAGATTGCAAAGCACACTTGACACATTTTCTGGATGCCTACAGCGCAATCAACTCTGTTGGGGTGTCGGAATCATACATACGACTCAGGTTGTTTGGGTATTCCCTAACCAGAAGGACAAATGATTGGTTGGATGGACTACCAAGTGGTACAATCGAGACTTGGGATCAGTTCAAGAGGGAATTCTTGGACAGGTATTTCCCAACTGCAAAATACTTGGCGCAGAAGAAGGAGATTTCCAGCTTCAAGCAACAAGAGGGAGAATTACTTTCTGATGCATGGAAAAGGTTCAAGCTACTTTTGAAGAGGTGTCTTGGTCACAAGTTGTCAGAAATGGATATCATGCAAGCCTTCACTATAGGACTAAAATTGGATACTCAGATGTTACTAGATGCTTTTGCAAGAGGAGCCATGAAAATTGAAATAGTTGATGAGGTACGAGAGCTGATTGACAACATGTCTCTGAATGAGCATCGGGGACACTCTGAGGAAAAGGCGACCCTAAAGAAGAAATGTATGATAGATCTAAACACTCAAGATGCTTTACTTGCTAGTAATAAAGTTCTCAGCATACAACTAGAAACATTAGCAAAAAGGTTGGAAGCTCCTGAAGTTGCATAACTATATGTAAAATTGGATACTCGGATGTTACTAGATGCTTTTGCGAGAGGATCCATGAAAATTGAAATAGTTGATGAGGTACGAGAGCTGATTGACAACATGTCTCTGAATGAGCATCGGGGACACTCTGTAACGCCCTTCTTTTTATTTAATTATTTTAATTAGTTTTGTTATACCCTAATTTTGGACCTAAAAATACTAACTCAATTCATCTTATCTTGCATTTCAAGCCATTTGATATGTCTCTGATCAATTGCATCTCTCTCTGCATTTTATTTCAATGTTATTTGCAAAATTCACATGTAAGGGTATTTCAGTCATTTCCTATGGCAAGATTTCTTTCAATCTTTTAAAATTTTGTTTGAGTCCTTTCAAGTAGTTTGAATAAGTCTCTGTTCCATTCTACGTCAAAATCTATTTTAAAAATTGCATTTGAAGTCATTTTGAGTCAGTTTTGCCCCTAGGGGCACTTTAGTCTTTTCATGTGTTAAAGCCCTGTTTAAATCCTAAAAATGGTCTCTGAGTCTTTTAATTTTGCTTGTATGAGTCTTTGATTCAATTTCTGTTAAAAATCCATTTTTTAATTGCATCTGAGTCATTTTTAGTCGTTTTAAGCCCTAGGGGCATTTTGGTCATTTCACACGAAATTTTGGCAGAGAGAGGTTACTTTAAAGTACCTCATTTAAGCCATTGGTTCGTTTTAGTCCGTTTTGTCAATTTTATTCGTTTCACTTTACGTTATCTTCCAATTACCAATTTTAATTCATTTTATCTTTTAGACCAAAATTCCTAAAATTGCATTTTAGTCCTTTGAGTCACTTTATTTTCTTTTAAGTCCTTTTTTGATTCGAATCTTTTTTTTTAGGTCAAACTTCTTAATTCCTTTGGTCAATTGCAGCTAAGTCTTTTTTTACAGTCCAGTCCTTTTTTTTTCTTTTTACAAGAATAGTCCATGAATTTTCAATTTTTGCAGATTGGTCCTTTTAGTTCTTAATTTTGCAGAAAGGCCCTTGGGTCCAAAATTTGTCCAGTTTCGAATCAGAGCAGGTCCAGGGACACATGTCAACAAGCCATTGGCCACCAAGGCCACATGGCAGCCTATAAAAGGAGCCAGTTCATCAATACAGTAAGAAGAATCAATCATTCAACGCCAACTCATCAAACTCATAGAAACAGAATCACATTTTCTCTCTCTAAACGGTTACGATCAAAACACAAACAATTCTCCAGAAAAGTTCATCCCCAATCTCAAACCCTAGAATACCAGCATCACAAATTCAGCACAATTACAACAAATTTATTGCAATTCTCAGAGATTCGAGTTCGAATCTTCATCATCGAATTGAAAAAGCCGCAATTCAAGCACAAATCCGAAGAAATTGTGCGATCACAACATTAAGAGTAAGAAGAAGAGAAGATCAAAGCGAATTTGGAACCAGTGAAGCAGAAAGAGAAAGAATAACTGATTTATTTTCAGTTCAAGACTCACCAGAAGCTTCGCAGGATCTAATTGTTCGAATCTCCAAACAAAATCAGGTAAACATACAAATCCTTCTCGTTTTTTGCTTCAAATCATCATCGAAGGTTTAAAAGTGAAAGTAAACGGTGAATCGAAGTGAAAACTTCGAAAAGATTCAAAAAAAAATGAAACCAAACCCTAATTTCAAAAATCATGAAGATTCACCGTTTATTCTTCGAAATAAAGCATAGATTCATCATCAGCATGTAAAATAGGTCAAGATAGGGTTTAGTTCCGAAAAGATTGAAGAGAATTTTTCGAAACCCTAAAACGTAGAAACGAGTGTAGATCTGTTCGAATCCGTGCCTTATTTTGAAAAACGAGTGCAAGAATCGTAAAGAGGAGACTCAAATGAACACGATGGTGCAAAAAGTTTCGAAAAAATGTCCAGGTGTGGTGGCGCCGCCGGCGAACCACCACGCCTCCGCCGTCATGTTCATCGGAGAAGATGAAGAGAGATTGCAGAGCATCTCTCTCTAGAACTTTGTAGTGAGAGAAGGGGAAGGAAGAAATGAATTGGACCGGTTTCATTGTGCTTATATAGGCACGTGAACCGGTCTGGTTCAATTCGGTTCATTCCATCTCCCAATCTCATTCGTTAGATCCATGGTTCTCCACGTGTACGATCCTGATGTCTTGTTTCTGTGCGTCTGCATGTTATTACGGTGTGCTGCGTGTTTACGAGCGTTGGATCTAGGGTTTGTGGGTCCTGGATCAATCTAACGTCCCTGGCACGTTTGGATAGTCCAGGATCCATATTCCCTTGGGCCTGGGCTTGTTTGTAGCGCAGACTGTCCTCTGGTTTTCTTTTTCTTGCTATTTCACACGTGTTTCTTGCTTCTTGTACCCCTTTCAACTCAAAATCTTTTGTAAAAACATCTAAAAATTTCTTGAGTGATTTGATGTGTTTCTTGATACTTTTATGAGTGTTTTACATATTAAAATTGGTAAAAATTTATATGTGATGTATCTTGTAGATAGTTTGTACTCTTGTTAAATCCTTGCAAGTTTTTTACTATGTTTTGGTGTGATTTCTTTGTCCAATTAGTGCATAGGCTTATTGTGTGATCTTAGGATGTGTTGGTAACCAATTTGCATCTTTTCATTTACTGTTTGTAAATAGAAATTGTCAATTTCTTGTCTTGCAAGTAATGTTAGCGTAAAATAAGTCTAAGTTCACCTTGAAGTGTGAGGCTTACTATGACTCTTAGATTCTCATTTCTTTTAAGTCTTGAATTTCACATCTAAAAATGTGATGAAACATGGGAATTATAGGTCATGGTTAAGCCTTGCCTTGATGAGGAATTTTAGGTCTATTTTACACTACTTTTGCTTATTTTATATTCCTCCTTTTGGTTATAATAGCTTTACTTGCTTATGTCTCTTCCTTTTATGCCTCATATTACTAACCATTTCCTCCATTGTGTTTCATACATCATGAGTATTTCTCTCCCCATCTCACATCTTCATTCTTTTATTTTTTTTCTACCCTTTATAATTCATGCCAAGTTTAGAATGTAAATACTTAGAAGTTTTGTAATATGTTACTTCCATGCTTTTAATTTCTTGGCAAAGAGGCCATAGAATGTATCTAGGGTATGATGTAATAAGGACAATGGACTCTAATGATGTACACCGACACAAGCACCGACACATACACACACATCACTATAGTATATAGCTAGAATATGCATGTTTAGATGTATGTTTAGGATTGTATGTTTAGATGTATGTTTAGGCTTTAAACCTAGAAAAATCAATTTCAAAAAAAATGTGAACAACACCTTTCAAACTCTTTTTCATAATAAACCTTGGGGTCCAAAACCCCATTGAATTTTCCTTTTATTCTCTTAATCAAATTTCAATGAAAAATAACCATACTTAGACCACATTTTGCAAATAACTAATCCCACCTCACATTTTCCAAATCTCATGCCCTTGAGGCCTCTTTCTATTCTTCAAAACTTCATTTTCAAACTTAAAATCAATCAACAAAAACAAAAACATTTTTGGAAGAGAACTACGGTGGATTTGATCCCTTAAACGGGTACGTAGGCAAGGAACAAAATTCCTTCAATTCAACTAAAATAAAAATCCAAAAACATTCTTCTCCCTCCAATTCTTCACTTAGAAACTCTTAGGTTTAAATAAACATTTTCCAATATCATTTAAAAATAAAGCGCGCGCGTAGAAAGTAAAGACGGTTCCTATAGGTTACTATAGTCGTTATGGGTGCCTAACACCTTCCCGTAGCGAAAACAACTCCCGGACCTCGATTCTCAAGGGTTTTGCTTACTTTTTCCCTTCCCAAGAAAAAATAAGATATCACCGGTTTAAAAGGTTCAAACGTAATCAATGTTTGACACCCGAAAAACCAAGATAAAACAAGTTTTAGAATATATTTATATGATTGGTATGATTTACATGATTTATGTGATATTTTGTTATGTTATATGTTGGTATTTACTAGCATAATATAATTGTTATGTTGTCAAGATGTCAAGATGTTAGGATGTCATAGATGTTCTTGATGTTGTTTAAGTTGTCAAGTTGTAGGGAGATTGAGTCAATTGCATACTCATTAAAGATGGGGGCTTGAGGCCTGGCAACTTAATGCTCAAACTACGTTGGGGGCTTTAGGCCCGGCAGCTTTATGCTCACTTGTTGAAGAGCCTAATTACGCTCATATATGTTGCTGAATGATACCACATGCATTTGCATATGAAGAAGTTTACGATGATTTAAGTTGTTAAGAGTTGCATTGTCAAGTTGGGTTGCATTGTCAAGTTGGGTCGCATTGTCAAGTCAAGTGTCGAGTCGACTATGAAGTTGTTTAAGATTGAATATGAAGTGAATAATGAATTTGATTAAGAATGTTGTCTATGAATGATTATGAAGTTGATTATGAGTTTGATTAAGAAGTTGTTATGATGTTTTGATGATGATGTTTGTTTACGATTTGATGACGATGTTTTGATGATGATGTTTGTTTATGATTTGATGACGATGTTTTGATAATGATACTTATGTTAATTACATGATGATGCTTATGATTATATTTGATGTTAGCTGTTAATGCTTAAGATTATTATTGATGTTAGCTGTTAATGCTTATGATTATTATTGATGTTAGATGTTGATGCTTATGATTATTATTATAAAAAGTTGATGATATGATGTAATGATAAGTGATGTTTTATGAATAAATTTATGATGATACTTGATGACATTGTGTTTGTACCTATAATGTTGATTATGATTTGTTTATGATGGTTGAATATGAAGTTGTTATGATAAGATGCTATATGATTTATGATAAGGTGTTATGTGATTTCTGATATGCTGATAAGTGATTTATGATAAGATGTTATACGTTTACTAATGATGATGTATGAAGATTCCTTGTGATTATAGTTAAGATGATTGTTTGTGATTTTGTTTATGATATATATATATATATATATATATATATATATATAAAGTTATGAGATGGTTATGATTAGTATTTGATGTTATATGATGATGTTTATGTCTATGATTAAGTTGATGTATGATGCTATGATTAAAAAGGATATATGATAATGCTTATGACTAATATCTGTAGATATGTGATGATATTTATATGATGATATAATATGAAGTATATGACTAACGTAGGAAGAATAATGACATTAGCTAAGGAAGTTTAAGTTGTTAGATATGATTAATGAATTATTAAGATGTTTAAGTTGTTGAATGTACTTTATATGATTTATATGTTTAATACTATTGTTTGAGAAATCTCACCCCTCTGCTTGAAAATGTTGCTCTTCGTATGGGTAACTTGCAGGTAATCAAGATTAGAGGCGTTGTGAGTGGACTCCTCACATGTGTGTCTAGGTGCTATGATACGTAACGGGATGGGACTTAACTTTACTTCTGATTCCTTACGTATTGTTTATGAACTTTTATGAATAAATATTGAACTAAGACTTATGAGATTTTCTGTTGGGCCCTGCGTGCCAAAGAGTTTTTATGTTGAATGAACTAATTCCGCTGCGAAGTTTTGAATTACTTATGTTAAATGATTTTGAAGAATAAATTGTTATTTATTCAGTTTATGACTTTCAAGAAGTATGTGACATTCCGTTTATGATTTAAATACTCTGATTTATTATGAAATTTTTATGTTGGGAAAACGGGGTGTTACAATTGGTATCTGAGAAGGTCGGTCCGTCCGGCCAAGTAGAAGAGTCGTTGTGTCGTGTCGTTATGTTTTCTAGTTAGTAGTTATGTTTTATTATGTGATCATGTTTAACTGACTAACATTGATGTGGTTTTGTGTTTTGTTTGAAGAAACAATAATTAAATTTATTTTCTCTTGTGCTTGAATTTCAAGGACGAAATTCTTTTAAGTTGGGGAGAGTTGTAACACCCTCCTTTTTATTTAATTATTTTAATTAGTTTTAGAATATATTTATATGATTGGTATGATTTACATGATTTATGTGATATTTTGTTATGTTATATGTTGGTATTTACTAGCATAATATAATTGTTATGTTGTCAAGATGTCAAGATGTTAGGATGTCATAGATGTTGTTTAAGTTGTCAAGTTGTAGGGAGATTGAGTCAATTGCATACTCATTAAAGATGGGGGCTTGAGGCCCGGCAGCTTAATGCTCAAACTACGTTGGGGGCTTTAGGCCCGGCAGCTTTATGCTCACTTGTTGAAGAGCCTAATTACGCTCATATATATGTTGCTGAATGGTACCACATGCATTTGCATATCAAGAAGTTTACGATGATTTAAGTTGTTAAGAGTTGCATTGTCAAGTTGGGTCGCATTGTCAAGTCAAGTGTCGAGTCGACTATGAAGTTGTTTAAGATTGAATATGAAGTGAATGATGAATTTGATTAAGAATGTTGTCTATGAATGATTATGAAGTTGATTATGAGTTTGATTAAGAAGTTGTTATGATGTTTTGATGATGATGATGTTTGTTTATGATTTGATGACGATGTTTTGATGATGATGTTTGTTTATGATTTGATGACGATGTTTTGATAATGATACTTATGTTAATTACATGATGATGCTTATGATTATATTTGATGTTAGTTGTTAATGCTTAAGATTATTATTGATGTTAGCTGTTAATGCTTATGATTATTATTGATGTTAGATGTTGATACTTATGATTATTATTATGAAAAGTTGATGATATGATGTAATGATAAGTGATGTTTTATGAATAGATTTATGATGATACTTGATGACATTGTGTTTGTACCTATGATGTTGATTATGATTTGTTTATGATGGTTGAATATGAAGTTGTTATGATAAGATGCTATATGATTTATGATAAGGTGCTATGTGATTTATGATATGCTGATATGTGATTTATGATAAGATGTTATACGTTTACTAATGATGATGTATGAAGATTCCTTGTGATTATAGTTAAGATGATTGTTTGTGATTTTGTTTATGATTGATATATATGTGTATATATATATATATATATATATATATATATATATATATAAAGTTATGAGATGGTTATGATTAGTATTTGATGTTATATGATGATGTTTATGTCTATGATTAAGTTGATGTATGATGCTATGATTAAAAAGGATATATGATAATGCTTATGACTAATATCTGTAGATATGTGATGATATTTATATGATGATATAATATGAAATATATGACTAATGTAGGAAGAATAATGACACTAGCTAAGGAAGTTTAAGTTGTTAGATATGATTAATGAATTATTAAGATGTTTAAGTTGTTGAATGTACTTTATATGATTTATATGCTTAATATTATTGTTTGAGAAATCTCACCCCTCTGCTTGAAAATGTTTCTCTTCGTATGGGTAACTTGCAGGTAATCAAGATTAGAGGCGTCGTGAGTGGACTCCTCACATATGTGTCTAGGTGCTCTGATACGTAACGGGATGAGACTTAACTTTACTTCTATTCCTTACGTATTGTTTATGAACTTTTATGAATAAATATTGAACTAAGACTTATGAGATTTTCTGTTGAGGCCTGCGTGCCAAAGACTTTTTATGTTGAATGAACTAATTCCGCTGCGAAGTTTTGAATTACTTATGTTAAATGATTTTGAAGAATAAATTGTTATTTATTCAGTTTATGACTTTCAAGAAGTATGTGACATTCCGTTTATGATTTAAATACTCTGATTTATTATGAAATTTTTATGTTGGGAAAACGGGGTGTTACACACTATAAGGAAGAGGTAACCCAAAGAAGAAAGGTATGATAAATCTAAACACTCAAGATGCTTTACTTGCTAGTAATAAACTTCCCAGCATACAACTAGAAACATTAGCAAAAAGGTTGGAAGCTCCTGAAGTTGCACAACTATCTGCAAAAGCCAATTGTGACTTCTGTGAGCAAACACTTGAAAGTGGTGCATGCTTACCAGCAAGTTTAGGGTTTTCAGAGGAGCAAGTGAAGTATATGGGGAATTTTTCTAGGCACCAGTGGAATCCATACTCAAACACTTACAATCCAGGTTGGGCAGAACATCCACACTTTTCTTACCGAAGCAACAATGTTCTCCAACCACCACAGACAAACCGCCCCCTAAGAAACTCAACAGAAACAACCAAGGCAAAGTTTAGAAGAGATATTCTCTCAAGGTATGAAGAATACCTAGGGGCAACTTGAGCGACTAGCTAAGGAAATCATAGAGATAGAAAAACAACACGAAATTGATGTATAAAACTTGGAAGTGCAGATGGGACAACTGTCTACTGAGTATGCAAATTCTACAAGAACAAGATTTTCCAGAACATCTCTAGATAATCCTGGGAATGAAACTTGCAAAATTATAGAAGTGAATGAGATTGGTCCTCTGACAACTGAAAGCAAGGTAACAGAAGCATTGAAACATATGGTGAAATAATGGTCCACTCTCAGGGATGTCTTACAAACCAGGAAAGTAACCAAGAACCAATGTTGCAACAACCTTTTGGATTACTTATTCTCAACACCCGAAAAACCACTTCATGAGAAGATGGTTGTTGTTGCCAGAAAAGTTACCATAAAGGGATTCTATCTTGGAGAAGTGATGTGTGACCTCGGATCTAGTGCAAACATGATGTCACTATCACTATTCAATAAAATTGGAGGATTAGAGTTAAAGACTTGCGAAGTAAGAATATGACTTGCTAATGGTTCTCTAAAGAATGATTAAGGTGTAATAGAGACTATGAATGTTGACATTGATGGATTCACGTTCCCTATTGAGGTAGTAGTTTTGGAAATGAGGGGATTAGATAAATTTCAAAAGATCTTAGGGAGACTTTTTCTCGCCATTTCCCGCTGCTATAATAAATGTGGATCAAGGGGAAATTATCATCAGATCAGGAGAAGACTACGTCACCTACAAAGTTTCTAGACAGTACCGTTACCCCAAGTAGGACAAAGTGCCGAAGGAAGAATCCAACTGAAGGTTGAAGAGGAGGAAGAAATCAAGGAGCCTGAAGGACAGAGGCTCCCAAGCACAAGTTAGACATATACGTCAGGCTCGGGACGTTAAACACGCGCTGAATAGGAGGCAACCTATTTTGTTAAGCTAATGACTCAAAAGAAGCGCTGGATAAGAGGAAACCTATTGATCGTCGTTACGGAGACGCTAAACACGCGTTGAATGGATGGCAACCCATTGTTTTATTTTTCTACATTTTTATTTTTGCTAAGTTGAGATGATCTACCTAATCAATTTCTTTACTTTTTCTGTTGGTAATCCTTCAAGTATTATCTAATAACATTTTATTTCTTTTGCATTTACATATACAACCTTTTCTTTTATGCTTAAATTTGTTTTAGCCTTAGGTATTCATTTCAAAGCATTTAAGGCGGAGGTTAGTTTACCCTTACATTCAAGAGCATGATACTTTATGGGACTTGCTAGCGGAAGTACTTATAGGATCACCATCTCTTTTCCGAATAATATAACCAATGAGATTCAGAGCCACATATTTCCATATCCATTCTAGGTTGTTAGATACTTAAATATTTCCAATTATGAGTGTTACATATGAATGTTATTTTTGCTTGAATTTGTTGTCGTTCTTTATGGACGACCGGTTAAGTTATATTACACACAAGACAATTTTTCTTTCGTACCTTGAGCCTTTCAAGCCACCCTTTTATATTCATATTTCCCTTTGTGAAACCACTTTGAGTCTCTGGAGAAAATTTCTTTCTTTTTAGTGACGAATCATGTCACAGTCCTACACTTTAAATGCACCTTGTTTAATTTCACTTGGAGTTAGATATGTATTATTATGACTACACATGTTTTGAAACTAAGTTTGGAGTTGCTCTTTGGAATTAGCAACATCTTAAGTTTGAGTTGGGGTAACAGTAGAAAAAAATGGTCTCTCAAAAAAAATGTTTTCTTTCTGTCAAAAATAAAAAGACAAATAGTTCTTCTGTTTTACCCATTTTGTTTGAATCAAGGAAGGAATGATGGCAGTTCATGAAAGTTTAGTAGGAATGCCTAGATTAATGAACTAACTCCAAGTTCTTTTGTTAGCCTACTTTCCCAAAATATATCCACCCTTAACCTTAGCTAAGTTATAACCATCAAAGTCCTCTAAGTGTGTGGATAACTTTAACTTGACTGTTTGTTTAGAATTGTTTCAAATTTATAGAAAGGTACATTCATGTGACGACTGAAGTTGGAAAATGCAGTGACCAGCCCTACTGACTTTAGGAGATACATACATGTACCATAGAAAAGAGTATGGCTAAAAATATAGGTTACTTTCGCCGAGCCAGACCCGCTTGAATGTACTGTGGTAAGTTAGTTGTTGCTTTGCTATAAATGTGATGAATGATTTCTAAGCACAACTCCCGGAAAGGTATGTTTTTCCTGAAAAAATGCAAAGAATAAATTATGTTTTTCTTTCGTTACTTGAGGACAAGCAACAATTTAAGTTTGGGGTTATGATGACATGACATCTTACGTTATTCTTAGCATGTTTTTCAGTTATTTTCAGTAGGTTCTAGAAGCAAAAAGGAAGAGTATTAGAACAATTGTCTATGATTTCAGTACTTTTTTTTTAATGTTTTCTATATTTGAGTCTCTAATTTTAGTTTTCCCGAAACATAGCAATTTTAGGGGGGTTTTGAAGTAATTCACGAAGAAATCATGCAAATCGGCAAATCAAGAATATCCGAAGATTTGTGAAGACTTAGGAAGACCAATAATCAAGATTCAAGAGGCCTCATAGTTCCCCAATTTCCGAGACAAGTTATTTGAAGACAAAGAGCTAAAGCGACGGAAAATAGGAGAATTTGAGCTTAGGAAGAGGGAGGAATTATGTTCCCCAAGTTCTGAGACAAGTTATTTGCCATATGCCTATGGCATGGTTTTTACAAACCATGCGCCTAGGGCATGGCTATGCGCCTATGGAATTTTCCATGCACCTAGGGCATGGTTTTCCATACTCTCACATGCGTCTAAGGCATTTCTCATGCTCCCTGTGCATCCGAAAAGCGAGGGGCGCTAGTGTCTTTTCCTGCTTTTTGTGGCCAAAGCCCACACTTTTAGCCCAAACCAAGGTAGAAACTCTCACTATTAATATTAGTCTTCCTCATTCATAATTTCTTGTTCATAACTAAAGCAGTTTAAGAGGAAGACATCTTTGGAGCTTTAGTAGAGCTTCTATCTTCTCCTTGATTTTATAGGGTATGTTTTTATCTTTAGTAATTTGTTTTTAGTTATCATGTATAACTAAATCTTTTTTGGTTAGACTTCTAAGATGAACCTTTATTTATTTTTGTTGGATATTTATTTAATTTAATGTCGTTTTTATTTTATTTAACTTTTGTTCGCTATTAAGTTTTATTAGGAAACTCCTTAGTTTATTTTTGTAGTAGGCGTAACCCTATATTAGATACTTAGGTTGTGACAGGGCCTAATATTGATATTACTATCCTGATACTTATATTTTGATATTTCAATCTCGCTACTAATATCTAACTGTTTAGGAAGTAATTAGTTATAACTACCGAAAGATACCGAAAGCGAGTTGACCCTAGTAGTAAGTACTTATGAGGTGACATTACTAATATTGAGTAAAATCTGTTGAGCCTAGGATGTAGCTAGTTAAATAATCAAGGAAACAAGTTTCTTCTTAAAGGAAATAAGTCGTAGCATAATAGGACCATTCTCTTAAACCCTTGATAAGGTAGACGCTGATACGGCTGCCCGTTTGTAGAACTACTAAGTGTGAGAGAGTGTGTGGTATGAGTATCCTAAGATGCATAGATGGGTGGACCTAAGGAACCTTGGCCTTCATTGCCTTTGGAAATGGTGGAAAGCCAACATAAAGTCTATGTTTCAATTACCTTTGAGGTGGTAGGACCCCACACGTAAGGATCACCGTGTGACCAGTAGGTGGAACCAAACATTGAAGGGATATGCCTAGTTAATCGAGAAGTATAGAACCCACACATAAGGATCATCGTGTGAACAGCAGGTGCTGCTTTCAACCTATTAGGTTAGTAACGTCCCAACGACCTCATTACTTGTATAGTCTACCTAAGATAAATAAATGCGACATTAGTGTTATTTAATATCCAACAATATAAATAGAGGGGATTCGAAGAATCCTAACCGCTGCTTACTTTTCTGCAACCAAAAACAGGTAAACTTGCTTTGTTGCAAACAAATAAAAATTGCAAGCTTCTAACCCTTTACTCTTTTATTGTATCATCAACTAAAAATAAGTAACGCGAATTGTTTGGACGAAACGACAATCCATGTGGATACGATAATCTACTTATCACTTTATTACTTGGTAAACGAATTGGTACACTTGCGTATCCGTACATCAAGTGGTAGAAAACACGTCTCAATTTTTCCTGAATAATTTTGTAAATTTGTCGATACGTTTTTTATTTAATTTTTGTGTGTGGTGTAATATGGTTTTTGGGGTTGACGAGTTAATTACTTGAACAATGTTAAGTGGTGTGTTGTAAAAAAAAAAAAAAAAACATAGCATGTTTTAACATGTTTTTTTGTTTTAAAAAATAAAATGTAATTTACAAATTTATCCTTTGCTAATAACATAACGTAAATAGATAGAATTGAGTTTTTAGTAAAATGCAAGTGGGACTGTGGGAGTATGCTTGCTAACTTACTTCTTTATGTTTTTAGGTGAGAGTAAGTTAGCAACCCTCTATATATATATATATATATATATATATATATGACATGTCATCTTACGTTATTCTTAGCATATTTTTCAGTTATTTAAAAAGGTTTTGGCTTAATCCCCTACTTTTGTTTCTTTATCAATATATTTTGGTAGCCTAGCACTTTGTAACAAAAAAAAATATTGTAAATAATTGTTCAAAAATGTATCTCTCAAAATAGCTAACCCTTTTACGCATTTTTTGAACTTTTATTATTAAAAAAAGTCGCAACAAAACGATAAAATAATTAAAATATTTTATTTATGACATGCTTGTCATACCCCAATTTTTGACCACTTTTCTCTGTTCTTACCCATTTTTATCCGTATTTTAAAACGGTTCGAATTCTCTGTTTTTCGTTTTAACCAGTTAAAGTTTCGTTATCCGTTGTTTAATCCCTTAAAACCTTTTATCTTGTATTTTAAAGCAAGTAAATTTTGTTCGCATTTTATGTAGTCAAAATCACTTTGTTCGTATTTTTAGGCATTTAAAATTTTCATTCGTACTTTTAAAATATTTAAAGTCTTTTCTTAAATCCCGCTTTGCTCGTATGTTTAAACGTTTAAAAAGTTTTGTTCGTATTTTAAAAAAACACTGCAATTTTTTTTAGTCATATCGGTCGAAATTTCGACAGAGAGGTATTTTAAAATACCTCATTTGGTTACCGAGAGGGACAATTTTAAATTTTTATTAATTCACTTATTTTACCTTCATTTTTATTAATTCTCATTATTTCATTTTCCTTTTTTGTTTCATATTTTTTTTATTAATTTTATTTTGTTTCCATTTTCATTTTTTCCCTTTTAATGTCACGTTTTTGTTTATTATTTAAGATGGTTCTATTTTGTTTTATTTGGTCTAGTCCTTTTTATAGTCCTTTTGTCTTTAGAGTCCAGTCTGATCCAAGTAAGGGCATTTTGGTCCAGTGAAAGGGACACCTCATCTGTTGAACCTGCAACTTAACCTAATTTTGCACAGTATATATAGTAGCATTTATTGCAGAGACTGACCCTAATCACTGCCAATCACTGTAGCGCCGCAGAGTTCCTTTTCAGAAACCCTAATTCTTCTTCTCATTTCCCAATTTCGAATTAAATACCAAAAAATAAAAAAAAATATGAATGTTCATAAACATTCATGAACATTCATCCTCAAAATTTTCAGTAACACTAATATCAAACCCAAACCGATTTTAACAATATAAACTCAATTCTAAGTTCGAATCCACCGTTCAAATTCGTTTCGAAGCTCATAGTCAACCAGATCGAAGCTTGAAGGTATCAACAGAGAGCTTTTAGTTGAAGTATTCCAAAGTTTTCCGTTTCCAAGCAGTTTTCTCCGATAAAATCAAGGTAGACTTTCGATTTAAATCACTTTTGAACCACTTTGGATCGGATTTTAAAACATATACGTTCATAGATCTAAACCCTCGGTTTTCATCCATAAAACATTTTAAAAAAAAAGAACACAGAGGTTTAGAAATACGAACGTTGCTCAAAGTCATGTGTGTCCTTAGATCCGTGAACAAAAACTCGTAGATCTATTCTCGGTCCCGAACTCCTTCGAACAAAAAACTTCGAATCTGATGTTTAACTGAAAAGAAAATATGAAGTTGTTTTGTTCGAAGTGTTCGCTGGAGTCACCGGTTTGATCCAACGATGAAGATGAAGCTCAGCTTCATATTCATCCTGAGTTTGCAGATCGGATTCAAGAGAAATAGAGTAGTTTAAATGTGTAACACATGAGTTTGTTATGTTTAAGAAAATTTTTTAAAAAAAAAAAAGAAAAAAGAAAGAAGGATGAAGAAGTAAAGTTGCGCCGTTCATATCAAAGGGAAGAAGAAAACATATATCAAAATGAAGTGAAACCCTAAAAGGGGGTTTTATATAGTATTTGACAGTGGACCGGTTCAGTTGAACCGCACCAGATCCTGAACCAGCCCACTTTTCCTTTGGTCTGACCCGCTCCACTCTTCTTAAGCCCATTCTGTTTCATCAGTTGTTTTTACTACTGTTTAAACCCCATTTCTGCATTCTGCACCCCCCTGTTTTCTAAAAAATCTTTGTCGCATCATTTTTTTTTTCACTACTTATTTTGGTTTTATTTTAAACCTTGTTTCTTTAGTTTAACATATTAAATTAAGTTATAATCTCATATGTTTTAATTAGTATTCCAATCTTTTTCTTTTTCTCTATATCATGCATTTGGTTTAGTTTTATATAATGATGTAGTTTTTACTTCATGCACTTTGGTTTGTTTAGGATTTTAAAAATCATTACATGCATATTTTACCTCATTTTGCTTTATTTTGCATATGTGTTTTTTACATCTTGGTAATCCTTACTTTATTATTAATGCTTTATTATTTTTAAGCCCCATAATACTAGTGTGTATAATTTAGGGAAATGATGTAATTTGTTTGGGGCTTTGTTTTTCTCTTAGCGTGTATCTAGGAATGGTATGTAATAGCTTAGTAATTGCACACACCGACACAAGCACCGACACTACACCACTCTATTTATCGCTTTTATCTCGCGTTATTTTTCGCATCGTCACGTTAGTTTACCGTTAGTTTAGTAAAACTTTTTTATCTCAAAAATCAAATAAGCAAAAGTCAAATTATTTTCTTAATAAACCTTGGATCCAAATCCAAGAGATTTTTCCTTTATTTTCTTAATCAAATTCCTAAATGAACTCTAATTAAACTTAGACTAAATTTCTCAAATAAAATGAAACAACCTCACTTCTATTTTATTCTTCTATACCTTGAGGTCTCGCAACCCTTCTCAAAATCATTTTCAAAATCAAATATTCATAGTTTGAAAAATCCATCAGGTCAATACCTTGATAAATCCTTCGATAACAAAAATATTGTACATTTTTGCATAAACATATCATGCATTCATAGTTTCTAGTCTGTGTCTTATCATGTGTCTTTCTCTACAAAAGGTCAATCCATCAGTAAAGTGGTCCGATGTCTTCATCCAAGTTCGGCTCGCACATGCAAACACTCATGCAAACACAAAAGATTGATCAGCTTGAGCAAGAGGTCCATGAGCTTCGTGGAGAGGTAACAACACTTCGGTTTGAGGTAGAGAAGTTAAATAGCCTAGTATCTTCGTTGATGGCTGCAAAGGATCCACTGCTTGTTCAGCAAAGGTCTCAACCATTATATCAGCCAAGGAGCATGAAACGACCTCGACAACAGGTTCCTCAACAGCCTCAGCCGCTTACTACTCAGAATCAGGCTCCTCAGCCGTTTACTTCCCAGAACTGGGCTCCTCAGCAACTTATTCTTCAAAATCAGGCTTGGAAAACATCATAGTTTGACCCAATTCCTATCAAATATGCAACTTTGCTTCCCATCTTGCTTAAGAAGGAACTTGTTCAAACCAGGCCACTTCATTGGGTGCCGAATCCTCTGCCATCTTGGTATTGCCCTGACCTCAAATGTGATTTCCATCAAGGGGCACCAGGTCATGACACTGAGTAGTGTTACTCTTTGAAGGAAGAAGTTCAGAAGTTGATTGAAAATAACACCGGATTCTGCGAAGACCCGGATATAAAAGTGCTACTTCAACAGCAACATCTGGCTCCACACTTTGTTGCCGCTGCTAGGCCCATCAATGCTGTTCAAAATCCGGGTTATCAGCCCCAGTTTCAACAATGTCAACAACAGTATCCGGTTTCTCGCTCTGTTGCTGCTATTAAGTCCATCACCAACACTGTTCAAAATCCGGGTTATCAGCCCCAGTTTCAACAATGTCAACAACAGCCTCGACAACAGGCTCCAAGGACACAGATTGATCCTATTCCCATGAAGTATGCAGAATTGTTCCCAAGGTTGATTGAAAGGAATTTGATCCACACCATGGCGCCTCTTTCAGTACCGACAATATTGCCAGCAGGATATAGAGCTGATCTATCTTGTGCCTTCCATCAAGGGGCACCAGGTCACGATATTGAACAATGTTTTGCATTTCAAAAGATAGTTCAGAAGTTGATCCGAAAAGACCTCATACCTTTTGAAGAGTTTGAATTTGAATCTGCAAGTTAATCTGTTATCTGGTCTTGGAGCATGATGTTGATACATGGAATGTTTAGCTGCAGTTGGGTCTTTGCTGATGTTTCTTTCTACAACTCATTTGTTCAAATTATATGTTTGGTTATTGCTTTATGTTTTTCAAAAAAAAGAAAATTCTTTCGTCCCACCCGAGACGAAAGTGAACTTGTTTAGGGCTTTTTGCTTTATGTATTTTCATCATTAATTAAAAAGTCGCTTTGATCCCGACTTTGGTTTTATTTTGTGCTTTTTCCTGGAAAAATGGTAATACAAAAAACCAAAAAATTATTTTCCTTTAAATCATTTCCACATATCTGCATAATCATAGTGTTTATATCAATAATCAAAGCATGCATTAATAAACCTGTTGAACACTTAAACCCTGTACTCTCTTTCGACTTTGAGTTCCCTATGTCCGAGGCTGAAAAAGGGATGATGAAGAAGTTTCCAATGAGATTTCTCGCCAACTGGGGCATCTTGGCCATCGAAGCTACAAACATCAAGAAAGACCGTCTTGAAGAGGACTTTCATGCACAAAGACTGGCACAAGATGCTTCCATCTGCCTTGCAAGGATATTGTACTTCAAGTGCACACTTTAACAGGGGCAACCCCCCCCCCCCCCCCCCCCACCATCCCTCAGTACACAGTATAAAGGCAGTGCCCCCACATGGAGGTCAAAGTCCTGTCAACGGAAGTTCCAATGAAAGCCAAGCTTGATTGAATTCAAAAGTGTTATTGTCGTCTGCCACCGACAGTTATATCAAGTATTCGACAAAGAGGGCTCGTCCCCGTGAATGTCAAGAAAGTGGCTTTGTGCTCAAAAATATGTTACCTGATTCCAGGGGCAAAGGAATGCCTACTTACAAAGAATGGTGACAAACTTGTATGTTCTGTGAACGCCAATGCAGTCAAGAAATACTTTGTTAAAATGAAAAGCTCGATAAGTCGCAAACTTGAAGAAGCGGCTTAGGCAAAAAAGAGCGTCTCGATGGATTGGAAACCCGAAAGGGCGGTCCATGCAAAAATTAGAGACATGAAGAAAGAAAATCAAAACCCTCGGTTTAGAAAAAAGAACACAGAGGTTTAGAAATACGAACGTTGCTCAAAGTCATGTGTGTCCTTAGATCCGTGAACAAAAACTCGTAGATCTATTCTCGGTCCCGAACTCCTTCGAACAAAAATCTTCGAATCTGATGTTTAACTGAAAAGAAAATATGAAGTTGTTTTGTTCGAAGTGTTCGCTGGAGTCACCGGTTTGATCCAACGATGAAGATAAAGCTCAACTTCATATTCATCCTGAGTTTGCAGATCGGATTCAAGAGAAATAGAGTAGTTTAAATGTGTAACACATGAGTTTGTTATGTTTAAGAAAATTTTTTTTAAAAAAAAAAAAAAAAAGAAAGAAAGAAGGATGAAGAAGTAAAGTTGCGCCGTTCATATCAAAGGGAAGAAGAAAACATCTATCAAAATGAAGTGAAACCCTAAAATGGGGTTTTATATAGTATTTGACAGTGGACCGGTTCAGTTGAACCGCACCAGATCCTGAACCGGCCCACTTTCCCTTTGGTCTGACCCGCTCCACCCTTCTTAAGCCCATTCTGTTTCATCAGTTGTTTTTACTACTGTTTAAACCCCATTTCTGCATTCTGCACCCCCCTGTTTTCTAAAAAATCTTTGTCGCATCATTTTTTTTTTTTTCCACTACTTATTTTGGTTTTATTTTAAACCTTGTTTCTTTAGTTTAACATATTAAACTAAGTTATAATCTCATATGTTTTAATTAGTATTCCAATCTTTTTCTTTTTCTCTATATCATGCATTTGGTTTAGTTTTATATAATGATGTAGTTTTTACTTCATGCACTTTGGTTTGTTTAGGATTTTAAAAATCATTACATATATATTTTACCTCATTTTGCTTTATTTTGCATATGTGTTTTTTACATCTTGGTAATCCTTACTTTATTATTAATGCTTTATTATTTTTAAGCCCCATAATACTAGTGTGTATAATTTAGGGAAATGATGTAATTTGTTTGGGGCTTTGTTTTTCTCTTAGCGTGTATCTAGGAATGGTATGTAATAGCTTAGTAATTGCACACACCGACACAAGCACCGACACTACACCACTCTATTTATCGCTTTTATCTCGCGTTATTTTTCGCATCGTCACGTTAGTTTACCGTTAGTTTAGTAAAACTTTTTTATCTCAAAAATCAAATAAGCAAAAGTCAAATTATTTTCTTAATAAACCTTGGATCCAAATCCAAGAGATTTTTCCTTTATTTTCTTAATCAAATTCCTAAATGAACTCTAATTAAACTTAGACTAAATTTCTCAAATAAAATGAAACAACCTCACTTCTATTTTATTCTTCTATACCTTGAGGTCTCGCAACCCTTCTCAAAATCATTTTCAAAATCAAATTAAAATCAACATAACCCACAAAAAATATTTTTTATAAGAGAGAACTACGATGGTTTTGATCCCTTTTAAGGGTACGTAGGCAAGGGTTTATTCCTTCCAAATCGATCAAATAAAAATAACAAAAACTCATACTTCTTCTCCCTCCATTCTTTCACTTCAATTTTAAACAACAAATTTTCAAATAAAAATAAAGTTAGAAAGAGGTTCTCACAGAGTACCGTGAACGACGCGGGTGCCTAACACCTTCCCGAATCGTAACTTACCCCCGGATCCAAAAAGGGTTTTTCAATCTCATTTTTCCCTTCCCAAGAATAAAATCGAGCAAGTCCGGTAGATTGAAGGTTCAAGTCCAATCAATGGCTTGACACCCGAAAATCTTGGTCTACAAAATTCTATTTAAACTAATATCTCATTTGAAGCTTTCTTCGTGAAATTCTTTAAAAAAAATTATAACAAAAATATGGAAACCATATTTTATTTATTTATTTGCAAAAGCTATAACGAGCTTCGCAATTTGGTTTGGTGAGTTTTAAGAGACAAAATTTTTACAAAAAAAGAACTAGACGTAGGGTAGTTACGAATAACTTACTTTTTACTGACCCACGACATATAGTTTAAGACAAATTTGATGTTCTCGATGTGCTCGTCTGGGTCGGAGGTCCCGTCATAGATATGATAGTTATGGGTAGATCATGTGTTTAATTCCTTGCAATTCAGTTTTTCTTCATAATATTTGTTTGAATTCCTTATAAAAAAAGGCTCAAGTGTGTCATCTACTACAAAACCAAATATATGTTTTGTTAATTAAGTGACTTTTTTTTTTTTTGAAGAAATTAAGTGACTTTAATATATATTTATATAATAAACACTTTGTATTAAACTAGCGTTAAACTAGCGTTGATGCGTATAAATTACAAACAATAATTTTTCTAAATTTTTTATTAAAATTAATTTGATTTTGATCAAAATCATAGGTATAGATAATAAATATATTGCACTTTCATATTGTAAGAAATTAAACTTATCTTTTTGAATATCTTTAAAAATATATAACAAATACAGGGACGGACCCAAGAATTTTTAGTAGTGTAGGCCAATAGAGAGACATCACCAAAATATATTCAACAAAAAACAAGTACAAAAAAGGAGGAGGCTAGGCCAAGACCTCGCCAAGAAGAAACAAACTAAAGCTTACATATACATCATAATTTTTCTCTTCGGTTGTTCATATTTTGGAAACGTTGAATAATTTTCTCATTTTCAATGCCAACTAAAATATCACCCTCAATATAAGTAACCAAACAATTATTTAACCATTCGTCTCCCATGCGATTTCGCATCCGATTCTTGATAATACTCATAGCAGAGAAAGCTCTTTCAGCACTGGCGGTTGCAACAGGTAATATCAAAGACAACTTTAAAAGCAAATATACCAATGGATAAACAATATGTTTTCCGGTCTCCACCAGCTTTAAAGAAAGATCACCAATCCCCTCTAATTCTAAAAAATCACTATCAAAGCATACATCTACAAAATAGTTATCAAGCTCATCATCTAGTGCCAATAATTCCACTGGAGAAAATTCTAACGGGTAAAATTGAGCTAAACGATTCAACCTCTCCATATCAAATGCTGAAAAGGAATCTCTCGGGCTTAAACAAGCTATACAAAGTAGCAATTATGTACTCACTTCCGTAAAACGACTATTCAACTCTTGAAGTTGGCGATCAATCACTTCATAGAACACTTGAACTTAAAAGCGATGTAAATTAGAAACAAGGTTGATCAATCAAAAGAGGGATTATCTAAACCTAGAAACAAGGTTGATCAAGAGGGATTTCCAATTTCAATATCAAAATTCAATTCAATAACCCAAAAAGAGATTAAATGAGAAGAGCTTGTACCTATGTCTTTGAAACCATGTGTATTGTGTTGTGTCCAAGGTGATCGATGCAGTAGCTAGCAGGAGATGTTCTTGTTGTCGCTTTGTACGTTTCTCTCTCTCTCTCTCTCTCTCTCTCTCTCTCTCTCTCTCTCTCTCTCTCTCTCTCTCTCTCTCTCTCTCAATAGTAACTACATATTTTTATTGTCAAAATATAACTATTGAAAATGACATATAGTTTTATCGTAAAAAAAAAGCAGATATTTTTTAAAAAAAATAATACCTCAACCTTTTTTATAAGAAACTATTTAAACTATCATCTCATTTGAAGCTTTCTTCGTTAAATTTTTTGTAGAAAATGTCACAACAAAAATATGAAAACTATAATTTCTTTTATAAAAGCTATAATAAATGAAACTATAATATATATAGTCTCAAAACAAGCACTTCATAAAATTTCATGAAGTCAACAGACTTTTTTTTTTTAGTGGCCGGGGTTTGAACTCCGGACCTTACATATTTTATGCATTGTTCTAAACAACTGTGCTAAGCTCACGAGGACATGAAGTTAACAGTCTAACAACACAACATTTTTTATTTTGGACAAGTCTAACAACACAATATTATTATTTAAAATAAAAAAACACAACACAAAGACAAAAGGCCTTCTCTTATTCCATCTACCAACCAAATCAACTATGAGAAGACTGCTTAGATTTCACCATCCCAAAGTTCTTCAAGAGATCTGTAGGCACCATAGGTTTCATGAACAAATATGTCACCCTTCAGTAATCTTGCCTGTAACAATAAAAGCCATTGTCATAAAACTAGACAATATTTCCATGAAAGTAAAGAAGAACTTCAACAATATAGGTTTTTTTTTTAATGGAAAATGTTAGTCGTTACGTTAGCATTTTTCTCTTTCGTTAGGATTTGACCCTAAAATTTTCATTCCTCAACTCCTTTAATCAGATACAGCTTTATACATATAAAATGACTTGCAATAGGTGTAGACTTAGGGCAACCATAAAATACTATATACCTGTTCAATCTCAGAAAATTTAGCAAACAAGTCTTCAGGTATAGACCAATCAAAAACATCAAAGTTTTCTTTTATCCTTTTTTCATTTGCACTCTTGGGAAGCACACTATGACCCATTTGTAATCCCCAACGAAGAGCTACCTGAGCAGGAGACTTGCCTAGTTTCTCAGCAACCTCATTTAGAATTGGATGCTTAAGGACATCAGTATGAAGCCAGGTTGGGGAGCCCAAAGGTGAATAACCCTAAACATTACATAAAATAATGCAAAAATATAATGACTTATTGGAAGAAAGCGAAAAGGTTTCATGAAAATAGTAAATATAATGTGCTGAAACAAAATAATGATCATTCAAGAAAAGACTTGGAAACTTACAGAGAAGTGGACACCTTTGGAATTGCAGAAATCGCGGAGTTTGTCCTGCCTCCAGGAAGGATGGCATTCAACTTGATTGACAGCAGGAGGAACACGAGCAACCTCGAGCAAATCTCCCAACTTCTTGATAGAGAAATTGCTCACACCTATAGCCTTTGCCTTGCCAGAGTCATACAATGCTTCCATTGCCTTCCATGTGCTGGCTAAGTTAGGTATCAAAAGATCTTCAGCCTTAGCCGTGAATTCGGCGCCTATTGGTCCTTTCTTTATCGCAACTGGCCAGTGGATCTGAAAAGGAAGAACCATCAGTTAAATTGAGCATGTCTATGTCTGAAATAAAATTGTTAAACCACCAAATTTTGAAATTAGATGAAATAAACCCTAGGCCGGATCCAAGACTAAATTTTTGGCGTGACTAAAATAATGGTGTCAAAAAACTCGCCTAATAAAATTAAAGACTATGTACTATTTCACCCAAAATTATAGTTTTAGTAATTTTATTTGTAACATTAACAATTGCTAATTTGAACAAAATAAACCATCCTTTCAAAAAAAAAAATACACCGTCATATTTTATTCTTATAGTCATCAATCCTATGTAAAATTGTGAATTGGACAATGAATCTTTTATTATGAAATAACAAAAATGCAACGTATGAGGATGAATTCATGGTGAAATTGTGAATTGGACAATGAATCTTTTGGTAATTAAGGATTAGGGTTCATCCATAAATCGTAGACCAAAAACTCACTTTCTTTTTCACAACAAAGGACTCTAATTAAGAATTAATTCAATTAAACCTAAAAACTAAAATGTTTAAGACCCAATATATTGAGTAAGAAAAGCACATTATATATACAATATGATATTTTTTTGAGGGAATATACAAATATGATATGAAATTCACAAAAATAAATATAAAGACCAAATTATAAAATAACATACTAATATTAAAAATAAAAAATAAAAATGTTTGGTGGAACGACTTTACTGGTCCACCTTCATACTGAGTGGTCATTAAGTCTGCAAGGCACATGGCTTAACAGCTACGTCCATATTGCTATATACCACAAGTTTATAATGGAAAAAGTTAAACACAGCTTTTTCCAAGCACACATGCAGTCTATTAACCAAGCAGTGTACAACAGATTTCGCATTTTCACTTCTAATTTTGAAACAAAGTAATGACCAGAACCAAGCAGTAGGAGAATATACAAAAATCTATGAACCACGAATACGGTCACGACGCGGACATTGACATGTAGACACCGCTGATAATTTGAGAAAATCATGTAATTCAGTATTCGTGTTTGATAGATGAAGATTGAGTGATAGAATTATTACATACAAGATACAAATCAACGTAATCAAGCTGGAATTCTGCCAAAGTCTTTTCCAATGCTAGTGGTACATCTTCTGGAGCATGATCAGTATTCCTGCAGGTGCACATCATCTTATTAGATACTACTCAATAGTGAACACGACTAACACATTCATAAATTAGCTAAAACATTCAAACAAACCAGAGTTTAGAGGTAATCCACAAATCTTCGCGCTTCACTACGCCCTCATCGAACAGCTTCTTCAACACCAAGCCAATCTGCAAGCAAGAGAAGAAAACAATGAATCATTTCCTTCACATATTGTATGTATATTAACATTAAGAAAACAAACAATGAATTACGTACCTCCTTCTGATTGCCATATAATTGAGCACAATCAATGTGACGGTAACCAGCCTGTATGTATCAGATAAAACATCATTATTTATTATATTGAATACAAATATATTTTCCAAAACTCAAGTGGAATAATGAAAATTTACCTTGATGGCGGTAGCAACGGCTTCAGCAACGAGGCCAGGATCGTCCTCGGCTTGCCAAGTTCCCAAGCCGACGGAAGGGATCTTGGCTCCGGTGTTGAGATCGAAGAATTGAATTGCCTTGGACATTGTCAAGCAAGTTGAGAAGAATGAGAAGTTAGAATGGAGCTAAATGCATGTAGGAGTTTTCAGAATATATATAGTCCTTATCTAACTTTTGAGAATTGGTTATTAGTGATTTATCACATATCTGTATTAATTAATTATGCCTTAATTGTGCATTTGACCATTGACCATGAAATGAAATTCCAACTGATTGCGTTAATTTTCCTTTTTATGCTTATGTATTCAACATTCTTCGAATATTAGAAAAATCTTGAATGCATTTAATTTCTTTGACAATTCTGTTTAACGTTGGTAATTTGGTTTTGGTCAGTTTAGTATGATATCAATGCATGATATCCAAAAGATAACTTTTTTTTTAAGGATCCAAAAGATAACTCGACCTCTAAATTTTTTTTGAATTAAATGCATGATATCAATGCCATGATTGAAAATAAAACAATATAACTCCCTGCGTTTCAAGACATAAATAAAAAATATTTTGAAACGGATAGTGTATTTTTTTTATTTTAATTTTTGGTGACCAAATCTTGAATACCTCAAGATGCAATAATAACAAGTCTGCAACCAAGTGATCTCTAAGGAGACATGTGTAATATCTTCTTTTTGGTCCATAATGAAAATGAGAATATTTGAACAACAACTGACCACAAATTGAATCAAGCTTATTAGTCAAATTTTAACAGATTTAATAGATTTGCAATTTAGCTTGCATTTCTCTCATTGTTTCGATTTTAGCCAAATCAAATATATTTGATCTAAGTGCAAAGTAACGAAATTCGGAAAAGTAAGGGGTCATGGACCATGGTTGAACATTTTTTTGGAGATTCATATTAGATAGTACTTTCATCATTATTATTATTAGAAAAATGCTAACTTGTGTCTTAAGGGCACAAGATAACTAGATAAGATCTTAAAATAGACTTAAAAAATAAATGTTATATTGAAAAGATAAGTTTTTAAACTTTTAAGGTTATGAATGCATAATATTCATTGTACCAAAAAAAAAAGAATGCATAATATTCAAAATTAAATTTCTACATTTTTTTCCTTGTGTCCATAGGGCACAAGTTAGCAAGACCATTATTATTATTATTATTATTATTCAAATAAACACCGCACAAAGACGGGGAATCAAAACAAACAGAGTCGTGCAGAGACGACGAAATTAGAAAAACAAGCGAAAGAAAAACTGAAAATATATGGAAATCACTTATTCAATTAGGATAGAAGGAAAAACAATTTGGAGGGGTGGTTTTTGGTCAAAATTGACCCTGAATCACCCCTGTTCGGTAAACAAGAAGAAGAAAATAGTGGCGGCTCGGGTTTGAGAAAGAGAGAAGACCGAAGAGAGAGTATTGTTGTATGCTTTTTTTTTTTTTAGCAAAAAGAAAGAATGATGCAGAGAGCATCATTCAAAGTTCAGTATGCTTAATTTTCATCGAAAGCAAATAAATATAAATATATAAATAAATAAGTAAATAACAATACAATTTGTTTGTTCTAAGTGGTAGATTTATCAAGTGGAATAGTAACACATCATTCTTAATGTTGATGGTAGTTGTCTCGACTCTCCTATTAGAGTTGGCTACAGCGGTGTCTTAAGAAACAATGCAGGGCTTTATTTACAAGTGCATGGTGTTGGCCTAAGAGATGGATATCGCAAAGTTAGTTTGTTTCTCGGATTCTTTAAATTGTATCAACCTCATTAAAGGTCCCAACATGATGTTCTATGTCTTTTGATTCAAAATATAAGGATCTAATTTAGCAAAGCAATGTCACAATTTACCACACTCTTCGAGATGGGAACCAATGTGCAGATCTTATCGCTAAACTTAGAACTTCATCAGACATAGACCTACTCCTTCATGACTCTCCGTCAGAAGATCTTTGAGCCTTCGTAAGATAGATGCAACCAACATTTTCTTGTTTAGAGAGTAGTTTTTGTGCTTTTTGTTTTTCCTTTTTAATTTGTTGCTTTGTTTGTTTAACCTTGTAACAAAAGAAAAAACATATGTATTTTTTAATTTCAAATTCAATTATGATATTTGTTTTTTCTCACATATATATTTCAATATTTGTTTGTTTGTGTTTGTTCCCACATATTAATCCTTACATACGTACTGATATAAAAAGAAAAGAAAAATAGAAAAATCTTTGCCATTACAAAGTTCTTAAAAAATGCTTATTCAACGGTTATTTTTTACTTTTTCATAACATAACATTTCAAATCGTTAGATCTCACTCGTTTATATATTTCTTAATAACCACAACAAATTTTTTCAAAGATTTTTGTCAATGAGTGTCTTAGGAGACTCGATAAGGATTTTAAATTAATAATTTTTTAAAAAAAATTTAAATACTTTAATTTTCAATACATTGAATACACACATTTTCATAAAACATTACTCCTTCGATTCTATAAAATAGAAAACCAAATTCGTAATGGCGGACAATCATCAACCATACCAAAGCCAAAACCTGATATGTTTGCTGCCAAACTAACAAATATCTATTATGAAAATGGTAATTCCTACGGACCAAAGATGATGCATATTGCTGATTCGGTTTTTGAAAATCCATGTGTTAGGATAATTAGAGTTTAGTTGCATTGGTTTTAGTAGTTTTAGACTTAAGATAACTTGTAGTGCAAGTTATCTAGTCTTATGTCTTATGCATTCTATCTTGTTGCTTACTTATAAATAAGCATCCCTTGTACTTACGAACTTGTATGAAATCAATAATTTCACCTTACAATTGATATCAAGAGCCTTCATTAGGTCTTGAACCCTTTATTCATCACATATCAATCTTGCTCAGAACTATAGCTTCAATTGTGGCAGGATCATTGAATTACGCACAACCCTTTATTCCAAAATTTGACGATTTTTACGATCACTGGGCCATGTTGATGGGGATATGTTTTGTTTCAAAGAATATTTGAGTTTGATTGAGAACGGTGTCATCATTGCTCCTGCAAAAGATAGCAAGTTGTGTGATCTCAAGGTAAAGAACTATCTTTTTCAATCAATTGATAGAAACATCAAGAAAACGATCTTGGTACGAGACACAACCAAAGATATTTGGGATTCAATGCGCAGAAAGTATCAGGGATCTACAAAAGTGAATCGTGCTCGGTTGCAAGCTTTGCGCAGTTTGAGGTTCATGCAATGAGGGAGGGTGAATCCATTGATGGATACTTTGCAAGAACCCTTGCTATTGAAAATCATATGACTGCTCATGGTGAAATAATGGAACAAACCTTAGTGGTAGAAAAGATCATGAGATCATTGACAGGAAAAGTTTAACTACGTGGTGTGCTTCATTGAAGAATCAAATGACGTAAGAACTCTTTCCATTGATGAATTGCAAAGCAGTTTGCTTGTGCAAGAAAAACGTATGAAATATCAGAGTCAAAAAGCTGATACTGAATAAGCTTTGAATATTTCAAACAGTGGTAGAGGATATGGGCGTTGGAGAGGGCGTTCAAGATTAATAGGACGTGGCAGAGGGAAAAGCAATAAAGATTCAATAGAATGTGACAAGTGTCATAAGTTGGGACACTATCAGAATAAATGTCCTCTCCAGGAAGAAATCTCAAAGTATGCAGAGTTTAAAAAAGAAGGTAAAATGCTTCTCATGGCTCAAAACTGCTTGAATACCAATGCTAAATATAAGTTATGGTTCCTTGATTCTGGATGTTCCAATCATATGGTAGGAACAAAAGACTGGTTATTTGATTTTGATGATAATTTTAGAGAATCGGCGAAATTAAGGGATGATTCTAAGATATTTGTCATAGGAAAAGGCAAATTGAAGCTATGCATCGGTGGTATGATTTGAGTAATAACCAATTTACTATTTTCCTGGACTTAGAAATAATCTGCTCAGTATTGGACAACTTCAACAGAAGAATCTTACTATAGCGTTGAAGAATGATACTTGCAAAGTGTATCATGATGAGAGAGGGATGTTTATGTCTACACAGATGAGATCCAATAGAATATTTGTCATATTTGCACCAGTTATTATGCCACTATGCTTGAAGATAGCAAAACAAGAAGATGCAAATCTATGGCATTGCAGATATGGACATATTAGTTGTAATTTGTAAAAGACAAAATACATTGATGAACAAACAAATTGTGAAAGTCCTGCCAACACTGAAAGAATTGGAGAAAAATAGCAAAGATTGCTTGATGGGGAAGCAACACATATAAGCTATTCTTAAGTAGGCAAAATGGAATACCAGTGAGAAGTTGGAGCTAATTCATTCAGATATATGTGGACGTATCAAACCAGGTTCTAATGTAGGAAGCAGGTACTTAATGACATTCACAGATGATTGTACTAGAAAAACTTGGTTATACATTTTGAAAGAGAATTCTAATGTATTTGATGCATTCAAAAGTTTTAAAACACTTGTTGAAAAATAACCTGGATATGAGATTAAGTGTCTAAGAACATACTCCCTCCGGTCACTATTATAAGCAAAATTTGACTTTTTAGATACATTGAATAATTAATGTATTTAGTCTATAATAAAGTCTAGATACATTTATTATTCAATGTATCTAAAAGGTGAAATTTTGCTTATAATAGTGACCGGAGGGAGTATAGAGGAGGAAAATATACTTCATCTACATTCAATGAATTATGCAATTCTAACGGAATCAAAAAACAACTCACCACAACTTACACACCACAACAAAATGGTGTGTCTGAGATAAATAAAAGAATTATGATCAATATGGTAAGAAGCATGTTTTCCGATAGAGATGTACCAAATAAACTTTAGCCTGAAGCAGTGATATGGGTCACATAAGTTATGAACAGAAGTCCTATTTTGCCTGTTAAAGATATGACTCATGAAGAAGCATGGAGTGGTATAAAACCCTATGTGCAACATTTTTGAGTTTTTGGATGCTTATTAATTGGACGTCAAGAGTGATTTTCTTCATGGAGAATTAATTGAAGATGTATATCTGGAGCAGCCATTAGGCTATCAAAATGATGATGCAAACAAGGTATACAAACTAAGAAAAGCTCTGTACAGTCTGAGACATGCACCTAGAGCCTAGTATAGTAAAGAGATAGAATCTTACTTGATTCAGGAAAAATTCATCAAATGTCCTCATGAACATACTCTCTGTCAAAAATGAAGCTAGAGGTAAGCTGCTAATTGTCAACTTATATGTGGATGATCTCATATATACTGGAAATAATGAAGAAATGTTTGAAGATTTTAAGTAGTCAATGAATGGAAAGTTTTCTATGACAAATTTAGGCCAGATGAAGTACTTTATTAGAGTAGAAGTTACACAGAACAATCAAAGCATTTTCATCAATCAAAGCAAATATGCTGGTGAAATTCTAACAAGGTTTCGCCCAGAAAACTGCAATATGGTGTGCAGTCCCATAATCATTAGTAGAAAGCTAATGAAAGATGAAACTAGGAGATACTAGACCTGATCTCACATATCATGTACTTGCTAGATGCAACCAAGTATAAGCAGGTAGTTGGATGTTTGATGTACGTGTTTGCTACTAGACCTGATCTCACATACAGTAGAAACTCTTTGAATTAATACTCGGTAAATTAATAAACTCTCTAAAATAATAAATTTGTCCGGTCCCGACTTGGGCTAATGTAAAAAATTGAAAAACTCGATAAAATAATAAGATAATAATTTTTCGGGAGATCCCTTTATAATTTTCGGTCCCAAGAAAATCATAAATTAATAATTCATAGAAACTGAAAAAAATATATTAAGAATACATTGAACACATTTGTTCCTCTTGTTTACATTTACTGTACTTCAAAAGTCATTATTGATTTCCAATGCATATGAACACAGTAGTTACTAATTTACGTTGAGTCACAAGGTTCGCTGCAACGTAATTCTAAGAGGCATAGACTAATTTGCCTTTTTGTTTGGTATGTACAATATATTTACTTAAAAATTCTTTAAATTAATAATTATTAATTTATCGATAAATTAATAACTCTCTAAATTAATAAATTTCTCCGATCCTGACATTATTAATTTATAGGGTTTTAACTGTATTATGTTTGTCTTGTGATACATGGAAAGTCATACAAAAATGCATTTGGCAGCAGCTAAAAGAATTTTGAGATATCTTAAAGGGACAATGAGTTTTGGGATTATGCACAATAGTAGTGATTTGATTAGCTTAACAGGATGGTGTGATTCAGATTATGCCAGTGATACATATGGCAGGAAGAGTACATCATGTTATGTGTTCATGATAGGGAACTTAGAGAAAAATTGGGAGTGATTGATAGTTTAAGTTTAGATTGATATTCATGATGTTGCAAACTGATCTTTGACATAGCTCGGTTTAAGGGAGGTCATGTTAGGATGATTAGAGTTTAATTGAATTGGTTTTAATAGTTTTAAACTAAGTCTCATAAGATAACTTGTAATGCAAGTTATCTAGTGTTATGCATTATATCTTGTTACTTACTTATAAATAAACATCCCTTGTACTTTAAAATCAATATTTTCATCTTACACTATGTGCTACTTGAAAAGGTGCTTTAATGATGAGGCTTCTAGACAATGAACTTGGATAGTTCAAAATGAAAGATAGGTTGGCAAAGGTGTCGAAACTAACATATGATTTTGATATTATGGATATAAACAATGACTTTTTCGTGGTCAAATTTGATCTTGAGGCAAACAAAGTTAAGGTTATGGAGACTACCTCTTGGTGCAAGCATGGACCATATCAAATTTATTTCACCAACGACAAAGACCGAAAGAACCATGGTGGAGATCCGCTTTCCAGATCTAAATTTAGTTTTTTATAATGAAAGTGTTCTCATGGCCATTGGTACTCCAATTAAGGTGGAGAAATATACTCTAGATGTCATGGGAAGTTGTTTTGCTCGAGTTTATGTGGAGATAGATCTTTTTTATTTTATTTTTTAAGACAGCGTGGAGATAGATCTTAACAAACCAGTCATTGGCAAAGTTTGGATAAAGGGTCATTGATATTGCATTGAACATACGAATGACTTTATTAAACATGCACCATTTGTGATTTTTTTGTTTTTTGTTGTTGTCAAGATTTGGTTGTTTTTTTTTCAAGTTATAGAAGACAAGAAACCTGTGTTTTTTAATATGTGATTTTGTTCAAAATTTTCACATGTTTTGATATGTTTAATATGCTAGTCTGGAAGATAAAAAAAAGGAGTTTCCCCATCCGAAGATCATCAATAGCCAATTCAACTTTACATGATTGATTAACTCTTTCATATTCAAATGATTTGCCTTACTTCCACTACTATTAGTTTTAATTCTGCTATCAGACTTTTTTGCAAGAGTTCTATTTTATAGAGTATTTAGAGGAGTCGCAATATCAAACTATGGGAAAATGCTGTTGAATATAAGGTTGTTGTTTGTAGGTGCACTGCTTGTTGTTTTGCAGCAGTGGCAGATTGCTCACGCGTCAATTGTTAATTTTGGGCGCCAGCAACAGCTCAGAGTTGGAAAAAGTTTTGGTCAAGCCTCCTACTAGTAAATTGAAGTGCAATATTGATGCATCTTTTCATAAAACTATAAAGTGGGCATTGACATGTATTTACATGATGATGAAGGGTGTATTATTCGTGTGAGAACAGGGACTTTCAGCTCACCTCTTACATCTAAGGAGGGGAAGCTTTCGCTATTCTTCAAGCTATTTATTGAATTGGTGGATTCGGTTTGGACAACGTAATTTTGAGTTAGATGCTGAGGTGGTGGTAGATAGTTTCCATAAGTTCATATATTCTTATGGATTGGGTAATACCAGAGATATAGAAAGTCTCAAAATAAGCACTTTATAAAATTTCATGAAGTCAACAAACACACAAACACCTACAACACAGACAAAGGCTTTCACTTATTCCATCCACTGACCAAATCGGCTACTGAGAAGACTGCTCAGATTTCACCATCCCAAAGTTCTTCAACAGATCTGTAGCCACCATAAGTTTCATGAACAAATGAAGCACCCCGGAGTAATCTTGCCTGAAACAATAAAAGCCACTGTCATAAAACTGGACAATGTTTCCATGGAAGTAAATAACCTCAGCCTTATAGATTCATACTGTCAAATAACTAACAACAGGCTTATCTAGATTCAAGTAAAAACGAATTCCAACTCTCCATCCCCAAAACATTAGAGGGAAAATAGGTTTGGGTTAGCAATATTAATTGGAAATTAAGAATCCAAAATCAAGTCTTATTCTTACATATAGCTGATGACATGGAAGGAGATGACTAACAATATTTTTAGCTATGCTGCTTCACAACTAGAGCTGAATATCAATATAGTTAATATATTCTGTTCTTAAAATCAGAAAGACCAAGGGAAACCATCAAGCATTTTACCTGTTGAATCTCAGAAAATTTAGCAAACAAGTCTTCAGGTATAGCCCAATCAAAAACATCAAAATTTTCTTTTATCCTTGCTTCATTTGTACTCTTGGGAAGTACACTATGACCCATTTGCAATCCCCAGCGAAGAGATACCTGAGCAGGAGTCTTGCCTAGTTTCCCAGCAATCATATTAAGAACTGGATGCTTAATGACATCACTTTGAAGCCAGGTTGTTCCAGGGGAACCCAAAGGTGAATATCCCTAAACATTAAAAGTACCACATTTTAAATTAGAGAAAATTCTTCAAAAATATAATAATAAGGGTTCATTTCAAGTTTTAACAAACGGAAAAGATCCTCTCAAAAAAAAAAATCATGAAAATAGCCAATGTAATGTGCAGAAACAAAATAATGATCATTCAAGACTTGAAAACTTACAGAGAGGTGGACACCTTTGGAATTACAGAAATCACGCAGCTTGTCCTGCCTCCAGGAAGGATGGCATTCCACTTGATTGACAGCAGGAGGAACTCGAGCAACCTCGAGCAAATCCCCCAACTTCTTGGAAGAGAAATTGCTTACACCTATAGCCCGTGCCTTGCCTGAGTCATAGAGTGCTTCCATTGCCTTCCATGTGCTGGCTAAGTTAGGTTGCACTAGATTTTCAGCTTTGAAGCCTACTGATCCTTTCTTCATCGGAGCAGGCCAGTGGATCTGCAAAAGAAGAATCATCAATAAACAGTTAAGAATGTACTAAATAATATATTAAACCACCAAATTTTGCAATCAGATGAAATAAATCTTACATGCATCAGAAGGAAAGCATAAAAAAATGAATAAAATAATAGCACCCAAGCAATGCAGCATATGCTGGAAGTGCAAATTAAATTCCTTAGAATTAAAAGCACTTATAGTTGTCAAGTCTGCAAGGCGCATAGCTTAACAACTACTCCCTCCATCTCATCTTAAATATCGTTTAAGATTACACACATTTCATAAGAAAATCATGTAGTGTACTAGTTTCTATCATAAAAATGAACTTCATTCACTAAAGTACCCATATAGATGGAGAAGTTAGGTTGATTGAGAAACTCTAATTTGAAGGTCTATTAAGTAATTAGAGTTTCATTGATATTCTAAAGTGATAAATAATGAGATAAGCAAATACTACAAATGTGACACTTAATATGAGACGGGAGTATTTCCATGTTGCTATGTAAGAAAAGTTTAGAATTGAAAAAGATAAACACATAGCATTTTCCAAACAATCATACATTCTGCAATTAAGTTATTATCCAAGCCGTGTACAATAGGATTTTTCCTACAATAAAAAAATGCAGTCCGTAATTAATTAACCTCACAATTTCATAACTAAAAGACTACATGGAAAGGATGTTTCTTGGAAATTCATATTTCAGATTTCATTTTCAATTTAAACATTGACAGAAATTAATGATCAGAGAACTGGGGGTAGTAAAATCATAATTATGCATAAAATTTTAACAAAGTAGTTAAAGAATATCTAAAGATTGAGTGAAATATTATTACATACAAGATACAAATCAACATAATCAAGCTGTAAGTCAGTCAAAGTCCTGTCCAATGCTAATGGTACATCTTCTGGAGCATGATCAGTATTCCTGCAGTGCACACAATCTTAAACCCTTAGGTTCTGAACATTAAAGAAAACTAATAGATTCAAAATTATGAATCATAGACACAGACAAGGACATCGGACACAACAAACACTGACACGTCAACACCAATAATAATTTGAAACAGTGACATAATTCAATGTAATCACTTGTGTCGGTGGTGTCAGACACGACACACCTTCCATCAGTAGTGTCTGTACTTCAATATAGAGTTGAAAAACCTATTCTACCAAATAATTGAATTAGCTAAAACATGGAAACAAAATTAATTAATGAAACAAACCAGAGTTTAGAGGTAATCCACAAATCTTCGCGTTTCACTACGCCTTCGTTAAACAATTTCTTCAACATGGAGCCAATCTACAACAGAAAGAATGAATGAAACATTTCATTCACACATGAAATTGCAATATCATTGCAAAAACAAACAACGAAAGAATTACCTCCTTCTCGTTGCCATAGACTTGAGCACAATCAATGTGACGGTAACCAGCCTGTAATATATCAAAATGATTGATCAAAATCAAAATCAAATATAAAATCAAATATGATTGTGTAAAATGAGATTTCGAAAAATGTGCATGTGTAAATCGATGAGGTGGTGAACCTTGATGGCGGCAGCGACGGCTTGTGCGACGAGGCCAGGATCGGACTGCCAGGTACCTAAGCCGACGGAAGGGATCTTGGCTCCGGTGTTGAGATTGAAGAATCGAATCTCGTTCGACATTGTTAGGTGAAAAAGAGAAAAATGGTTTTGTCGGCTTCAATGGGGGCGAAAATGAGACTGAGAATGGAATATATGACAAGAGTAGATTTATGGAGGGCGGGAGTTTAGGAATAATTTTTTTTTTTTTTTTTTGGTTTATGTGGAATATATGTAAGAGAATATGAAGATCTATGTAAAATAACACAAAAAAGTACATGTCACACAAAATTATTGTATATTTAAGTTGGAAAAAGATTGGTGAACACCCTTTTGGGTATACACCCTCGTACCACTCCTTACCTGGCCAATAAAAAATATTAAAATAAGAAAGTGATGTGGCTTATTGAAAAAGAAAAAAAGAAGAATGATAAAAAAGGGAAAGAATAGATCTGAGAAACAAAACCAATTGATATTTTGTCTCCTACGCGATCTCTGCTCTCCTCCATCTCTATGTCCTTGGCATCTCCTCCCACTCTCCGATCTCTGACCGCCATCTCCTCCTAGTCTCCGATCTCCGACCGCCATCTCCTCCCAGTCTCCGACGGCCGCACTCTCTCTAACGGTCTCTTCTCCTTCTGCGATTCAACCTTCTCCTTCTGCGATTCAACCTTGGCCGTAGTCTCCGTCGCCGAATCAAACTGTTGAAGGTGATGTATATCTTAAATCTTGTATTGTTTTCAATTGACCAGCTTGTATAGTATAAATTATGGTGCCACTTTAGACTTTATGTAGCTAACTGTCTAATTCAAATCTCTCTTGCGCACACAAATTTCAACATGGACAATATTTCAACAGCTCTGTAATATGTGCATTTGTTTTTGGCCTTCTGGAATTAGCTATACCAATTTATGAAGTTTTTGCACCTTACCCATTTGGATGCTTTTATTATGTTAATGGTTGCACTTGATGAGAATTGCATTTGATTTTGTGATACATAGAAAACATGTTATACATAGAAAACATTCATTTATCATTGTATTATTGTTAGTAAAAAATCACAAGTTTTCCCCAAATTTTATAGTTTGATTGTGGTTGTTCCTGTAAATGTTTTCACGTAGAGTTGGTGTCAAATTCTTAATCACAAGAATTGTGGTCACCCTTTTGTTAAAAAATGGTCAAAGTGTTGGAAATTTGAAGGAAAGAAATGTGGTTACGTCTATGTTAAAATATGGTTAAGTGCAGATAAATTTTTGTAAGTATGTCTATGATACTGTCACGACCCAAAAACACTAATCGTGACCGGCGCATGAACTAGAACATTCTAGCCCGGCAAGCCTATTGATTCATCTTGACAAACTATAAAATAAAAACAATTCCAATTCGGTTTTCACTTCAAAAAAAATATTTACTGAAATTTCAACATAGTTTCCCCTGTAAATTCAACATTTCCAAGATATGAATCATGTTTTAAAAACCTGTTTTATCATCCAGTATCTCAATTAACATTTTTCTCATACTTGTACAACTCAGAATAACACATCCTAGACTTCCAAATAGCTGCAAATACATCAATGGATACTGAAATATAAATATAGAAAGAGAAACCAACCAAGAGGGCCTACCAAAAGTGACACTGATAGATCTTTAACCCTGCTAGAAGCTTTCTACGCAATTGACTTTGAATCTGTAAAAATATAAGAAAAAGGGGTAAGTCATAAAGACTTAGTGAGGAGACAACAACCACTACCAACTAGAAGGGAAACACACAAGAGCACGATTATTTTCTTTACTCAAAATTTAATGTTAATTTAAAATCTAGTAGCCGTATAAATTTCTAGTAACCCGCAACCGTTTATACGCATGAAAATCCACACCCTTTTTAAATATTTCCAGTCAAATAGACATCCTTCAACGAAAAGTCCAACATCGTAAAAACATGAATATAACATTACAAGCCTTTGAAAATATATTTTACCAAAAATCTTGATTAAAGCCTTTAAAGAAATTAATGAAAACTCCATTTAGTGAAAATAAACAAAATGGGTGAATCGAGAACTAGCTCCATCTCGTTGATAGCCCTCTCCTCCTAATGGTGGCCTATCCATAGGGGCGGCTCCATCTAACGGATAGCTCTTTTCTCTCGACTCAAAACAAAATGTTTTTTTTAAAGTATATCAAAATGGGTGAATCAAGAACTAGCTCCATCTCGTTGATAGCCCTCTCCTCCTAATGGTGGCCTATCCATAGGGGCGGCTCCATCTAACGGATAGCTCTTTTCTCTTGACTCAAAGCAAAGTGTAAAACATTTTCAATTAGGGAGTTTACCTCTCATTGATAGCCCTCTCCTCCTAATGGTGGCCTTTCCATAGGGGCGGCTCCATCTAATGGGGTAACTTTACCTAATTGAAATCACATACTAGGTGCACCTAGATCGTCGCAATGATAATCATTTTTCTCAAAACATATAGCTTTAAAAACCATCATTTGTAAAATATCAAATTTGTCCAAGAACACAATCAAATCCCAATTTGAAATCTTTTGCTTATAAATCATAGATAAAATCTAAATAGAGACCACATTAATATCATCGACTTTAAATATGTATCAAGACGAGAAAAATATTCGAAGGATGTGTTCCCCATTTTATAAAACACTTTAACATAGAAAATTTATCAAATATCAATAATATTAATCATGAAAATATATGATAATGATCGTTATCAACTCACAGATATGACGAAAGAACTCAATTCCTAGCGATGCCTTTCCAAATAACCACCAGAGCAATTTCCACCGAATCACAAACATTCTCCGGAGCTTGTACATAGTTCCATCTGAACTCAGACTCCATTTCTGCACCTCCTCGCTAGGCGAGGTTTCATGCTCGCTCGGTGAGCTAACACAATTAGACTGATATTCTGCACAAAATCTGCATCTGACCTCTTACTTCAAAATTATCTCCAGACCTCAATACTTGCATGTAGAATTCCACTCAAGCTCAAAAGCTTAACTTCCAAAGCTAAAGGATGATGGCTGCGGCTGAAGAGGGAGAAGAGAAAGGAATTTATTCTTGCATGCTAACCAAATTGCCCTAAGAATCACTTAACATAATTGCATGTTGATTAATTTGTAGTTAGATGAAATTTTTGGTAAAGGTTATGAGAAAGAGGGAGGGAACCGTGAGGATAAGAGAGAGTAAGAGAAGGGAAAGAGAGTTCTAGATTTTGAGAGAAGTTGGAAGAAAATGAATGGGTCCAACTTCTTAAAAAAAAAATCTCAAGTCCCAAATGACCAAAATGCCCTTCAAGGAAAAGACATGATTGTCCTCCGTTAATTCGTAACCTTTTAATTCCTCAAGTTCGTACGAAGAATATGCAAGATATTTACCGAATATCTTCGATTTTCTCAATAAATAATTAACCCTTTAGTAATAATTCCGTTTTGACATGTCCAACTGATACGACAATTTATTTAAAATTCAGAGGAATATTACAATCTACCCCCCTTAAAGAAATTTCGTCCTCGAAATTTAACGATTTACTTGCTAATAAGCACAAATAATTCTCCCATACTTTCACTTTTAGTCTCAAACATATATTGTTACTAACTGATTCTTTTTGACTGACTAATTTAAACTGCACAGGTACCAGCCACCATTGGCGTTGAATACTTCCTTAAGAGAATTCATTATAAACTTCACATCATGCCTTTCCTTCTTCGTACGCTTCATTCCTCCAAGGTCCTATCAATTTTACCTAATCTAAATCTTAACCAATAATGCCATTGAATGATCAAGCTAAAATTGAATCCCCCTTTTTAACAAGTTTTTGTAGCCCTTTAATTATAATTCTCTTTATTTCGACTAAATGAGTAAAACTACCCATGTACTTCCTACTTAAAGCATTTGCAACAACATTTGTCTTCCCAAGGTAATACAAGTCTTTGCAATCAAAGTATTTAAGAGAATTCCATCCACCTTATTTTTCCTAAATTTAAGTTATACTAAGACCTTTTTGGTTGTTATAAATCTAAGAAAATCCTTTCATATTGCTAATGCCTCAAAATCTTAAGAGCAAAATTATTGTTGACATATTCACTCATGTGTAGGATCTCTTAGATCATGCCTTTCTTTACTCTTGGAATACACAAAAATGTCATCACTAAACAATATCACCCACAAATCTAAGGTTGAAAAATCCAATTCATCAATCCATAAAAGACGTTGGAGCATTAGTAAGTCTTAAAGGTATAACCAGAATTTTACAATCCTCGTAGTATGTGCGAAAAGTTGTCTTTAATGTATGTTCACTCTTAATATCCAACTAGTGATATCCCTATTTCAATAAATCTTGGAAAACACTAAGCTTCTTGAGGTTGGTCGAACAAATAAATGCATGGTAAATAATATTTATTCCTAACTATCACCTTATTCCCTTGTCTATAACTACACACAGTCACACATATCTATCTTCCTTACTTATAATAAATTTCATTAATCCTCAAGGAAACGAACTTAGGTCAATAAATCCCTTATTGAAAAGGTCTTGTGGTTAGTCCCTAAACAATGTAAGTTATTCTATGTCATTCGATAAAGAGGTATGGATGTGGGTTGAGTGGTAGGAACCAAGTCTATAGAGAATCTAATCTCTTCACTCACTTGTATATCCCTAATCAAAACCAATTATCCTTGACAACCTCTCTTCAATAACTTGTTAGAACCTAAACTTGAGGTTAAATAATATGGTACCTAACCAGATTTTCCTCAAAAGGATAAAAGTGATTACCCGATATCTCAACTTTCACTACTTAGTTATAATAGGGTAAGGTGGCTTACTAGACAGACAACCAATTCATACTCAAAATCCTATAAATTTGTACTAACACGACTATGTTAATGCATGACTAAATAATAGTTGTGTCGTAGCTACCCATGATGAACACTCCTAATATAGCATACTTAACCACATTGAAATTATACCTTTTCATCCTTGAAACAAAATATTTCCAGAGTCGAATCAACCATTGTAGAATCAAAAGTACTATAAGGAAAAGTAAATTACCTACATGCCCCATGATCTACTCAATACTTTGCGTTGTGCCCAAAAGTTTGTCAACTAAAACTATCTATTTATGTTATTTATATTTATTGTTCCTAATAACCAAATATAACTTCACCATCATGCTAAGAAAAATCTATGTATAATCATTCAACTCATTTCTTGCAAATATTTGTCTACTACATCCCCTAAGCTTTTGTTGCCTAATCTGAAGTGTTAAGCTTTAAACCTCCGCAAAGTAGCACAATTAGATCTAACCACGAATCCAATTAAGCATTCCCTTAATTTTATAATGAACCACTTGACACTCATCTCTACTATGATAGGGTGGGGAGCGTTCATTGAAAGCTCAATAAGACGGGTTTTGTACTCTAAAACTGGCATGAACTCAGTTTAGTCCGATCTTTCACACTCTTAAGGAAATTCATCTCCAACACTTTCTAAAAGAAAACGAGTCATAAACACTTGAGATGTCTCACTTCATCCCAACAAAGGTTATCCTACTTGTTTTCCACGTGTAAATATATCAAACTAGTCATATACCATACCTTCCAACTTATATTATGTCAACTCCCACATCCTTATATCCACCTTTAAATGAGAGCATCATAATTTCATTCATAACCTATCTTGACCGTCAATAAGTCATTATATCCACACACATAGTAGACATATATAAAAGGTAAAGGTTTAAGTTTCATGAACTTTTCTATATCCACAATGATCTCTCTAGATGAACTTTTCTTGTGGGTCAAAAATATTTCTCTGCGCTTGATTACCATGTTGTTATTGTCCAACAATTTGTTACACAAACCATTGTATTCCTTGTAAGCCAACAATAATCTCTATCATCATCGGATTTCTTCATATTTCTCTAGAAACCTCGACATTAATTACTCCTACAACTCAATCACGTTTGTCAACATAAATGCTACGTCCTTTATCATTTTCTTTAAGTCAACCATGAGAACATCCTGAACGACGACCTATTTGACTAAGGTTTTACGGTTCGGCTTTAAATTCGCAAGGAACCAATTTCCCTTCTAGTGGAGATGTTGTTAATGGGTGGCACCCTCACTAAATGAAAGAAAATTTATCAAAAATAGGACTAGGCGACAAACAAAGTGAAACAATTCAAAGACCCAAAAGAAATCATAAGATTGGACAACAAGTGACACTACCATAGAGTGCTAATAGCTTTTTGCAAATAAATTGTGCCGCGGTTCACAATTCATTAGCAAAATCTATTACTAATCTATGTCTGCAGCTATTAGGACCTACAACCGGAGCTCTGATACCAACTTTGTCACGACCCAAAAACACTAATCGTGACCGGCGCATGAACTAGAACATTCTAGCCCGGCAAGCCTATTGATTCATCTTGACAAACTATAAAATAAAAACAATTCCAATTCGGTTTTCACTTCAAAAAAATATTTACTGAAATTTCAACATAGTTTCCCCTGTAAATTCAACATTTCCAAGATATGAATCATGTTTTAAAAACCTGTTTTATCATCCAGTATCTCAATTAACATTTTTCTCATACTTGTACAACTCAGAATAACACATCCTAGACTTCCAAATAGCTGCAAATACATCAATGGATACTGAAATATAAATATAGAAAGAGAAACCAACCAAGAGGGCCTACCAAAAGTGACACTGATAGATCTTTAACCCTGCTAGAAGCTTTCTACGCAATTGACTTTGAATCTGTAAAAATATAAGAAAAAGGGGTAAGTCATAAAGACTTAGTGAGGAGACAACAACCACTACCAACTAGAAGGGAAACACACAAGAGCACGATTATTTTCTTTACTCAAAATTTAATGTTAATTTAAAATCTAGTAGCCGTATAAATTTCTAGTAACCCGCAACCGTTTATACGCATGAAAATCCACACCCTTTTTAAATATTTCCAGTCAAATAGACATCCTTCAACGAAAAGTCCAACATCGTAAAAACATGAATATAACATTACAAGCCTTTGAAAATATATTTTACCAAAAATCTTGATTAAAGCCTTTAAAGAAATTAATGAAAACTCCATTTAGTGAAAATAAACAAAATGGGTGAATCGAGAACTAGCTCCATCTCGTTGATAGCCCTCTCCTCCTAATGGTGGCCTATCCATAGGGGCGGCTCCATCTAACGGATAGCTCTTTTCTCTCGACTCAAAACAAAATGTTTTTTTTAAAGTATATCAAAATGGGTGAATCAAGAACTAGCTCCATCTCGTTGATAGCCCTCTCCTCCTAATGGTGGCCTATCCATAGGGGCGGCTCCATCTAACGGATAGCTCTTTTCTCTTGACTCAAAGCAAAGTGTAAAACATTTTCAATTAGGGAGTTTACCTCTCATTGATAGCCCTCTCCTCCTAATGGTGGCCTTTCCATAGGGGCGGCTCCATCTAATGGGGTAACTTTACCTAATTGAAATCACATACTAGGTGCACCTAGGTCGTCGCAATGATAATCATTTTTCTCAAAACATATAGCTTTAAAAACCATCATTTGTAAAATATCAAATTTGTCCAAGAACACAATCAAATCCCAATTTGAAATCTTTTGCTTATAAATCATAGATAAAATCTAAATAGAGACCACATTAATATCATCGACTTTAAATATGTATCAAGACGAGAAAAATATTCGAAGGATGTGTTCCCCATTTTATAAAACACTTTAACATAGAAAATTTATCAAATATCAATAATATTAATCATGAAAATATATGATAATGATCGTTATCAACTCACAGATATGACGAAAGAACTCAATTCCTAGCGATGCCTTTCCAAATAACCACCAGAGCAATTTCCACCGAATCACAAACATTCTCCGGAGCTTGTACATAGTTCCATCTGAACTCAGACTCCATTTCTGCACCTCCTCGCTAGGCGAGGTTTCATGCTCGCTCGGTGAGCTAACACAATTAGACTGATATTCTGCACAAAATCTGCATCTGACCTCTTACTTCAAAATTATCTCCAGACCTCAATACTTGCATGTAGAATTCCACTCAAGCTCAAAAGCTTAACTTCCAAAGCTAAAGGATGATGGCTGCGGCTGAAGAGGGAGAAGAGAAAGGAATTTATTCTTGCATGCTAACCAAATTGCCCTAAGAATCACTTAACATAATTGCATGTTGATTAATTTGTAGTTAGATGAAATTTTTGGTAAAGGTTATGAGAAAGAGGGAGGGAACCGTGAGGATAAGAGAGAGTAAGAGAAGGGAAAGAGAGTTCTAGATTTTGAGAGAAGTTGGAAGAAAATGAATGGGTCCAACTTCTTAAAAAAAAAAATCTCAAGTCCCAAATGACCAAAATGCCCTTCAAGGAAAAGACATGATTGTCCTCCGTTAATTCGTAACCTTTTAATTCCTCAAGTTCGTACGAAGAATATGCAAGATATTTACCGAATATCTTCGATTTTCTCAATAAATAATTAACCCTTTAGAAATAATTCCGTTTTGACATGTCCAGCTGATACGACAATTTATTTAAAATTCGGAGGAATATTACAGATACGTCTTTTTGGAATTGCATGACAGTATAGTATTGTTGATTGATACGTCTTTTAATTGTCAATCATATAATTTTGTCAATGTGGTGCAATAGTTATAGAGTACTGCATATGTGGTACTCTTAAGAAGCATTGATTATGGTGTGATATTTGCTACAACATAGTATAGTACTGTTGATTGATACGTCTTTTAATTGTGCAATAGAGTACTGTGGTGAAGTTATTGAGATGCTTTGGGGTTGCTTTGACTGGCTTTTTTTTGTGCAATAGAGTACTGTGGTGAAGTTATTTATGAACTGATGTGTGCATTACTTTGGGTAGGATTATTGGTTGTTAAGCAATAGTAGTGATGGACATATGTTAGTACTGCATAATAAGGCTAACTTTGATTTTTATTAATAAAATTTTGGATTATGTTGATTAATTTGGTAGGTTGTTAGATTTTGTTCAAGTGTTAGTGGATGATCTGATGGATATAAGTTTTCTCCAATTTTTGTAGTTTGATTGTGGTTGTTCCTCTAAATGATATCACGTAGAGTTAGTGTCAACATCTGTCCAACATCTCCAATTTTTGAGTTTTATGTACAAGTTTTACTGATAAAGAAGGTTTTGTTTAATGAATTTAGAGATTGAGTTGGTCTCTTAGTAGCTTCATATTATTCCTAATTATTTGGTAGACTCAATAAGGTTTATTGATTATGATGGTTATCGTTTTAACAAAGACATGTTTTGATTTGTTTATTTAATTAAGCATATTTAAATGAATGTTAAACTGAGATAATGTCGGTTCAGAAAAGTAGAAATCCTATGCAGTTCTAATTGAATCACAATAAAGACATGAAGACATCATTTTTCTTTGTGGATGAAGATAATCTATTTTTTATTTTGAATCGCATTGGCTAAAAAACTGTGTGTGTGTGTGTGTGTGTGTGTGTGTGTGTGTGTGTGTTGCTTGTCCTACTGTGCATATGCGTGTAATACTCGCAGCTTAATGGTCCGACATACCCTAACTACCATGATAAAACGTAATTTGGTAAACTTCCGACCAATTTTGAAACACGATGACGCGTTTGTAAAATTGTGGTTACACGCTTCAAATATTTAGCTATATAGTTTTCCTGCTAAAACAATACCATTCTATGGCAATTTATCACAAAGATATCAAGAGATATATATTCTATGTTTCTTGGACTCTTAATTGCATTAGTTTTCTGTTATGAGTATGATAAACTTATAGACTACCAATTTTGCACGCAAGAAAACATATGGTTACGCCTTTGTACAATTTTGGTTATACTCTTCAAAATTTTGGTTATATATAGTTATAATAGTTCTATTCGACAATGCTAGTAGAGTCAATCAAATTACCTAAGGACATCATGTTCTTACTCGTTTGTGGTTGAAAGTATGGATGTATGGTTAGATGATAAAAAAGATCACCTATCAGCTCAATTTTTTTTGTATCACTTTCTGGAAGATTTGGCAGGTTAGGAACTAGATGGTGCTCCAAAATCAGCAATTGAATCCTATCCAAATAGCTATTTCACCTATAGCTACTGTTTTAGTGAGAACTGATACTGAATTTTAGTGTCCCCCTCCACCAGGTGTGATGAATCTGAATTTGAATGTGGATGGAGGATGCTTTAAGGATGATACAATGATATGGAGAATAGTAGTCTAGAGACCATAGAGGAGTCATGAAATTTGCTGCAACAAAACTAGAATGAAGGCAACTATTCCCTACTCTGGCCGAAGCATTAGCCCTTCAGTGGTGTCTCCAATGGATCCTCACAACAAATCAAGATGGACATTTCCTCATTGAAACTGAGTCTGAAATCACGGTGAAATGTATCCAAGGTCTTATTTGGGTGGTTGTGATATAAAATATTATTCTAGATTGCATAGACATTTTATCTACTATGTACAATTGTACTGTTATTTTTATTAAAAGAACTAAGATTGTTGCTGCCCATAGCCAAGTGGGAGTTGAAAAAGGTTTGGTTCTAACTCATCGGTGGGATATGTCCCTAAACCCGCAGTCTTTGCTGCTTGTACTATTATGCATAACCATCTTTAATTGAATACATGTTTGCTTGTAAAAAAATAATTGTTCATGTATCAATGTTGTACTATATATGAACACAAATAATTGTAGTTATGTGGTTATGAAAAAATAGTGGTCACGTATTTGTAAAAATGTGGTCATACAGACCATATATTTGGCTAATTATATTTCTCAGATGTAAATAAGTTCGTTTTAGGCGAATCGAACGCATGATCTCATTTGATCACTGCATTAAAAGCCTTTCAAACGATAAATAACTTCTTTTACAATCTGCAAGTTTATCACGCCTAAAGACGGACAAGTTCTAATTTCTGAAAAAAATAGTGGTCACGCACCTTAAAATATATGGTCACACAAAACATATATTTGGCTAGCTTATATTTCCCATGTATAAGTAATCTTGTTTTATGCGAATCAAACACATAATCTAATTTGATCACTACACTAAAAGCAATTCCAACAATAAATAACTTATTTTACAATCTGCGAGTTTATCACACCTAAAGACGGACAAGTTCTAATTTCTGAAAAAATTGTGGTCACGCATATTAAAAAATGTGGTCACACATACCATATATTTGGCTAGTTTATATTTACCAGGTGTAAATAATATCGTTTTAGGCGAATTGAACGCATGATCTCATTTGATCACTGCACTAAAAGCATTTCCAACCATAAATAATCTGTTTTACAATCGGCGAGTTTATCACGCCTAAAGACGGACAAATTCTAATTTATGAAAAAAAATAGTGGTCACATATTTGTAAAACTGTGGTCATACAGACCATATATTTGGCTAGTTTATATTTCTCAGATGTAAATAATTTCGTTTTAGGCAAATTGAACGCATAATCTCATTTGATCACTGCACTAAAAGCATTTCCAACCATAAATAACCTGTTTTACAATCGGCGAGTTTATCACGCCTAAAGACGGACAAGTTCTAATTTATGAAAAAAATAGTGGTCACGTATTTGTAAAAATGTGGTCACACAAAACATATTCATATTCATACTCTGTCAATATCTATCTTAAGAACCATAAAACCATACATAGTGCGATTAGAAGGAATAGTACATTACAAGCTTAGTGAGTACCATACTATAGTATTGTTCAAGAAAGTTAGTAACTAACAACATATTATGTTTCATTAATAATATAGGTTTAACATGGTCCTGGTAAATTTAAAAGAGAATAAAAAAATTTACAATTTCATTAAAATTTGGGTAGCTTAGTCCTCGTAGAAGTTCGTTAAAATTTATAAGAATACTCATTAAAATTTAGATATACAATTCAAAATACATAATAGATAAAATGTAATAATATCTCCAATTTCATTACTCCCAACAATATAAATCTTATCTCTAATTTCTATCTTTCAAAATAAAATGACATCACCATAAGATACATAATCAATTTGTAAATCATATCTCCATTTTCTATCCTTCCACGAGGCCAATGAAAAGCTTCAAGTATGAAAATAGAATATTCCCTGGAGAAATAAAATAAAGACGCAATTTTCTTCTTTCCACCACCTTTCTTCTTTGTCCTTATGCCTAATGGTAGTCAAACCTTTATCTCAGGATCATGTATTGTTTTTGTGTGCTGCAAGTCTTGGAGTATATGAGACGTGACACTGTCCAATTCATTTGGCATTAACAAGACCGTGAATTTGTTGTGTGCAACAAAATCATTTGATAATAAAACTATATAGCATGACATTCAATTTTAAGCTCATATGAATACAACACCAATATGGAATTGTTCATGTTATAGCTCATAGAAAAATTACCAGTTTTTTCATGCCGAACGGGAAATGGTGGCAATAGCTTATGATTTATGCATTCCACTAAACCCAAACAGGCTCTTTTATCCTCCAAAGCACCCTATGACAAAGGAAGTTCAATTTTAAGTTAAACGAAGATAATCAAGATTAGAACTCAAGCTTGAAGCCAACAACAAAACTGTGCAGTTAGTAGAGTTACCTGGTAGAAAATAACATGATCAGAAATTTTTAGCTTATTTCACTGAATTGCATAGGCAATAGCAACCTTCTGAATTGCATCAGATACATCCTTGTTCTATCAAGAAAAGTATTTGGAAAAAAAATGAATACACTACTATAACGCATGAAATTTTTTTCACGTAAGAATTTCAAACAAACTAATTCTAATAATTCTTTACAGACAATTGATATGTAATTGTATGAATATTGTACTATGTTGGCCATACTAGAAAATTGTATTGACTATATAAATCAGAACATCAAATTGTGGTCACACATACCAAATTTATGGTTAACTGTAACTTTCTGTTTAAAAACAATGACATTTTAGGCCAAACGAACATGGAAGCACACTAGTTCACCACATTTAACCTCCGTCCGACCATAAACAACTTCTTGTATAAGCTGCGAGATTTTCACGCCTAAAGATGAACAAATTCAAAAATCTGGAAAAATGATGGTCACACAACTGAAAAATTGTGGTCACACAGACCAAATTTATGGTTAACTGTAACTTCTTGTTTAAAAACAATGACATTTTAAGCCAAACGAACATCGAAGCACACTAGTTCACCACATTTAACGTCCATCTGACAATAAACAACTTCTTTTGTAAGCTGCAAGTTTTATCAAAGGTGTAACCATGTTTTATCCAAATATGAGATTTGAGGTACATTTTATCTCTTTCTTACTATTTATCCACCTAAATCATGTGAAAGGAATACATTTGGGAAAACTAGATAATCTTGACTAATGAGCATGGGTGAGAGGTGAACTATTGTTCATCTTTAACAGGCTTCACAAAAACTAACCAAAATTGAGAAAGATTACCCTATAATTTACAAAGGCGTAACCATATTTTTTTTCTGTGTTAAAATTACTCATCTATAAGTTTACTAATCTGCAAACATCAAATTAAAGTAATTACAGTGCATGAAACTTAAAAGTTGATCACAATTGGTATTTTAGTGATAGATTTGCTTAAAATTATATAGTCTTAAAATGATAATTCTACTAACCAATTAACTGAAGCATATAACCATAATTTTACAAAGGTGTAACCAGATTTATTCAGGCGTAATCGCATTGCTCATTCTTTTGGTTATCTAATTTTTACATGACAGGTTGGCTTAAAATGATATAGTTTTCATAGGATAATTTGTGATATACAAATAATTAAAACATATAACCTTAGCATCAGGGATGTCAACATTGACCTTAGCATTTCCAACATTTCCTTAGATCAATTGTGTTCTTTTTTGATGAAAACCAAAAGAATAAACGTAATCACTTACAATCAGCATCAAATATTGAACAAGCTCAATTTGAATTGACATTGAACACATGCAATCACATGGAATTGAAAAACACAGGCAAAAACACAAATATAACCCTAATAACCTTATGTATGGAATATGAATCAGGAGTTAGCGCTGAAGAAGGTGATAGAACTTACAAGAATCGAAAACGGAGAATTGGAGAAGAACAGAGAGTTTGAAGGCCGTCGAGAGCGAGAGCGAACGAGACGTGAGACAAAGAGAGATAGAGAGTCGCGAGCATCAATAACCCCTTTCTCACCCTACTGAATTGATTGAAGAAGGTAAAGTGATTGAAGGCGAAATTCTTCTCGCCGGCGAAAAACTGGAACGGGGGGGGAGAGAGAGAGAGAGAGAGAGAGAGAGAGAGAGAGAGAGAGAGAGAGAGAGAGAGAGAGAGAAACTGGACTGAATGAACCAGAGGAAAGAAGCCAATTTTTTTTTTGGTATGACATGGATTAGGCAAAAAAAAATATTGTTAAATATGCCAACTAAGAGTGGTATGGGGTGTTTGTCCACGTAAGGTGGTTGACGTATCAGGACTCATTTAAGTTAGGATATAGTGTTTTTCTCGTTGCCATTTTAGCGAGTTTTGGTTCATCCCATCGTAAAAAAAAAAAAAAAAAAAAAAGATTTTGAGTGTTCAACCTTGGTATTTGAATATTGTTTGATTTTGGCACCTTGTGCATCTCACTATGCAAAATTTATAAGGGCACGCTGACTTGGATTTGGCTTTGTTAAATTGATGATATTGCATGCTGACTTGACTTTTTAAACATTTTTCCATTTAATTTTTTTCCACCGGCCTCTTTTAGAAATTAACAATTATATTATAAAAACGTACATGCTAAAATCAAATTAAAAAAAATGAAAAATACCTAAAACAACAATAAAAATAAATTCTTCATCATCATCCTCTTCACCTTCATCATCAAATTTTTCATCCTTCAAAAAAATCATCAAATTTTTCACTTACATCCAAATTTATCCAACCCTAAAAAAATAAGGGTTAATTATGTTTTTGGTCCCTACAAAATTGCGACCTTGTAAGTTTAGTCCTTACTTAATTTTAATAGCATTTTTAATCCCTACAAAAAAATATTTACTTATAATTTTAGTCCCTGCTAAAATAAATTTTGTTTAATTATCCTCAAACTCTTAAATTTTTTAACGATTCTTTTTATACAAGTTTAGAACACTATGAAAGGTTCATTTACTAAAATCTATAATTTTTTAACATGAAATAAATTAAATATGAACTTTTTAAAACGACAAAAGTTTAAGATATAAGTAACAAAAATATGGACGTAGAAATCAAATTTTTGCGATATTTTTTTCGGAGGACCTTTTAATAACGTTCTTAACACGCCTGTAAAAAATTGTTGAAAAACTTAAGAGTTTAAGCATAAATTAAACAAATTTGGATTGAGTAAGGACTAATATTGAGTGCAGAAATTTTTTGTAGGGATTAAAAATGATATTAAAATTAAGTAAGGACTAAACTTACAAGGTCACAATTTTGTAGGGACCAAAAACATAATTAACCCAAAAAATAATGCCACTCATTATCCTCTCCCAAGCTTGCTGCCACTACCTTACCAACCACCGTTCCCATTTCCACTCTCCTTTTTTTTCTCTCATCCATTCAGATCCTTCCCTTTACAAAATTAAAAGTGATTTTAAAACCTAATCATGACCTTTAATTCCAAGAGTATGTGTGTTAACTTACTTCAAATCATAATCTTTAATTCCAACATTGATTAACGGCTTAGATTAATTGATATGGTAGGCTTTAATTACATTCTCTATTGGAATCAACACTCATCAACACAAAATAACAAAATAATTAATGTCTTTTATTTAATGATTTTTTTATTCTTCTTCCTTTCCTTTTTTTCTTACGCTAAAAAAATATTGTAAAAGGGTTGACAGCAAAACTTAAAAACCCTATCATGGCAAAAATGTTTATGAATTCTTACGGATTTGTTTTGGATTGTTTAGCTCTTGTTATGTTATGTTGGATTCACATGTTCCTTAAAAAAAATGTTCCTTTATGTTGAACTCTTGAGCTCTTTTCTCAAATAACATCATCGTCTATGTATGCCAATGGCAACAAAAACCAATTAAAATGGAGATGATTATTTTAATTTATCATTATTTATATAAGAAAATACACCAAATTTTTTTTTTATGCAATTATTGTAAAAGAATTGGATATAAGATAAGACCAGAGTTATTTCCTCTATCATCTTTTTTTTCGTGACTGATTAGTAAAAAAACGTGTGTTTAGAAAAAAAAAATATATGTACAAAAAATATAAGAAAGGACCATGATTATAACAAAGAAATCAACTAATATAGTCGTATAAAAAATAAGTAAAGGGCGAAGAATAAATATGCAATTCTTTAAATTTTACAATTGTTTTCTTTAAGAAAAAAATATGCAATTTTTTTAGCGTAAAAAAAAACAAAGGGAGAAGAATAAAAAAAACAACAATTAAAAGACATTAAATGTTTTGTTGTTTTGTGGTGATGAGTGTTGACTTCAATAGAGAATGAAATTAAAGTCTACCATATCAATAAATCTAAGTCATTAATCAATATTGAAATTAAAGGTCATGATTTGGAGTAAGTTAACACACTTACTCTCGGAGTCAAAATATCCTCTGTAAATATATTGAAATTAATGTTGTATTGAAAAGTGGAATGGATCAATTTTTTTGGAACAATATTTTTTTGCAAATGACTCACTTATTATGGGACGGATGGAGTACTTTTTTCCAATTATAATTTTAATTAATACTACTTTCACCACTTCCAATTCAATATATTCTACTTTACATTTATGATAAAGAAGAATGCAGCAATACTTGACAAAGACACTCAAAACTATCTTTCTCTCTTTCACTTTTACTCTTTTTCTTAATATGTGTGAAATGAGCAAAATGCTCACTTATAATGGGACAGAGGGAGTAGGAATTTAAATAAATGGCCTGATTTATTTATGCATTAAGATTAAAATATGACTTTTATATTCATTGCACACATGTTTTAAATATCATTCTTATAAAAATAATAATGATAAAAATATCAATTTTTTAGTAAAAAAAATAAATATCTATCAAAAAATATCAATCAAAAATATCAATTTTTTATTAGTCAAAAAAATTAATTATTATTATTATTTTTATTAATATTGCAATAAATATCAGTCAAATAAGATATTAATCAATTGACTTGTTTATTATATTTTAATTTATTGCATTAACATTCCTTGTCATTATAAATAGCCTATTGTAAGGTGTTACTTGCCAAGCTATCAATAAATAATGGCAACCCACATGACTCTTCTCCGGTTTACCTTTGCAGTTATGTGCATTGCTTCGGTTGTAATTGCAGGTAAAAATCTAGTTCCATATCAATAAATAATGGCAACCCGCGTGACTCTTCTCCGGTTTACCTTTGCAGTTATGTGCATTGCTTCGGTTGTAATTGCAGGTAACAATCTAGTTCCACAATGAAACATTTGTTATGTTTTCAATGAAATGATTTTCATTTGTAGAATATGATAGTTATGTTTTAAATGAATATGTTTTTATTGTAATATTTAAGTCTTTATTTTCTAACTTCCTTATTCGTTTTAATCTTTAAGTTGTAGAATTTTATGGAAAAATCTATAATATCTTTCAAATATGAAATATTTGCTCAGAATATTAGATGATATGTCTAACAATGTTTAATTTTCTGTAAAGTAGGTGCTTTTAATGATGATGGAGGTAATTGCGGTATATCGAACAATGTAATTCAAACAACTGCAACGAATATTGCAAGTCAAGGGGCTTTTACATTTGGAATGTGTATCGGATCCTACTGTTGTTGTGGTTGATATGTTTGGCGATTACAAGTTTTCAATATCCTTGTAATAAAACTTGTAATCGTCAAACATATCAACCGCAACAACAGTAGGATCCGATACACATTCCAAATGTAAAGCCCCTTGACTTGCAATATTCGTTGCAGTTGTTTGAATTACATTGTTCGATAATACCGCAATTACCTCCATCATCATTAAAAGCACTTACTTTACAGAAAATTAAACATTGTTAGACATTCTGACCACGATTACAAGTTTTCAATATCCTTGTAATAGTATATCTGCAAACATAGTCATTATGACTTTCATAAAATAAGTTTCAAAATAAAGATTGTAATTTCAATCGAAACTGGATTATTATAATATTTTATTATAAATGAATAGTTATATTTTAGGCTTAATAGCAGTTTTCGCCCCTTAACTTTCACGAAGTTGCGATTTTGGCTCCCTAAGAAAAAAACTACAAAACCGCCCCCTAAATTTTGCAACTGTAGAAGTTTTGACCCCCCAAGGCGAAAAAATAAAAAAACAAATAACACGTGGCACCTCACTTAGGGTGTCACGTCTGCGTTGACCGAGTCAAAATTGGCCTTGGGGGCCAAAACTGCCACATGAGCAAAATCTAAGGGGCGGTTTTGTAGTTTTTTTTCTTAGGGGGCCAAAATCGCAACTTTAGGAAAGTTAGGGGGCTAAAATTGCTATTAAGCCTATATTTTATTTAAGTAGTTGTCATTTTTCTAATAATGATAAAAGTTATACTGACAGAAATGATAATATAAAATTGACGGATAATAAATGTCACCATAGTACTAAATATAGTCAAAAAGTTATATTTTCTTTTTGCTCTTCATAAAAAATATCATCCTACTCCTTGCTTGAAACAATTTTGTTTTCACAACGAGAACATAGAGTTTTAATTATTTTTTATGTGTGTGAAAAAGGTAAACTAAATAATCAAGTGGTGAATAAAATCTAAGTATAAATAACCACACTTCTAGTTACATGTTTTCAATAATAAAACATTTCAAAAGTGGAGTTTTTGGCCGATAAAAGGGCCTGTACAATAATTTCCTAAATTTTCTTGCCCTTTTTCCTTTGATTTGTACTAAAATTATCTCATAGATTAATACTTCTTCTTATTATATAGACATGGCAATGGTTGATGCACCATCACTAAAATTCTGAATGATTAGCACCTATTTTCGCAAGTATATACGCGCAAGAGTTTACTTCTCAAAAAATATGATGAATGAAAATATTTTACTCTTTAACCAAATACATCCAAATGAGCTCCAAGAGGTTCACATAACGATGAAGTCTTGACACTTCCTTTGACTCAGTCTTTGTGAAATTAAGGGCTTATCGACAAGTTTCAGTTGCGGGCACGAACGGCAACACATAAAGGGTATGTGACCCTCACTACTTTAGGGAAAAATAAAGAAAAATAATATATATATATATATATATATATATATATATTATAGAAGAAAAAGAGAGGGTTCTTCAAAAAAGAAGAAAAAGAGGGAATGATACTGAAGTTTAATTAAGTTATTAAGGTCTACCCTATAAATTATAAAAAAAAAAAAAAATCTATTCAATTAATTATTGTTAGACTAGATGTCATGATCCAAGTTCGAATTCGGCATTCTCACTTATGTGAGTTTTTAAGTGAATATTTTCACTCTGTCTTTCTAAAAAAAATTTAAGGTTAGATAAAAGTTTCAAAACATGACAACAGTCTTAGGAACTTTTGGGATGTAAATGAATATCCGGTCTTAAAGGGCCAGAATAACATGGAAACCATGAGACTAGGAAGTCATGTAAGTAGGGCACTTCTTTTATTACTAGAAATAGATTAATTGATATGAATTGAGAATATATCATCCCTAGGTTTGCATTCCTAAGGCAAAAGGAAGAAATAGAATTCGGAAGTTCACTTATGTAGTGATGAGTTATAATGATTCCAACATATTTTTATCAAACATATTTCTAACACATTCCGAGTAATCTAAATTATCCATCTTATAAAAATCCAAAAACACTTCTTAATTGCATACTTAAGAGAAAAAGGTAGACTTGAGGTTCACAAGTTCATGTGAGATCGATATTTTACTACGACGATAAAATCGTGCACTTGTGAACTTATCAAGTATCTTCCACAAGTGATGCAAGCGATGTCGAAGTCTCCTTCCTATGTCTCATGGAACACATTGTTATCGTGAATAAGTATTTACTACTTCTAACTTACCTTCTGAGAAAGACCTTCAAAGAGCTTTTTGTGATGTTCATGATGAAGCTCAAATGGAAATTAAGAAATTGTTTCTCAAAGAAATACCATATTCACTTTAAAGACACAAATTTTGAAACTTGAAGAATTAAAATTCCTTAAGGCTTTATATGAAAAATCTAAAAAAGAAATTGTTGAAGTCAAAAACGTTTCTGCTTGGATTGATTTTGCTAGTAGTAAAAATTGTCTTATTTTGTATAAGGAGAATGCATCCCTTAAATGAAAATTAGAACATGCTTCAAAACCTAAAGTGGTTTTTTTTTTTATTATTAAAGATAAGAATTTTAGTGAGAGCTTAAAAATACCATATAATAAGTATACTTGTCATAAAAAGGACAATGGAAAAATTCGTAGTCCAAATATTGTTTGTTACCATTGTTGTTACCATTGTTGTAAAAGAGGTCATATCAAATCAAGATGCTTTGTAGGGAAGTTTGTGATCCCTCAAGTAAGAATGGTTTGGGTGCCCAAGGAAAACACCTTTGCTACTATCTGGTTAGAATCCAATGAGAATTGGAGACCTATAACCTCCAATTGTTAATGTTGTAGGTGTGCCTGAGAACCTCAATATTGAAATGGTACCTTGATATTGGCTAATCAAGACATATGACGGGTGATAATTCAAAGTTAATCGAGATTCAAGCAAAAGTACGAGGACATGTCACTTACAATAACAACAATAGATGTGAAATTATTGGTATTGGCATTGTGGGAAACCCCTCCAGAACAATTATTGAAGACGTATTATATGTTTGAGGGTCTTAAACACAACTTGTTGAGTATCAGTCAATTATGTGACAAATGTTATAAAATTTATTCTAACCCCATTGGTTGCTTAATTGAATGTGATACAAATAATCAATGTGTGTTCAAGGGTATAGGGGTATACAATGTTTTTTTCTAGATCTGGATGATTTTATACTCACACTTCAAACCTTTTTTAAATGCACAATTTTAAGAATTCTCTACTCTAAGCATGTCCACATCATCAAAACCTTTTCTAAATGCACTATTTTAAGAATTATCTACTCTAAGCATGTCCACATCATCAAAATCTTGAATGGCAATTGTTTCAAAAATTTCTCGTAATTTTTAATTCAAGCTTAATAATAGTTATTATATAAAATTTGATTTTAACTTCAAATTATTCATAAAATACAAAATCGGTTATATTCAAATAATTATTAATATAATAAATGTAACATCCCGCTCTTTATTTAATGGAATTTTTATCAGTCAAATGTATCCGAGGACTGATGTTCATGGAAAGCGAGTATAACGAAGAATGTTAAGTACGACAGAAGATATTATTATGTAATATCAGAAAAATACGGACTTATGTACCAGTGTCAAGCTAGACACGATTAAGACGAAGGACATTGTGGGTATTTGCACGCGAGGAGTATTTAAGTATGTTTGGACCCAAAATATTCATTTTGCCTTGCTCTTTCTCTCTCTAGGTTTGGAGCAAGAGAATTCTCTCCTCCTTCTCTCTAAAAGTGGTGCCTCTTTCCCTCTCTAAATCATCAATCCTTCCAAGTTTGTGTGATTGGTGAATCAAATATGAACTTTGGTGGCTTAACAAACAAGAAAGTGGCAAGAATTGGAATGGAAATCCTTGGAACATCACAAGTAAGAAATCAAGAGCTAGGGTTTGGTTGGAGAAAGGATGATGTTGAGGCTTGAAGATGTTACAACACCATATGAGTTCTTAGATAGAACCCACCATTAGGATTATGTGTTTAATTTGCAAGAAAAGCATGAATTATGTTAAGATTAGGAAAAAATATGATTTTGTACCCTTGCCTTTGATCTTGCTTTGTTCATGTTAAAATTGCCATGAAAGATGTTTTATAATGACATGTAAGTTGTTGGATGTTCAGAGTGCATTGCAGGATCGATTTGGACGAGTTTTGGGTCAAAATTGCAAAATTTGCACCACAGACTCGAAGAAACTCGCTATTAGCGAAATAATTTCGCTAATAGCAAAATTACCCAGATGAAAGTCGCTATTAGCTCAATTTTCGATAATAGCTAAATTTCCAGAACCTGCCCAGAAAAAGTTAGCTAATAGCGGAATTCTCTGTTTTGGCCTACTTTCTTTTGGCTTGTTGGCCTATTTTAGGGCCAGTGGTGCAATCCAAAGCCTTTCTTTCATCGATATACAAATTTATAACCCCAAAACATCATCTAATCCATGCATATAACATCAAATGATTCTTGAAATGAAAATCATGGTAATCTTAACATGTATGGCAAGGATGGCATATGAGAGTTTAAGCCGAGATAATCGGGTAGATGATGAATTAAGAAAGGGTATGAATGTAAAGCCTCGACTTAGCTTGTCGAGAACTAGAAAGTTAAGCATGAACCTTATGTAGGTTAAGACGCAAAGTATATTCTCTTCGCACATGATTAAGAATGAGTACGATAAGCCGTGAATTGATAGCAATCTCTTCACATATGATTAAGTATGAACATGAATGAATAAGAAGGTAGTTTACTATTAATCAGATCGACCCCAGATCCGAGGTAAACGAGTATGCATGTATATGTTAGAAACCTTTCATGATTGTTAAAGACTATGACTTTATGAATGATGTAGGTGCCATGTCTCTTGTGATCCCGCTACGTTGGATCCCAAGGGGTTCTCTTTATGGGAACGGGATAAGCTCCGCAAGGGGGGGCCGCATGTCACTGAGTAAGCAAGATGTAGGTGTCGTGAGAACGGGATAAGCTCCGCAAGGGGGCCCACACGTCACTGAGGGAGGTATGGGATTGTTCTTGGGGCTCCTCCACCCCGGGGCTCTTCGTAAAATGAATCAAGATAATGATTGTTTGTTCAATGCTAACATAATGAATGTATGAACGATTATGACTATGAATGAAACGATATGAATATGTTATGATATGATGTTAGCTATGAGCAAGTCGTGCATTAGAGCAAGATATGAATGTTATACCGATGACGATCTTAGGTTTTCCCTAATCGTCCGATTTAGGACCGTGTCATGATTATGTTATGTCAAGTTATGTCTTGATGCGTATATCGTATCTTGAGTTAGCGGTTTTAGGATCCCTTTACCGCCATGACACGTATGATGATAGTAAAGACCTATGACAAGTAAGATGAACCTATGACGGGACTAGCATGCACTACCGTCTAGGAAAGCAAGTCCCTACACACGTATAATCAACTGCCAGGTTGTATTGTAGACACGTGGCGACTGTAGGTTTCCCCCGTGGTTGCCTATAGCCTAGGATTAGGTGGAACTCACTGAGACATTATGTCTCTTCCCAATCCTTATTTGTTTCAGATGAGCAGGTTGATATGCAAGCTTGAAGTTGGATGGATATTTCAGCAAGTGCGCGTTCGAATCTATTCAGGATGTTATGGATATCAAGGATGTAATCTTATGTATGGACGAGTTGTTTTATATATTTGATTGTACGAACACAAATTGTTGTATAAATATTCATTCGTATGTATTTTATGTTCTAAATTTTTAATGTATCCAGTACTAAAGATAACGGTCATGCTAAACTTCCTAGGTACGTTTAGTATGAGTGTTACAATAAACGTTTCAATTAAGATTTATATGGTACATTAAAAATTCGGTAGGTTACAAAATTATAATAAATAACTTGAATAAATTATATTTTGAATTATGGTCTGTTACACAATTACAATAACAAACTAATTAAAAATTTAAATGTAGTAATTATTTTTTAAGATTATATAATTTTTTTTTGAAGAAGATAAGATTATATAATTAATTTTTATTCGTTACAAAAATATATTACTTAATAATTTGCAAGATACTATTAAATTTCAAATGTTTTTTTTTAGGGAAAAAAAAACATTTGAAATTTAATACATATTTTATAAAATTGAAGACATTTTTTTTTCAAAAAAAAACTAAAAAAATGCTCTAGAGGCGATCATTCAAAAATAGGAAACATGGACCTAGCCGCCGCTCCACTTTCTTCCCCTTCCTTCTCTCTTGCAAACAACAGCCACAACCACCGTATTCGGCCTCCACCATCGTTTGTGCCTTCTCTTTTATTGGTTTGTACTAGCCGCCCTCCATCTCTTTCCGAATCGCCGCTGCCAAGATGTAGATGGTGGGGGTTGGTGGTGCGACGATGGGTAAGCCATCCGCATCGCCTCTCCGTTCTTTCGATGGTGGTTCGTCGAAAGTCCAGATTCTAGGTGCGCCCTGTGTTGGTCCGGCGGTAGCGCCTGCGGTTTGGATTCGTTCGAATGCAGCGCCGTGACTGGGTTCTTGAAGATCTGAACTTTGCTGGATCTGGTGTTCGGGTTTTCTCTGTTTTGATTCCTTCTTGCTGTCGCCATCTGTGTTGCTGTCGGAAGCTATGTTACAGTGAGACCAGTTCATGTTTCAGCAAGATTCTTGTTGTTTCTTAAACGCCTTTTTTGTGCGTATGTTGTTCTCTTTCCTTCGCCTACGACGTTGTTGCTGGTGTAAATGTAAGGCGTGGATTGTGATGCTCGAAAGGGCTGTGATGCTTTCTGTTTTGGTTATAGGGGGTGGTTCGTAAGTGAATCTGATCTGTGCTGGCAGTCGGTTCATAAACCATATCTCATACGACAATTTGTCTCCGGTTCACTTTCTTTGAAGGTGGTTGTGGTACCGTTGTTGAGCCAGAAATGGTTGTTACTTTGCTGATGATGTGATTGCAGTAAACAGTTGGTGTGTGTGGTTTCGCTAATTACCGTGTTGGCGGTCGAATCCACTCCCCTATCAATTGTCCGTGGTTTCGTAGATTGAAATGGGATTGTATGGACTTGAAAGAGTCGTTAATGCTTGCTGCTGATATTGCAAGGAGTTGATGGTACGTGATCCGATTTCGTGTTGACGAACGTTTCATTCGCCAAATTATAGACTCGGTTGCTCCTTTCAAACGTAGTGTTCGTTTGTTAGAATTGATTAGGGTCGAATCCATTGTGTGTTGTTCTATTTGATGTATTACCCGTTAGGGCTGATTCACATGGATTGTCTGGGTAAGGTTTTATGTCCCCCCAGTTTTTATGTATTTTTTCCTTTTTTTTAATAATATATATTAGCAAATGGCAAAAGATCAGAGTAGGGCACCAACTTAGTTGGGCACTATTCTTTTTTTTTGACAAAAATAAAACGATATTCATTCATTTCAATCGATAGATTACATCAAATACAAACATCGCTAAAAACGTAAAGGGTGAATCTGCAAACAAACTCACAGCACCCAAGTTAATAGCATAAAACGGCAAAATGCCTACAAATAATATGATACTCCCTCCGTTTCAAAATGAGTGTCGCTTTAGCAAAAAAAATTTGTTTCAAAATGAATGTCACTTTCAGTTTTCAATGCAATAATAACTTTTTCTTTTCAATTGTACCCTCCGATTAATACTCTGCACACTACTTCCAAAGTATTACTTTTAAAACTAACCAATAGTTAATAAGGATAATTTGGTAAAATAATCATTCTCTTTCTTTTAATCATTGCATTTCTTAATATGTGTGTAAACACCTAAAACGACACTCATTTTGAAACGGAGGGAGTAAAACCTAAGTCACCGAAATTCACATGCTTCCGGATCTTCAACGTTGACGCCCAAATCATTGGTTGAATTTGTAATTGACTGATGCCGATCTTTCAATAGGAAATAAACGAACACCGCGACAAAACACGAAATCAAACGTCGCACAAGACGACGAACAACACAACGCCGCACTTAGACGACGAAATCACAAAAAAACACAAGAAAAAACTTGATATATGTGAAAATCACTTATTTAGATTGAAAGAAAAGGGAAAAAAGATGTCGAGGGGTGATTCTAGGTCAAAAAATGACCTAAAACCACCCCTCCTCGATGAACGAAAGAGAAAGAAAGTTTAGAGAGAAGTTGGAGTTTCTCTCACTAGAAAACTAGGGCCAGCTAAGTTTGATTCTTGAGTATAAAATTAAAGACATTAATAATATTAATTTTAAAACGGTTAAAATAATAATTAATGGATATTAACTGTTATGGTACTATTTTTCTATATCAATAGTGGCACTTTGGGGTACGAGTAAACGACAATCACAAAATATAGTTCTTCTTTATCTGTTCTTTGGTTCTCTGATATCTATAATCATGTTGTTTCTGTAATTTTTTGTATTGTAAAGAAAAAATTTCTTTGAAACACGACTTCATATCTGATGCTTCGCCAAGAAAACAATCGTTGACATTGGTTGTGAGGGTTTTTCGTGCTTGGTTTGTTCAAGATTGTAAAAATAAAAAAAAAACTACCATTTTGCATGGAGTTGGTTCTAATGGATCGAAAGGTACTTTTCATATCGTTTTAGTTTTTTGTATTTTTTGTTTAAAGTATAATGTTTTAATATTTGTTATGTAGGGTGATCATATTGGTGCGTCTATACGAAGAACATTAATCTACAAATTCAACGAGCAGCTCCAAGAGGGAATGGTGTTCACGATTTTCTCATTTGATGTTGCATGCAAGAGTGGTTCGTATAGACCATCACGCAACGACTAAAACTAAATTTCACAATCAACACAAAAGTAAAAATATCTAAAACTGGTTTGGTCCCTACAAACATGTATTCGTTTACACCTACATGTGATGTTTTCAAAGATTCTTACGAGAACAACTACTTAGTTAGTAAGTGAATATCACTTACTTCGTATCAATTGGATTATTTACTATTGTTTATTTATAATAATACAATAATAAATTAATTACTTTTTTGTAAAAATAGTTTTATTTTTCAATATCGATTTTTTTCTTTGTTAATTTTGCTCATTCATATATTTTGTTTTTTAATGACAATTCAATGTTACAATTTATTTTTAAACGTTATATAATTATGTTAAAGGTTGAATTAATAGGTTTAATAATTAAATAACCATTTAGATCTTTTTTTAATGGTAATAAAATGTTTTGTTTAATATGATTCAAGTATACGTTATATTCTTATAATATTAAATGGTAATTTAATCAATATTTTAATTTGTGTTATATATGCAGATGTAATTAGAGTCGTGACTGGAGTGGGTGTTGAAAGATAATATCAAAGAGATGGTGGAAAAATTAAGATAAATGTCATTGAATTGAATTCAAATGGGTAAGCTTGATTTTTCGTAAGTGTAATTTTTTGAACATGTATTATGGTATTTAATTAATATTTGTGTAATTTGTTTGTTTATATATATATATATATATATATATATATATATATATAACTAAATTCTATTTTTATCATCAAACTAATTTCGAACCTTCATCCCTTTATAACATCATGAAAATTTTAGTGTCAAATTACTTAACATTTAATACATTATATATTGATGTAATTGGTGTCTTGACCGAGGCGGATTTTGTTTGTATGAAGACGTCAAATCAATTATATTAAAAACCATTCAAGCACAAGATGTGTCCAACAAAAGAAAATACAAAGTTCAAGATGCATAGATACAAAAGATAACCAAATCAAGAGGTAGAATAACCAAGACAAGTACAAGGATTATTCCACCAACCTTTCAACTCAAAAATACGAACCTGGTTTTTTAGCATTTTGCCACCACTAAACGAGAATTGTAAATTTATCTAACAGCACCATAAACTGGTTCTTGTGACAATAATGTAAGAATTTATGTCTTTCCAAATAATCTAAATGCAAGTCAACAAAATCAAATGAAAACTAAAACGAACTTTTTTTTTGGAACTATTAAGAACTACCGAAATGAAGAGTACCCTCGCAAGAATTAATGGGAAGAACACAATAATTATCCAACCACTTAAGAATATTATGTCATATGCTAGCAAAGAATTCACACTAAAAATAAAAAGATTAACATTTTCCTCTTTTTCACACCTGCCAGAACATAAAAATGAGTCCATATTTAAAATACTCCATCAAACTAAGTTATCCTTTGTTAGAATTCAGTTATTCAAGAGGCTCCACGGAGAGAGAGAGACATTTAGAGGAACTACTTTGTTCCTAATGAGATTTTTTAGAGTCATAGGTTCATCATGCTCCACGTGCATCATCAGATGATATATCCCTTTGTCAGGGTAAAGGTCACCATGATCAACTTTCCATGTCCACTTATCAAAGACGCTAGCCTTAAACAATTGTTCTCCAACAAAGAACAACAAAAAGATCTAAATAGATATTATTAATACAGTCTCCTTCCAAGAAAAATTCTATGGCACCGTCTCCACCCCATCCAACCCTAACCTATGCATCTCCTTAAATGGCATAGAGTTATTTTGAGATAACTCAAAAAGTTTTCTAAATATATTACACAAAGGATCACTCTACAACCACGAACCATAACAAAAAAAGGTGTATTTTTCTCATTACTTTCCACTATCATCAAGTTGTCATCAAACAAATTTCTAATCCTCATCTCCTCCTCTATTTTAACACCATGGAAGTATTTTTGCAACACATACGCCTAAATGTCTCCACTCTTCACATGAAATCCCTCCAACCTATTCTAAGATGTTAAAACTTTAAAATGCAAACTCATTGATCCATATTAGCCTCCAAACCATTCACTTAACAAAGATAAGTTAAATTCTGCACTATACGAACCCCCAAGCAACAACTATATTGACCAAGACACACCTTATCCCACTTAACCCAATTGACTTTCCTAGCTTCTGCACTACCTCCACACTAAAAATAATAAGGATTCAATAAAAAATTTGTTTACTTATGTGAGCCTTGAAGAATGAAAGAAAATAAACCAACTGTGATGGATATTAAAAGAGAATACAAAGATACATTACAAGAACATTGAATTGAATTTGAATGGGTGAACTTGATTTGTTTTTATTTTTTTTTATTTTTAATATATAATACATGATGATATTTAATTTGAAGATATATTAGTTTGAATGTAATCTTTTTCTATCTTCCGGTGAATTTAAAAAGGCGACTCTGACAATTTTGTTGGCAAAAATTAAGTTGTTCATGGGTAAGTATTTATAACCATCAACTTGATTATTTAATATCATTGAAAAGTACATATCTATTCATTTACTTTGAACCATTTTATTTGTTTCTTTAGTGATTGGAAAACGATGTTACAAAATTCTATTCAATCAAGACTTAAATAGGTCTTTCGTCCCTGCAAATATAGGTCATTTAAATTTTTGTCCCTGAAGTTATTAATCCTTCTAATCTGCCACTGCAAATATTAATCATTTGAAAAATGGTCCTAATTACATCTGATTAGTAACTTCATGGACGAAAATTCAAATGGCCTATAATTGCAGGGATGAAAGACCTATTTAAGCCTACCACCTCGGCCAATCATCACTTGCCACATGGGCACCATGTCGCTAATGACAGCCCACCTCAGCAAAAAAACGTAATTAGGACCAAAAGTCAAATGATCAATACCTTCAGGGACGAAAATTCAAATGGCCTATATTTGCAGGGATGGAAGACCTATTTAAGCCTTCAATCAATTAAGATAAAATTCAACCGTTAAGGGTCTGTTTGGTTTGAGCTTATTTTGTGCTTATGAATAAAAGCTTATGTTAATAATTAAGTTTTTATGTTAATTCATAAGATCTTACTAACTAAAATTGTATATTCATAAGTTGATTTTTCATAAACTACCTTAACAAACTCATAAATAATACTTTAATGCTTATTTATTTGCATAAGCTGCTTTGTTTAAGCTCTAAAATAAGCCAATCCAAACAGAGCCTAAATTATGAAGACAAAAAGAACTAAAGAAAATGTATGCTTATTTTGATGGAGGGGATTTTTTTTAACAATCTTTTTAGTAAATACATTTTCTAATAAATGGTAATATTTCTGACCTTTGTTTTTTACCTTTATTTTTAGTTGTCTGATCTATCCCACATTAGCATATTAGAATAGTTTTTTTTTAACCTCACTCCTAGGATCACCATTGAAGAGTTGAAGAACTTGCATGTAATTGAGTGGGTTGACATAGATCTCCTACCTTTTCTTTCCCCATGTTTGGTGGAGGTTTTAGTTTGTGGGTTTCGGCTAGAAACTTTAAGAAGAAGGATGTGTTTGCTTGAACAAAGGGGAAACGATGAATTCAAAATCAGAATTACAGTAAAGTATAACGAAATTAGGTTAGAGTGTTTTAATTTTTAACCCTTGATCTCTAATTAAAAAAAATGAAGGGAGGAGATTAAAGAAAATTGTTTTCTCAATCGAGAGAAATACTCTTCTCCAATATTTTTTTAGGGATTTTCTCCAATCTTAAATATCAAAAATAAATAATTACATTTTTTATCTTAAATTAAAAAAAAAAATATAACATACTTTGACTCTATTTAATTTTATTTATCCTAATATACATTTTAATTCATGTAAGTTTTTTTTTATTCTCATGAAACAAGTTCCAATAGATGGTACTTTTCAGAATTTTATATTTTTTTTATCAAATCAAGAAAAACTAATTGCATATAAGCAAATTTTTAAAGTTAGATATTTTTTAATAATTGAAATCCAAGAGAGTGTTGTGATTAAATAAAAAAAAAGTAAGAATTTTATTCATAGTGGTAGATTAAAACAGAGGTAATCATACATGTTTAATATATTTTCTCTCAAAAAAAAATACATGTTTAATATATTGAATGACTGAGAAACCAAAGTTAATTTGAACTCTTATTAATTAGACATATTTTTAAGAATATATTAATTATTCATATAGTATTATATTTTAAGCATAGTTGTACTTTTTCCCACTCTTTTATCACTCTCACAAAAATAGTTATATCTTTATAAAATTTAACCTTTTTAGGCCCAATAAACGGTGATTTATTGTTTCAATTTTAAATATGAAGATAAAGTTCCACATAATGTCAAAATTCTGGATGAAATCAAACTAAAAAAATCAAATAATATATGAAAAACTTATTTATTCGTAAACCCCATTAAAGAATTTTAAATAAAATGTATCCCGTGCTTGGTACGGGGCGTTACACTAATGATTCACAAGAAAGGGTTAAGACTCGTAGTTATAACATAGACGTTTAACTCACATTAATCATGACTTGTTAAATATAATAGTTTCCAATGATCTAGTAATATGACTACCTAAGTTAAAATTCTCGAAGGATCTCCTTTGAAACGCTTGTCAAAAGGGCAAACAAACTAGGGTCTCTTTAAAATTCAAAATTTTTGTTTCTAGCTAATTCAACATCTTTAGAACTAATCCATATGGATCTTTTTGGTCCTTCAAGAACCAAAAGCTTAGGAAGTAACTAATAAGGTTTTGTCATTGTTCATGATTACTATAGATTCACTTGAACTCTATTCTTGCGAAGTAAGAATGAAACATTCTATATTTTTGTTATATTTACCGAAGTTATCCAAAATAAATACGATTTCTAAATTAGTTCAATACGCCGTGATCATGGAGGTGAATTTGAAAACCATCTTTTTGAAAAATATTGTGATGAACTTGAGATAGACCACAATTTTTCGCCTCCTATACTCCACAGCAAAATGGTGTTATGGAGAGAAAAATTTATGTTTTGGAATAACTAGCAATAACAATAATAAATGAATGGAACTTACCTTAATATTTATGGGTAAACGCGATGGGAAATGATAGATAATGTGACAAAATTTATCAAGAAAATTTCAAGACAATGTATTTGCTAACACCTTTCCTTAATTACACACCATTACCTCCCTTAATTTCCGCCAAATAACAAATTTAATTGGTTGAGACCTTTTCTTGATAAATTCTTGATAAAAACTCTCTAGATAAATAACAATGCTCAAACGCGATTAATACCGTGTGTTATGTAATAAATTAGATCTTGATCCGACCTATTTTCCTTTTGAATAAAGAGCAATGCTATTTATCAAGATTTTATCAAGAAATTGTCCCGAAATTAATGTTAGCCAATAAAATCTCAGTCTGGCCGGAAATCATGGGGTGGTGGGTGTTATGTATTTTTTTTTTTTTTTGAAACTTTAATAATTAAGATTAAAATCTAAGGGTGATTATTTTGCCATGTCATTCTTGAATTCATCAAGAAAATCCATTCTTGATATCTAGCATTTTCCTTGAATAAAAGCCCGTATGAAATATTTAAGGAAAGAAAACCCGACATATCCTATTTTCATATTTTTGGTTGTAAATGCTTCGTTTTGAATAATGGAAAGGACAATTTATGCAAATTCGATGAAAAATATGAAGGCAAATGCTTCGTTTTGAATAATGGAAAGGACAATTTATGCAAATTCGATGAAAAATATGAAGGCATCTTTCTTGGATAATCATCATCTAGTAAAGCTTACATAGTGTATAACAAGCATACCATTACTATTGAAGAATCTATTCATGTTGCATTGATTAATCTCATCCCCAAGATGAAGGGAAAGGTACTTTTTATGAAATGTTGCAGGTACTCCTACAATTGAGATCCTTAATGACAAGTAAGAAAAGATTAAGAGTCATCAAAGGAAGCTTCCAATGATGAACCAAAATAAAAGGAGGACAACATTGAAGATGGAGAATCTAGCTCCAAGTATGAGTCATATCACAATCAGAGATTAGTTAAAGACCATACACGGGATATCATGGGAGACATAAATAGAGAAAACAACATGTGTTCACAGATAAGCAAATTTTGTAATTATTTTTCGTTTGTCACACAAATTAAGCCTAAATCAACCAAAGAAGTTATTCTTGATGAGCATTGACTTTTAGCTATGCAAGAAGAACTAAATCAATTTCAAAAAAAAAATGAGGTTTGGGACCTTGCCCCTCTACCTAAAGATCATCAAGTAATAGATATTAAATGTGCGTCTATGAAATATTTTCTCCCAAATTTCGTAATGACTTGCTTAAAAGGAAATAGAGTTCGCGATTTTCCTCATTTCTTCGTTCCTCACATTCTTTCTTGTTCATTTATCCTTTATACCACATAATGAATCAAACATATGTTTAAAAGAAGACAATTTTAGTAGGTTTAAACTATCCTAACACATTGTGCTCTTAAAGGTGCCGTTAACAATACAGGAATATTCCGTGATGCTTTGGTAGGGCACTGAAAAATTAAGCTATAAAACATAACATTTATGGTTGACAAGTTAAGGGAGTTAGGTAATAAAATAGAAGAAAAAACATCATGTAGAAATCACTTCTATAAATATATTGATAGTGCTCAATAGAATGATTACATACACTTCACATATAGACATTATCGTTTATCATTTCAGTGGCTTCATAAATTCATCAAAATCAATGAATTATAACAATAACTTTGGGCATTCAGAGTTCATAGTTGCTAGCAATGGTATCATCAAATGTAAGATTCTTTGTTTATATTTAGAGAGGCTTGTTAATGCATATATATTATGTTTCACGAAAACACTATCAGTTTGTCAAACATATTATATACACATTAACAATCATTTATAAATAGAATTAAAAAATGTTACCTTTGACTCTATCATCTTTGATAACAATGAACTTTGCGTGCCTTGAATTGTTGTTGTACTTCTTTGATTTTAACAGTCCTATGTGCCACTAAGATAATAAAGAAAAATGTCTCCAAGTTGAATGTTAGCAACGGCTTTAGAGAGCTTCATCAATATCTTTGTAGAAGTGATTTCTACAAGATGTATTTCTTTTATTCTTTGACACAATACCTTTAACTTCATTGACCATGAGTGTTACATTTTCTCTGGGTTAAAATTTCAGTACCCTACCAAAGCATTCTGATATATCGTTTATGACACTATTAAAAGCATCTTAAGTAGTTTAAACCCACACGCATCTTTTGAATATTCCTTCAAGCGATTAGGTGGTATGGAGGAATAGGGCTTAAGAAATAAAGTGGCGATTGGTGGAGAAATGAGAAAGCTCGAAACCATATGTCATTTTAAGCATGTCATAACAAATTTGGGAGAAAATATAATAGAAAGTAAAATTTGGGCTTCTCATGTAATAGAAAGCCAACGAACACATCTCTCTGCCTAACTTAGAAAGGTTATAAGAGGAATTGTTAAGAAACACTTAAAAGAGTACTGAGTTGGATAGAGACATTATATAGGACAGAATGTTATGGGATCGTTTGATTAATTTAGTCGATCTTACTAAGTAAGATAAGACTTATCATCTATTTTGTAAGTGAAAAATGGATACATCAATAACTAATATATTTCCATGTCTAAGTATGTCATGATGTAGCTTGTCATAGACTTATTTTTAGGCTTACACATATCTTTTTTTTTTAAGGAACACACATGATCTTTTTGACAGTCCGATAAAACATTTTAGCCTACTTAAAATCATATTTCACATGGACGTATTTAAATAAGCCTATTTTAAAAGTGTGATATGACTTGAGGAATATTCCAACTTCTAAGTACTACCTCAGGTTTCAATTATAATAAAAAAAAGGTTTAGGTTTCGATTTTTATGAAGTAGGTTACCCAACTCATTACGATCCTACCTTACTCGAGGAATTAGTCGCGAAAATTGCACATAAGATATATGGTTTTTGGTTCTAATTATAAGATAAAGAAACCCATTTCGATATACAAACCATTTTCTGGCCAAAACTAAAATACAAATCATTTAATGATATCGATATACTCCCTCCGTCCTAAATTATAAGCAAAAAAAACTCATTTTCTTTGTCCCAAATTAAAAGCAAAAAAGACAAACTTTTATCATATTTAATTATGTTTTTTCAAAAAATTATCTTTTCCAAAGTAAAATTAAATGCAAAGTGCATTCAATTTACTCTCTTTTTCATTTTCTCTATAATCAACTACCAATGAAAATTGTTTTTACATCTTCTTATAAAACTTATTTCAAAGATAACACAAAAAACTATGTTACAAACAACCAATGTTTTAGTTTTCTTAATAAGTGTGATTTTTTTTTTTTTTTTTGCTTATAATATGGGACGGAGGGAGTATTTGGAAGAATATCTCAATTGTATAATATTAAATAAACTTCTTCTTTTTTGTGAAAGAGTATTAAATAAAACTTCTCCATGTTTGTGATTTTTGTAATTTATTTTTATACTAAGGCTTAGAGGGAGCATAAATTATTTTTACTCACCGTAATTTTTTTTCTTTTACTTTTTTATGTTAACTAGCGGAAAGACGGATATTTACGTGCCCGTCTTTCCGCTCTTTTTATTATGCTAACGCGTATAGGTTATCAATGATATTTTATAAAAAAAAATTCATGTAAATTACAAACGATATTTTTTATAATTTTTTGATATAGATTAAAATTATAAGTATTGATATTTGTGACATTCAAACGTAAAAGGTAATGTTGTCAAAAAAGGTTCGATAAAAAAGTACTTCATCCGTTTCACAATACTTGTCGTTTTTGAAGAATAATTTTGTTTTACGTTACTTGTCACTTTCGAGTTTCAATGCAACGTTAATTATTGGTTTGTCAATAATACTTTTACGTATTTATAGAGAAAAATAATACTCCATCCATCCCAAATTATATGTCGCTTTGGAAAGAAAAAAATTGTCCTAAATTACACATCACTTTACAATACCAATTAAATATTAATGTTACTTTTTTTATTATACCTTTAACTATTTTTTGCTATCTATTCTTTCAATTCTTTAATTTATCTTTCTAATACTATTTATTAAGGACAATTTTGTAAAACAACTCATAATATCTCTTTTCCATACAAAATTAATTACATTTCCATCACTAATTTTGTATTGTGACAAGAGAGTAGAAGGATTTTTGGGGCTGAAATGGTTATGGGCGTGAAATAGTGGGTTGTAGATTAATTAGTGAATAATGTAGTGGATGTGGAATCTTCGATCATCAATTTTGAGATAATTTTCAACATATTCCTTTTCCATTTTTTCTTGGTTTCGATAAGGTTATAATATAGATGGAATCAAATTGATCCCGTATTAAGTAATTTATTAACATGTTTGGGTGACTTTCTTTAGCTTGGAGGAAAAACAATTGATCCCTTAAGATAAATAGGTGGTGAATCTGAGGTTCGAATTTTTGTCCCTACATATATAATACAATGTCCTCTATCAATTGAGTTATGATCACGGTGACGGAGGAAAAGCAATCTTAAATGAGCCATATACCTATTTAGAATTGATAGTTCACGTCTCCTTATAACCTTCCTTATTACTCCTTATGTTTTCCCTGGTTGAGTTTCCATCCAAAAAAAGGAGAAGTTGATGAAAGGATGAATTCAGTTATATCCTGTTCCTTTAGACAAGGTATCCCAATTCATAAGGCGTCATGCATGACTTATAATTTGAATTATATATTCAAAGAAATGTTTTATTATAGTTTTCTATTTTAGAATTATTGAAGTTGAACCTAGAAGGGTCTAGCTCACATTTTAACAAGTACTTGCAAACTAGTACAAGTCTAGAAATTCCACCATAGTTCAAAGTGATAATATAAACCTGACATGTTTTCCTCTTAGTAGCAATTTTTAAACATCACTCATTTCCGACTTCTCCATGCAATGATTTGTTAAACTGATTTTGTCTACAAAAGTAGCACGATCTTCATTCTTCATGTATATGACAATTGCTATCTTGCAATGTTTTCAATCAACTGAAATATTTTTATTTTCTTGCTTCATTGATTTAAAATTCGTATCTTCAACCGATGAGTTTGACGATGTCATCAAATCCATTTAACGAATGAGCTTGAGAAATTTGGCACTTTAAAAGTGTGCAGTCTTTGATAACAATGGCATGTAAGGAAAGTGTTAAGATTGTTAACACTGCAATTTCTTTTTTTCTCTTGGGTATCATAATACAATAAATTTCATGGACCGTTCATGCTTGTCGTTGTTCGTTGGCCAGTTTTTAAGTATGCTTACGTACGTGAACTATCCCGCATAGCAAAATAAGTAGTAATCGGTTAAAAGAAATTCAGAATTCCAAAGAAAAGTAAATAATGTGTATGCAAGCAAAATAATAAAAAAAGGGATCCAAATGTACTAATCTAAATTTGCGGCATCTTTTAGATAATCTAAGTTTAGACTTGCTAAGAGGCAAAAGGGAGACATGAAGTCAGTTAAGTGCAAGTTAAAAGTTGTAATGGTTGAATCAACTTTTTTAAGCAAGGAAGCCTGCTAGGGAAGCAGGTTCCTAAAATATATTAATAACAAAGAAAGATACAAAAAGAAAGAGGGGAGACAAACAACCAAAACCCTCCAAGGATTAACAAAACCTAAAATACGGCAAACCTAATCTATTTCTAGAGAAATCCACCCTAATTTGCTGAGGAAGATGATCCCACCATAAATAGGTATTTAAACTGAGACCAATCGAAGCCAGTTGATCAGCACAATGATTTCCCTTATATGCAAGCAAAGTTAAAAAAATATTTACATTTCTTTTGTTCTCATTGAACTGGTAGTTCAGATTTTCGACTAATTTACTGAAATTAAATATTGACTCCTCGGTAACTTATTTCTTAACATGTTTAAACACAAAGTAAAATATGCAACAGAATATTAAGTGCTACTTTACAAAAAAAAAAAAAAAGCAGCTCAAGATTAAATGGTAATGTGAAAGAGACTTATCAACCAATATCTCAATTTTTCATATGCCATGAGCGTGTTGACACGTGCAAACTGTTTACGTGTCAATGACGTGTACCGAAACCAAAAATTCCAAAAATAAATAATGATATTTAAGGTTTTGGATCCCTAACAATAATACAACACACAGCCTCAAACCTAGGCGGATGGACGGCGTGTGGTGGTCATGTTGAGTGCGTCATCACACTAGTGTTGTGTGTAAACTATCCAGTGTGGGACATAGAAATTTTTCAATTCACACAAACACACATAGTGTTCCAACATATACTTAGTATTGGTGCATGTGCAATACAATATATGTGAAGTTTTTTTTACAGGTACGATGCGAGCATGCGGCCGAGATACGCTCACATTTTTTTTTTACAAGAACAAACTCATATTATTTCATTCATCAAAGTGGTAAAGATATAAGATGATATGTAACCAAATACATGGTAACTAGCATACAATTTTGACGCATTTACTAAAGAGACTCACAAAATATATGTAAAATACTTGTAATGAAGATCCATTTATAATTTTTTGTAAATGTATAATTATAATGATCACAAATTAAAAGAACAAAAAATTAACTGTGGTCAACAAATAATATAATTTTTGTTTAAATTAAAATATTTTTTAATCTCTATGTTAGAATATCAACACAAACTTAATTAAAAGAATTCAAAACAAGTCTTGTCTAATATGAACAAGATTTGATCTCTTACCATCACATGTGCAACATCTCCACTAGTTTTTCACATATATACTAGATATCTTTATGCGAGTAACTTTGAAGTATATAATATGTATCCGATAAACTATTTTAAAAAATAAAATAAATAATTATGATACTTCTAAGGTATATGTATCCTTGAGAGTCTCTGAAGTATCATACCTAATATGTATATGATACGGATTCGTCTTCAATTTTAGAGTACCCAAACTTCATAGTTGGTAAAGGCCATCTCCTTCTTTTGGATTCATCCAACTGTGGGCTATTGTGAAGGGGTTGGAGATTTTAACAATGACATCCTTAACTCATCTTGATGGTGATTGTTCCAAGATGCATCCTTTTGCTCATAAACACAATTTATCAGCTAAAGTACAAAATATCAAGTATAGTCATGTGCAAATTTGGCTTTAACTTAAATATGGAGAGTCAAATTTTTGTTTTTATTCTAACTTTTACTTCTCAGGTCATGTTGGTGAGGGAGGTTTTCCTTTTTTTTTAGTTTCTTTTTCCTTTGTTGCGGACTCTAAGCCTTATTTTCTTCATAAAAAAATCAAATAAATTTTTTTTTCCCTCAAATTTGCATATTTTTTATTTCAATGTGAAACAGGCCTCCATATTATTGCAATGCATATTGCTAGCAGTTGAAAATAAAATTTATTAAGAACAGTCCTCCATATTATTGCAAATTAAAGACAATTACAAAATGGGATCATCAAACCATGATCTCTCTCATAGGAATATTCTCAAACTTTTTAACAAGGTTTAGTGCAAAAGCATCTCTGACGGAAGCCTTCGCAATGTCCTCCAGGAAAACCCTCAGTTTGGCACACAGAAGCACAATTGGTGTCACTCACACATAGTCCTTTGAAGTTGTTACTTGGAGTCTCACAAGTCCTTGCCTCTGCCACTATAATTGGCCCCATCTCTGGCGATATCACAAAATCAACAACACAAGTAAATTAACAATTTCATTCAAATATAAAATAAAATAAATAAATGGAAATCAAATCAGACTACATTTAGATTTGTGAAATAAATATTAAACACAACTATTGAGATCAACAAAAAAAATTGAGATCAAAATGTTAAACACAATTTTAGAAACTAAAATTAGTTAATTGAAATAAAAAAAAATGAAGTTGTAAATTAATTAAGCATCAAGAAATTATTACACCTTACCAGTGGCCACAAGAAGAAGAAAAACAAAGATGGTGGAAACCAAAGGAAGTGAACGAGCCATATAGGAGACTAGACTTGTAAGAAGAAAAAATATAACTAGCTAGAACTTGTTGATATGTGATGGAAATGGAGCTACTATGCCTTAAATAGGGAAATAAAGCTTTTTGGGGTGCGTAAGTATAGCTTAATTAATAGCATAATAGCATCAAGGGCAACCTCTCAAAAAAAAAAAACATCAAGGGCATTTTCGGTCTTTAAGAATTTATTATTTTTTTTTAAGGAAATTTATTTATTTTTTGACAAAAGATCTTTAAGAATTGGCTAGCATCACATGAAACTCGCGCACACAATTGTAAGCGTGACACACTAGACCCCAAAATGTAAATATCAAAATTTAAATTTTTTTTTTCTTACAGTGATTTCACCAAACGCAGGGTCACGGTAGACAAACACAAACAACGATGAGGTGTTTTGAAAACATGTACTCACTCCGTCTCATATTATTTGACAAAGTTGACTCTGTCACACATATCAATGCATCATTTTGATCTTAAATATCTTTAATAATCTATTAGAAAAAATTATAAAAAATTGATATTTTAATTAAAAATATTCTTCGATACGAATCCAACATCTTATATGCTACCACTTGTCTTTGTATATTAGTAGAAAAATATGGTCAAAACAAATTATATGAATAATACATATTTTCAAATTAGGTCATATAAAATGGGACGGAGGGAGTAATAGTATAAAATAATTGAGAAAAACACTCAAAATTTATTTGTCAGGTTCTTGAATAATTGTTTTATCTTGTTTATATTATAAATCAAATACATTGTATATTCAATAAATCTGAAAAAATAATAGTTGCCTATTATAGTGATCGGAGAAAGTGCATCACTTTTAAATCATATTTTCTTTGGTCATATTTATAAGCTTGAGACGAAGGGAGTATGTGATGCATGAAACAAATGAGAAATATATGTTTCTTAGCTTCTAAGCACAATGAAACTATTCCCTCAAAAAAAAAAGCACAATGAAACTATTGGTCAAGCAGAAGCAAACAAATAAATTAAAATGAAACTTGTTGGAAATTGAAACGGAGTTAGTTTGTTTTAACTATGGTTATATAACCTAGTCAAGCATCAGTAATATGAGTTGTTTTACTATCTCCGATCACATTTAGAAACAACTTTTACTTTTTGATAAAAATTGAAGTGGTTTTCCAATTCTAAATCATTTTTTGAGAGCTTCTAATTCTTCTAAATCATAATTAAATAATCTTACCACCTTCATGAAGTTATAAAAAAAAAATCGTATATTATTATGAAAGTTGTACATTGTATATGTATTTTTTTTACACACAAATGTGTACCGATAATGCATACAAATTGATCTAATAATTATTTAAGTTTTTCTCCCTTATTTTTATAATTGGTCGCTTCATCTTAAAATCATTTAGTTTTGGTTACTTTTCAGATTTTTTAACTTAAAAATGGTCATATATTATATCTGAATTAAAGTTTTTAGGAAACTTTCTAGTAATTTCATTTCATGGTTGGTTATAATTCCACATCATTAAATCGTATGAAATGTCATTTAAAATATGTCAGATCACCATTTACGAGTTCAAAAATATGAAAAAGAGACCAAAAATTGATGATCTTGAAATATGAGGACTAATTTCGTGAGTGCCTCAAATAGGAGGAACAAAATTGTAATTCAACATTATTTTTTTTACTAAGGTTAAATAGTATGAACCCCTACTCCAAGGTCCTGGATACGCCATTGTTGACGGTTGAGACATTCACCAGTTTGTAGACCTATGATCAATGCTCCTTTGTTAGGACAACTATGGAGAGTCAAATTTTTTGTTTTATTCTCAATTTTGCTTTTCAAGCCATGTTGGTTATTGAGAAGATGAAATTCAGAGAAGAAAAAGAGAAAAATATGAAGAATGAAGAATTATTCTCATTAGCTTTTAATCATTGATACAACAGCCTTATATAGGTTTATAAAATGAAGCTATACTATAAGCTACTATGAACCATCTCGCACAGGATTATAACTAACTAATTGACAGCTAAGCAAGTTAGTTACAAGAAACTTGGGCTACAAGTTAGCCATATAAGCTAGTGACTTGAGCTAACAAGGCTGGTAACTTGAGCTGCAAGTTATTGAACAGCAGCTTCTGGAGTACAGCAGCTTCTGATCATGTGCTTCTGAAGTACTGCTTCTGAAGTACAGCTTCTGAACATGTGCTTCTGAAGTACAGCTTCTGAACAGCAGTTTATTCAACTCTAGCTTGTTTCTGCTTCTTCTTCATTTAACAGATGCATTTCTATCTTTTTCATATCTTCTTTCAACAGCCTCCCACAAGCTGGAGCATGATATATGTTGATCATTCCCAGCTTGCATATGAAAGAATTAAACTTTGGAGGTGGAAGTGCTTTTGTTAAGAAATCTGCCAGCTGCTCATTGGTTGAAATGGGTAGGAGCTTAAGAACACCCTTATGTAATTTTTCTCTAACTAGATGACAGTCAATTTCAAGATGTTTTGTTCTCTCATGAAAGACTGGATTTGATGCTATGTGAATAGCACTTTGACTATCACAATAAAGAACTGGCTGCTTAACACATTTAATGTTGAGATCCTTCAACAAGTACAGTATCCATTGAAGCTCACAAGTTGCCACTGATAGAGCCCTATATTCAGCTTCTGAAGAGGACCTGGAGATAGTTGGTTGTTTCTTTGCCTTCCAAGATATGAGTGAAGAACCCAAAAAGAAACAGAAGCCAGTAGTTGACCTTCTAGTGTCCACACAACCTGCCCAATCTGCATCAACATACCCCAATATTTGTACTTCTGACTTTCTTGGAAACAGAAGACCAAGGCCAGGAGCATTTTTGAGGTATCTTAGAATTCTACACGCAGCTTTATAATGAGTAGTGGTAGGAGCATTGAGAAACTGACTCAGTTGTTGAGTGGCCAATGAAATATCAGGTCTTGTAGTGTTTAAATACAACAGTCTTCCAATAAGCCTCCTGTAGCATAGGGATGGCAATGGGTACCCAATGGATAGGGTACTACAGTACCCATCCCCATACCCACGTTTGTAAAAAATGCCCGTACCCGAGCCCATACCCTCGTGGGTAACAACTTTAGTGCCCTTCCCCATACCCTGTGGGCACCTAAGTGCCCATACCCGTACCCATTACCCGCACTTTAATTATAAAAAGACAATAAAAAACATCACAATTGAAATAAAACTATGATCCATTTTTTTTAAAGAAACTCATAAAATAGTAGAAATCATAGAATTTAACCAAATAAAAAAACATCCAAAATATTTCTCGAAAATTAAAATAAAAACATTCAAAATACATATGAAAAAGTGCATGCTAAAATAAACATCAAATTGATTTAAATCATAAATTTTTTAGCTAGTGAGCTTATGAAGGTAAGGATGAAACGATTACCGTATTGATTTTTAGGTTTAGGTATATCCTTAAATAGCTAAATAAATTAAATAATTGTACACCAAAAATAAATAAAATATTTATTATATTATATAAATATGTATATGCGGGTTGCGGGGCTGGGTAGTAGAGTGCCCTTACCCGCACCCATACCCATCTAAATTTGCGGGTAATTACCCGTACCCAAGCCCATACCCATAAAAGCGGGGTGTACCCTATCCATTGCGGGTATTTCTTGCGGGTGCCCATCGGGCCTGGGTCCAATTGCCATAGCAAGACACATCTGTAAAAGGTTTACTTGTGTCTTGATGCAATTTGACTGAAGTGTCTAAAGGTGTAGGAGCAGGTTTGGCACCTAAAAGACCTGATGAATCAAGCAAATCAAGACAGTATTTTCTCTGTGAAATAGAGATTCCTTCCTTGGAATGAGCTACCTCTAATCCCAAAAAGTATTTAAGAATCCCTAAATCCTTGATTTTGAATTGATTATCAAGAATATTCTTGATTCTCTGAAACTCATCAAGTGAAGTGCCAGCTAGTATAATGTCATCCACATACACTAGAAGTGCTGTGAAATCACTACCATGTTAGGGTAAACAAAGAGTAGTCAGCAGTGGATTGATTGTATCCTTCAGCTAAAAGCAATGTAGTCAGTTTCTCATACCATTTTCTACTAGCTTGCTTCAAACCATAGAGGCTTTTCTTCAATTTACAGACTTTGCCAGATGAACATGAGACACCTTCTGGAATTGTCATGTAAACAGTTTCTTGTAGCTCCCCGTGAAGAAAAGCATTGTTCACATCTAGCTGGTGCAAATGCCAATTTTGAATAGATGCAATAGCAAGAAGGGTCCTCACAGTGGTTAATTTGGCTACTGGTGAAAATGTATCAAAATAATCAAGACCCTCTATTTGATTATATCCTTTAGCCACCAATCTTGCTTTGTATCTTTCAATAGAACCATCAGCTTGGTACTTGATTCTATACACCCATTTACAACCAATAGGTTTCACATTTGGTGGTGTATCAACAATGCACCAGGTGCCATTATTGGCTAATGCCTCCAATTCAACATTCATTGCTTTTAACCAATGATCAGACTGACATGCTTCTTTATAGGTTTTAGGCTCAGTACTTTGTGTGACAGAAGTAGAAAAAGCTTTATGTGAAGATGATAAATGAGAAAAAGAATGAAAAGAGGAGAGTGGATATGGTATACCTGAGTTGACTGATGATGGTGATTGAGCAGATGAGCTGCATACAAAATCTTTCAAATAAGCTGGTTGAGACCTAAGTCTTGTGGGTTTGGGTGAATGAATAGTGGAAGTGGTGGATGGGGATGTTGATGTGGATGTGTCATTGGTAGTGGGAAGAGAGAATTCAATGGATAAAGGTGAAGTATCAGAAACAGGTTCAGCACTAGGGGAAAAAGAAATGTCAGAAACAGGTGGTATGTTGGTATGATAGGTCCAAGGAATATGTGAAGGATTGGACTGATAAGGAAGAATAGTTTCATGATGTGTGACATTTCTAGAAACAAATATTTATTTTGAGTGTATGTCTAAAAGCACAACACCTTTCATGCCACTTTTGTAGCCAAGAAAGATGCACTTTCTTGCTCTAGAATCAAGTTTGCTTCTTTGAGCTTGTAAAGTAGAGGCATAGGCTAAGGAGCCAAAAACTTTAAGTTGATGTAAATCAGGTTGCATGTTATGCAATAGAAAATAGGGTGATTGATTTTGTAAAATGGGGCTAGGCACTCTATTCATGATAAAAACTGCATGAACTGCAGCATAGGACCAAAATTGTTTAGGTAAATGAGATTGAAAAAGTAATGCTCTAGTAATGTTTAAAATGTGCTGATGTTTTCTCTCAACTCTTGCATTTTGCTGAGGTGTTTCAACACAACTAGTTTGGTGTAAAATTCCTTTGGATGCATAAAATGAAGGGATGTTAAATTCAGGACCATTATCACTTCTGACAGTTTTCACATTACAGTTGAAATGATTTTCAATGAGGGTTATAAAAGCAATGACATGTTGTCTGGTTTCACTTTTTGTTTTCATTAGGGTTAACCAAGTATATCTACTATAATCATCAACTGCAGTGAGGAAATAAACATGATTATGAACAGAAGGAACAGAAATGGGGCCCCAAATATCAAAATGTATTAGATCAAATGGTTTTAAAGCTTTATTACAACTGATAGGGAAAGGGAGTTTTCTATGCTTAGAAAAATGGCATACATCACATGTTGCCTTAGAATCAACATGAACAAAAGGGAAACTAGATTGCAACAAATTCATTCTAGAAAATGAAAGATGGCCAAGTCTGAAATGCCAAAGGGCACTGTCAGGTAAAGGGATGGTTGAGTGAATGGTCTTGCTTGCAGAACAAGCCAACTTATTATCCAGATTCAAGTAGTACAGGTCTTCTCTCTTATCACCAGAACCAATCATCCTCATGGTTTTCTTGTCCTGAATCAAACATTGAAAACCATTAAAACTGACAATAGTATTCAGGGAACTATTCATTTTGGACACAGAAAGCAAATTGTAATTAAAATCAGGGACATAAAGAACATCATAAAGAATAAGAATGGAAGAAAATTTAACAGTTCCTGAATATATTGCCATACTAATATGACCTGTAGGTAACTTTATGGACATGGGAGCAATTTCATTGTAAGAATGAAACCACTTCAGATTGCAACAAATATGATGAGAAGCTCCTGAATCTATGATCCAGGAGTTTTGAGTGAAATTATAATTTGCCAAAGAATTAATGAAACTTGTACCTTGCCTATCTGATGGTGAATGACCAACAGACATAGAAGTAACCTGATTGGAAGCATGCACAGTTCCTGAACTTTGATTAAGAGATGAACCTTGAAGAAGAGTCATTAACCTTTCATACTGCTCATGTGTAATAGTTGGAGCACTACCCTTGCTATCAACACTAGTTGGGGATTCTGCAACATTATTATCTCCCTCAGGTGCAGCATGATTGGCATAAGCAGAATTGAATTGTTTCTGAAGATGTGGTGGAACTCCATGCTTCTTCCAACATGTTTCAACGGTGTGATTGCTCTTTCCACAAAAGGTGCAAACACGAGAAGTACCTTTAGAATTTGATCCTTGAAATGATGATTTACCAAAAAAGTTGTTGCCTTTAAACTTCTTGGAATCAACAGAGTTGATTAAAACAGAGTCATCAACAGTAGGAGAAGGATTATATTGTCTTTCATATTGTAAAACCATGGAGAAAATCTTGTTCATAGAGGGAAGAGGATCCATTAACAGAATTTGAGATTTCACCATACTAAAGCTTTCATTCAAACCAGTAAGAAAACGAATAGCGTAGAGTAAAGTATGATTACGTCGTGCATTTCTCATGAATTCACAAGAACAACGTACTCTACAAGTGCAGTTTGGTATAGGCATGTAAATCTCCAATTCTTCCCAAAGAATCTTCAATTCAGAGTAGAAAGTGGTAACTGTTTTGGAATCTTGTTGTAAGGAGTAAATTTCTTGCATTAGTTCAGAGATCCTTACCAAGTCACCTTGTGCAAATCGTTCCTTCAAATCCACCCAAACATCACATGCATTTTCCATAAACACAATGGATTGAGCAATTGAAGGAGAAACTGAATTCACAATCCAAGAATGAACAAGCATGTTACAGCGATTCCAAGCGCGAAAAAGAGGATCGAATTCATCAAGAATTGGAGAGATTGATCCATCAACGAATTCAAACTTCATTTTCCCGCCCAAAGCTCTTCGCATTGAACGAGCCCAAGAATGATAATTTGATCCGTCAAGAACCGGAGAAACAGAAACTGAAGAAGGACCATCACTTGGATGAACAAAATAAGGACTTGAATGATTTGTGGGATCCTCCTCGAAAGTAGAAGAAGTACCAACGTCTTTGTTGCGTGGCGCCATTGATGAAGAGCTTGAAAAGCTTGAAAAGCTTGCGGAAGAAACGTGTTTAGATCTGAAGGCTCAATGATACCATATTGAGAAGATGAAATTCATAGAAGAAAAAGAGAAAAATATGAAGAATGAAGAATGATTCTCATTAGCTTTTAATCACTGATACAACAGCCTTATATAGGTTTATAAAATGAAGCTATACTATAAGCTACTATGAACCATCTCGCACAGGATTATAACTAACTAATTGACAGCTAAGCAAGTTAGTTACAAGAAACTTGGGCTACAAGTTAGCCATATAAGCTAGTGACTTGATCTAACAAGGCTGGTAACTTGAGCTGCAAGTTATTGAACAGCAGCTTCTGGAGTACAGCAGCTTCTGATCATGTGCTTCTGAAGTACTGCTTCTGAAGTACAGCTTCTGAACATGTGCTTCTGAAGTACAGCTTCTGAACAGCAGTTTATTCAACTCTAGCTTGTTTCTGCTTCTTCTTCATTTAACAGATGCATTTCTATCTTTTTCATATCTTCTTTCAACATTGGTTGATTTATCTCGGGGAGGTTTTCCTTTTTCTCGATTTCTTTTTCCTTTGTTGCTGTCTTTGAGCCCTATTTTCCTCATAAAAAAATATCGAATAAAATTGCCTCCTTTCCCCTTAAGTTTGCAAATTTAGGATTTCAATATGAAAAAAGTGAACACATTTGTACCTTTGATGTTTGATCGGGTATATATACATCATCCAATTATTCAATGTTATGTCGTATATATTTTTGTATTAATTTATTTAAACATAAAATCAAATTTTAAGTCGATTTTACCTACTGGATTCCGGTACCTAACCAAGCTTAAGGTGCCTAAGTATTTACCATGAAAGAATTGGAAAACATATTGTAGGCCAAAATTATAATTCGCATGTAGTTGCATAACACAATAATTGTCCGTAAAAAACAAAAAGCAATTGTTATTTGACTCTTTTTAATTTATTCATTCATTAATTTATTTATTAAATTTCAAATTGCAATGCATATTGATAGGTGTAGGAAAAAAAAATCATCAAGAAAACTCCTCCACATTATTCCAAATTAAACACAATTACAAAAGGTGATGAAACCATCATCTCTCATATATAGGATCTTCCCAACCTTTTAACAAGGTTTAGTGCAAAAGCATCTCTGACGGAAGCCTTTGCAGTGTCCTCCAGGGAAACCCTCAGTTTGGCACACAGAAGCACAATTGGTGTCACTGAAGCATGCTCCTTTGAAGCTGTTACTTGGAGTCTCACAAGTCCTTGCTGCTACCATACTTGGCCCCATTTCTGTCCATATCACAAATCAAAAACACAAGTAAATTAATAATACTTTCATACAAAAAATAATAATAAAAGGGAATCAAATCACATTAGATTTGGATTTGTGAAATAAATAAACATTAAACATAGTTATGGATTATATTATGGCATGTAAGTGTGCTACAATAGCGACTAAAGTTAGCTAGTAATCGAGATCAACAACAATATGATGTTGTAAATTAAGTAAGCATCAAGAAATTAAGAAATTACACCCACCAGTGGCCACAAGAAGAAGAAAAAAGACAAAGATGGTGGAAACCAAAGACACTGAACGAGCCATATTGGAGACCTAACTTCTAAGAAGAAAATGAAACAAAACTAGTTGGAACTTGTTGAATGAAATGAAATGGAGATAGTGTGCCTTAAATAGAGTAATAAAATTTCTATTTTTGTTTTTTCTTTACCCAAAAAGAGGGTTCTTTTCCAAGGGTAATAAATGCTCTTTTTCCAAGGGAAGAATATTTTTCAAGACTACATTTAACATTTTCATTGTTTTCGAAAAGGACAATATTGAATTACTTTTTAATAAAAAGAAAATATTGAATGATTTATTGAGGGTTGGTGGCAAACTCTCTTTTCAATACTCGCTCTTCTATCATGTAAAATTCATGTGAGTTTCATTATATTAGAAATGCATCTACGTGAAGTAGTAAAAATTTATAAATTCTCACCCACAAGACTTAATATGTCCCAATAAAGAGAGTTATTAAGAAATGCAATTGATAACTTGGCAAAAAAAAAAAAAAGATATTATTTGTTCTCATGAACATAACGACAAAGCATTATATATGCAGGGGTAGGGAGTTGAGTCATGAATTTCACACTTATTCACCTTAAAACGTAAAATCTTAACCACTAGCAGGTTGCTTGACAAAAAAAATCATTTATTTTATTAAAAAATTATTACTCCCTCCATTTCTTTTCTTTTGATGTTTTAGGTGATTGCACAAATATTAAGGAATCATTAAATTAAAAGAATAATTGTATGGTTATACTAAAATACCCTTACTTACTCCTTGATTTTTTTTCTCAAAATTCTAATCTCCTTAATTATTGACACTCACCACACAAATTGCGTTTATTATTTAAACTTCCAATTTTCTCAAACTTATCACGTGACTTTAAATTGAACGTGGGAGCTGTGCAATTGTACTCCTTCTAAATTTTTTAACCCATTTTTTAATTCAATTGTGATAAGTCAATAGTCCCAACTTATTTAATTACTATTAAAGTGTGTTTTTCAACAAGGGTAGAATTGGATAAAAAGTATTAAAAATTCTAAAACATCAAAAGTTTTGGAATAAAGTTTAAGTTCTAAAACATCAAAAGAAAAGGAATGGAGGGAGTATATATTATACTCTCTCCATCCTAAATTATATGTCACTTTGACAATTTCACATAAATTAAGAAATGTAATTAATGTTACATGGAGAAAACAAAATATGAGTCACTTTACAAAAATATCACTTGTTAATGGTGTGGGAAAGATAAATTAAATGAATTAAAAAAATTATCAAGTACTAGTAGTAAGTGCATAATAGGAAGAAAAAAAAAAGCATTAATGTTTCATTGATATTGTAAAATGACATATAATTTGGGACAAATATATTTTTCTAGAATGACATAATTTGGGACGAGGAGAGTAATTGTTATTTGACTTTTTTAATTAATTCATTAATTTATTAAATTTCAAATTGCAATGCATATTGATAAATCAATGGGATAGTAGATAAGGAAAATACAAACAAACAAAAAAAGTTAAACTGCACTTTTTGTCCTTTAAGTTTTAAAATATTGCGATTTTGGCCCCCTGTTCAAGAAAATAGCAATTTTGGCCCTTTTCGTCCCAAAATTGCTGAGAAGACGCCACATGTCCCAAAAAATGGGTCATAATCGCAACTTTTTGAGAAGATAAGGGGTCTAGAGATCATATTCCCCTTATGTTATGGGGGTCAAAAGAACATATTTCCCTAAACATGGGGTCACTTTTGCCATTTTTTTTAATAGGGGGCCAAAATCGCAACATTTTAAAACTTAGGGGGCGAGAAGTGCAGTTTAGCCAAAAAAAAATATGTTTAAAAGATGATCCATGATATATTTTTTAAATTATTACTCTTGACTAATTAATTAGGGTGTCCATGATATCTCAATGGTATTAAGTTGTCATCGTAAGAGTTTAAAATATATTTCATACTTCTATTATATAAGATATTATTAAATCCTTTCAAAAAATGATATTGTTAAATAAAAAAATTATATGAAATTAAAATTTTAAAAAATAAAATATATGTATGCATATTAATATTTTAGATTATAGTTAGTATACATATTAAATTCAAATAAAATATATTTCTACATCCATCCTAAATTATATAGATCACTTTGACGGTTTCAAACAAATAAATGTAATTAATTTTGTATGTAAAAAATAAATTATTACTAATTTAACAAATTACTTTTCATCAATGGTTGAGAAAGATAAATTTAAAAAAAAAAAAAGGGATAATAGATGTAATAAATAATAAATGGTGTCATAGAAATTGCATTAATTTTTTTCGTTGATATAGTATCAGAACTTTTAATTTAAAGGATTTTTTTTGCTTAATTGACATATAAATTGGAACAGATATATACTCTCGTAAGATTTATACGACTGTCATATTTGATTATTTCACACAAATTAAAAATAAACTAAAAATGAAAACACAAATAATTTTATCAGATTAACTTTATCAAATACTCGCCAATATCATAAATATAAAGTGGAAGATAATGACTTAAGAGTAATGTGTGTATTATTAATTCAAAACCGGAGGCCAAAATTGTAACTTAATGTAATGCATGAAATAAATGTGAATATAGTTGTCTTAGCTTCTAAGAAAAATGCAACTATTGGTCAAACAAAAGGAAGAAAAAAAAATGAAACTTATTGGAACTTGAAATGCAAATGGAGTTAATTTGTCTTAACTAGGTCAATAATCTTATCAAGTACTTCATCCATCTTAAATTACGTGTATCTTTTGAGTTTTACACAATTATTAAGAAAAGGGTCATGTTAACTTGTGTCCTAAGGGCACATGTTAAGGAACCCAAAAAAAAGAAACTTTGCATTGGAAAACATGTTATTTAACTTTTTAGAAGTTGACTAAACGACTTTTGATACGTACATTTTTATAATAAGTTCCTTAACAAGTGCCCTTAAGGGCACACGTTAACATTTGTCTTAAGAAAATGATTAGTAGTGTTGATTTTAATCGAAAAGTGTGTTTCATTTACTAAAACACTCTTATTAATTGGAGTTAGTGAAATAGTTAAAAAATTGAAATGCAATAAAAAAAAGTTAAGCAAATGGGGTACAGAGCAATTTACGACACCTTAAGTCGATTAAAATAAAGGTTAACATGCATTTTTTACCCCTTAACTTTTAAAAATTGCGATTTTAGCCCCATAACAAAAAAACAAAAAAAATGCCCTATATATTTAGAGAAATATGTTCTTTTGTGCCTATATCTTTAGAGAAATATGCTTATTTGACCTTCTATCTTTAGAAAAGTATGTGCTCTTGACCCCTTTTTACAATAAGTTACGATTTTGGCCCCCTGTTTTGGGACACGTGGCGTCTTCTCCGTAGTTTTTATAAAGATAGGGGTAAAACTGTTTTTTCTTTGTTTGTTAGGGGGTTGAAATCACATCATTTTAAAAGTTAAAGGGTAAAAAATGCATTTAAGCTCAAAAGAAAAAACAAAAAGTACAAAGACTGGGGGACATAAAACTAAACTCAATGTAAATAAATAACAAGCAACCTCAATGAGTGTTATAGACAACCACAAAAATTAAAAGAACCACAAATCTTAATCAAGAGGAGTCAACCCTGCACGACTTGCACAACCCAACAAACCTAAGTATGGGCATGAAACTAAATCGTAAAACAAAAAAAATTATGTGTGTGAGCATACAAACACTAGACTCAGATCTTTTGATAATGGAGAATAAATATGATTGCCACGACGGTAATGAATTTAGACATCAATAATTCATATTGACAACAACTGTGAACATAACACCATTTCTAGACTATCAGTCCCAATTCAATCACAAAGGATTGAAGTGGGTTAAATAACGACCTCAACTTCTCTGGCACAACGGGCGAAGAACCGAAATCTTTAAACTTATGAATCTCAACATATCTGAAACAGAACGAGAAATCAAAATCAATAAAGAGAGATATCGATCAAAACAACGTCAACACTACAGACACATATGCAGACTCTTTGATAGGTACTTCGTTACTCCATATGATGTCAACAAAGGTGTGTAGAGGCATTGGAGGGTGAGGCTGAATTGTTGGATACCATGTCACACGCAGACAAGATTGGGAGGATAGACAAGGTTAGGAGTGTCATTGTCTTCTGCCTCAGAGATAAAAACTTGAGAGAAATCGCAAATGAGACAACCAATAAGGCGGTGTGGATAAGGTTCGAGTCACTTTATATGACCAATTTGTTGGCTCATAGGCAATTCCTAAAACAATAACTCTAGACATATATGATGGTTGAGTCCAAAACCATTATGGAGCAATTGACGGAGTTCAACAAAATCCTAGAAGATATGGTGAACATTGAAGTGAAAATTAAGGATAAGGACAAACATCTACCCTTATCGTGTGTATTACCTATATCATTTAAGAACTTCAAGGATACCATGCTTTATAGTAAAGAAGGCATGTCGCCTTAGAGAAAATCTAAACGGCGCCGAGAACCTAGAATTAACCAAGTTCAAGGACTTGAAGGTTGATGATAGTGGAGAAGGTTTGAGTGTCTCAAGATAAAAAGATGAGAGTAGAGGAAATCGGTCAAACTCAAAGGGTTATGAAAAAATCAAAGTACAAGTTTTTCACTTCAATAGGGATATTCCCGAGTTATGAGGCAATGTCAATTCTACTCAATTTTTAGTTGCTTCGAAGGACTACGTGGATGTGAAGCACTCTAGGGGTTGAAGAGGTTATCGTGAAATTTATAGTGCTACTGAAAAATCCAAAGGTAGTCAGGAGCAAGTTCATCAAGAAGGTGAAAGATGTTCCGAGGTTTGAAGAGGTAAATGTGGAATCTTGTGAGACTACAAAGTTTAGTTGGATGCAAGGTCAAGCAACAAGGTTATTGATGGTTAAAGTGACATCATCATCCATTTAAAGGTAAGATATGTATCATTTTCAATCAAGGTAGAGATAGTTAGTGTTGGTTGAACTTGAAAATATACATATTAAAGAAGTCTCGCATTCCTTAGAATTGAAAAGAAATATGGAGGCCAAGTCTATATGTATAAAGTGTTTCTTTTATTTTTAAGTAAGAGGTGGAAGTGAGGCAAACCAGGGTTCAACAAAAGAGAACGGTCCTTAGAAAATCAAAGGTCAAGGGTTTGTTCCTTTTGGGATAGAAACTAGGGGATAATAATTGCACGGGAAGAGATTCAAGAAGATGGTAGAAATTAAGGTTTGCTCTTTAAGAACTTGTTAAAGGCTAATTTCTTGTAACCTTTGTGTCACCTTGAAAGAAACTCTTTGATCATAAATTGGATAGATCTCTCTCCTCCGTATGTAGGTCAATTTGGACCGAACTAGAAGAACACATATCGTTGTGTTCTTCTTCTCATTTATCTTGTTTTATATTTTGTGCTTGTTTAATAATCAAATTGTTGGATTTAAAGTATGAGTGGTTTAATTTGTGAGTGATTTTATCCCAAATCACCTATGATTGAATAAAATGTTGGATTTATAAGAGAGATTTCTCATGTACCCAATGCATTATCTCTTATCTATAATATTATCACCACATTAAATGAATCTCTTTATACACCACCCAAAAAAAATCTCTTTATACTTCGTAGCTATATTCCCAATTTTTTCTGTATTATTGTAGTTCTACTGTTTTATTTTGGATAATTTTGTGCTTATTATTTTGAAGAAGAAAAAAATGATGGTAAAAATGTTGACACAATATGAGCCCATTCTTGAAATTCAATCAAATTTAAGTGACATTCGTTTCGGTCCTCCGATTACTCGTGTCGCGTGTCCTATATTCAGATTCTAAAAAATGGAGGGTTTTAAACTTTTTTTAGGTGTTTTCCCTAAAAAAAAAATAAAAAAATAGGTGTTTGGAATCTAAAATCTAAATATATGATGTTTGATAAGTGTGGAGGACGCGATAAAAAATTTACCAATTTTTACTTTCAAGAAATTACCAAATTTTATTCTGGAAAACCTCTTTATTTAAAAGAAGAATATTACTTTTCTCACCCTACAACCTTCTTCCGCACCCTGTTAAATTTCCAAAAATGCCCTTGTGCAGTCCGGATCCGGATTCATATTTACTATTTCGGATTTTATAATCCGGACAATTCTTATGTATAATCAGCCATCAGACTCTCTGACATTTCAGCGGCTTTGAGTTTTGCTTTTAAAAACAACAAAAAAAAACTAAGTAAAAAAATACTAAAAGCCTGTCAAATAAAATCATAAAAATACCACCAAAAAATTCTAAAAATCAAATAAAACTAATGCAAATTTTTTCGGATTTTTCTGAGAATATGAAAAATTAAAAAAAAAAATGGGTCTAAACGATGGAATCTTGGATTTTGAGGGGCGGAGTCCCGTAAGAAGTCCCTTCTACGGGAGTCATAGTCCTTGAATTTTTTCTGATTTTCTGTGGAAGTTTCGGAGCAATTCGATCAAGTAGCCCGAAAACCCGATTTTTGACTAAGAACAGGTAACAATGACCCAAAACAGAAGGATGAGAGTTAGGAAGATTAATAATGTCCCTAAAATGATTATCCATGTTACAAACATGTTTAGATTTTGTGCTGATACAGTTCGGATTATTTAATTCGAACTGTTTTTCACTTGAAAAATGGGGTTTAGGGGGTGTTTTGATTATATATAATCCGGAAAATTCATGTAACGCACCCTATTTTTTGAAGTTTCCGGATTACAAAATCCAAAAAAATTCGAAACTCATTTTTTCACCCTTTAACAAAAGAAAACACCATTCCGGATTATAAAATCTGGAAACTCAAGGACATTTTTAGAAGAAAAAAAAAAGGGCGCACGAGGAAACACACATGGTGGGAAAAGTAAATCTCTTAAAGAATTTGCTTACTGGGCTTTCGAATGGTACTTTGAGAGTCCATTTGTTTTTTTATTTAATTTCAACAACAACAAAATTGAGATTTAGTTATATTTTCTTATAAAAAATACTAAAACTATTAACTATAATTAATTGACACATTCAGTTACCTTATAACCATCCTTCAAAAAAAAAAGTTACCGTATAACCTTACAAATTACCTTATCATTAAGATAATTAATATTACATTGTAACCGTATGTATGTATTACTCATAATTAGCTACTATTAGATTCTTTCTTTGTGATATAAATAGTTTGTATAGCTACTCATATATCCTACTCCCTCCGGTCCTTTATACAAGAAACAAAAAACAAAAAACATCAAGACTAAGGAAATACATTGAAAATAATCATCTTCATTTAATACACTTCTACATTTAAAAAATTTCCATGAATACCCTAAATTAATTACTTTTTATTCCACTAACTTACTTACTTTTAAGATTCTCTCTCATAGTTAATAAGGGCACAAATGAAATTTAGCTTCAAAAATACTTGAAACTTGGTCAATCTTCTTATAAAAAGGACCAAAAAAAATTTCACTTTTGTTTCTAATAAAAAGGACCGGAGAGAGTATAATATAATCATTTTCACGGTAATGAAAAAATCTTTCTCACCATTTCTCTTCTTCCTTAATGAAGTTTTTCACATTTATCAAAAACAAAGATTGAAATAGGAAAAAGAGAGCACTCCCATGACCTCTCAATTGATGTGACAATTTGCTAGTTGCAAGATATATCCAATTTGAAAATTGCTCTTCTCCCATCAAAAATTGATCACTCTTAATTAAACTTCTTAAAATACTCATGTATGACTTAGGTCACGTAGGTGTTATATCCGGCGTAACTTAAGTCACGTTGGAATACAACCTACGTGACTTAAGTCACATTCGATCACGTACCGAACACCAACATGAGTTAACTCTCGTTGGTGTCAAAGACATTCCTTTTCACCAGTAGTAAATGTTCCACCAAGCTCACGTGATTTGGATGATAAGGAGATTGGCATGCATGTTAAACCTAGTCAGAATGGTCTAATTGCCAAGCTTTGAAATCTCCAAATGCAGAGATATTCAAGCTCATTAAGCCTCATTACGTGGAATAAGTGGTTCTTCAAAAATAAAATTGAATAAGTGGTTCTATTCTACCTAATTGAACATTTAAATTACTTTTTGTCTTAATTAATCTACGGTGGTGTGTAACCCTGGTTATTTAACCCTGCTTGTCTCAATTTAGTACACATACTGCAAAAAAAATTGAAAAGAAATGCCATTGACACCAATGTGAGTTAACTTACGTTGGTGTTTGGAATGTGACCGAACGTGACTTAAGTCACGTAGGTTGCATTTCAACGAGATTTAAATCACGTATGACATAACACCAGCGTGACTTAAGTCAAGTCACGTGGGGGTATTTTGGGAAGTTCGGTTGAAAGTGAGCAATTTTTTTATAGGAAAAAAGCAATTTTCATCCAATTTCCATATGCAGCAGCACCCATTCCTTCTTCCAACGGGTTCTATATTTCTACACTTTTGCTAGCTACACTCCGTTTTTATCCTGTTACACCCGCATGCTGTCTTCTAAACCAAATGAATTGATTAAATTTCCCCTTTAAAGAAAATTTGCGAAACACGCCACTTTCTCGTCCAACTCGTTCTCTTTCTTTCTCGTTTAAACCCTCGCCACTGGTGGACCTTAGTGGGGATTGGGCGAGTCGCGGCCCGCCTAGTTCCCAAAATCCATTTAGTATATACTATGGTATAGTGTGTGACATTTAAACAATTCATGCATCGCTGTTGTGCAAGTTATGTTTTGAACTATAACAAGTTGCGAGTTTAACCTTTAAAAGTTATATTTTTGCAACTCATTTTTTTTGTTCTTATTTTGATTCCTATAAAATAAGGATGCTAACCACTTTCCTGTTTTACATTTCATACCTTCTTTCTTCCTTGAGATGAAAACATCTCTCACCTCTCCTCTCTTTCAACGTCACCATCATTTGTACCAAAAATAGAAGAATTTTTGTCGTTTCTCTCTTAATTGTTTAGTCTATCTTTTTCTTTTATTTCATCCATATAATAAGCAAATCCAATTAATTTATATCTATGTTGATGATCTTATCTTCATGAACGTTGATCACTAGGATTGTACATCTTTCTCTACACATGATTAGGAGATTAATCTCTCCAGAAGTAATGAAAACTCATTTGAAAAAAATTATATTTCTTAACAACAACCAAAAAAAATCAAATACACCGTTCAATATCAAAGTCTCAACCAAGTAATTAAGTAACTCGATATTTTTTTTTTTGTGATGGTCGAGGTTTGAATCCTGGACCTCGCATATATTATGCATTGTCCCTACCAATTGAGTTAAGCTCGCAATGACACTCGATATGATTATTTACCACACATCACAGTGATATCATATCATTTACTTTAAATAAATCATCTTTTATAAAAAAAAAAACTAGAATATACTATATGTGAGTTTGGTTTTATTGCATGAGAGTCAAAATTATTCTAAACATAAAAGTAATTTGGACATATTCGTGTGATGTCAAGATCCCAATTTTTGCATCTAAGATTAATTTTAACTTGAAGCTATGATATATAGCTTTTAACTCTAAACAATACTTCTTACCCCTAATTCTATAGTTCAATTTACTTTTATGTTAATGTTTCAAATATAACCTTTATTATGTTCGGTTTAAGGGTCAAGCAGTCCAAATTAAGACTTTCGGCCTTAAAATATTGGGATAAAAAATATCTAAAAAAATCAATTTAGTTTATATAATATGACTAGATAGTGATATAAATGTATACCGGTTCAATTAGTCAAAATGAAGTTTCATATGCTCGATGACCTAAGTTTGAACCTTGAGCTCAACAAAACTTATTTTTATTTTATTTTATTCATAACTCTTGGTTTCTTAGAAATAAACCCACATAATTTGCAGTATGGTCAGATGATACATAAAATATGATCAAAGATTGTTTGAGAACACATATGATTTTCTTCATTTCATTCACTTCCACTCGTACGATCGAAAGATCTATAACAAGATATTAAAAACAAAAAGACAGATAGAAAGAAACCCATAATAGAATGGATAGCTAGCTAGCTTTATTCCAAAACATGAACAAGTAGAAAAAGGTGATGGATCCATCATCTTTTTTTTTCTTAGCATAGGGATTAATTTCTCAAACATGTTATTTAACAATGTGTAGTACAAAAGCATCTACGACGGAATCCACGGCAGTGTCCTCCAGAGAAACGTTCTGTTTGGCACACAGAAGCACAGTTGTGATCACTAGCACATGGCCCTTTGAATTTGTGACTTTGTGACTCACAAGTCCTTGCTTCTGCCACCATACTTGGCCCTATACCATTTATCACAAAATCAATTAGCAAAACTTCTATAAAATTAAATAATTAAATAGAAATAAAATAAATAGTATAGTATAGTGTGTCATATAATAATAATAGTATAGTATAGTAGTAACAAACTAGTTAATTGAGATGAACAAAGACATGATGGTGTTAGATAAAGGATAAAGAAACACTCACCAGTGGCCACAAGAAGCAGAAGGAAGACAAAGATGGTGGAAACCAAAGGAACTGAACGAGCCATGATGATAACTTCTAAGAAAAAAGAGAAGAGAACTATAGTGTAGAATTTGAAGTGAAATACACATGCAACTAGCTTGTCTTAAATAGGGCAATAAAGGGTAGTAGTGTCTTGCCAAAGAATATTTTACCGACAAAATATTATATGATTTATATTATTTTGGAAAAAGAAAACAACCTATAATTTATATCATTTACGTTTATTTGAATTTTTAATTTATTTTTTACACCTTACCTAGATTTCATAAATATACACAAAATTTACATGACATAATATCCAACATTAAAATTGTCATGTCAAGAAATCATTTTTCATATAATATATATTTTATTTATTTCTCTTTTTTTAGAGGGTTTTATTTATTTCTCTTGCTTCCCCTAAAAAATAAAAATAAATATCTCTTGCTTAGTCACTGTTGTAGCGGAAGAAACTCGGGTAGGTAGTATTTGAATGGAAGATTTGCTTTTTGACCTAACTTTATTATAAACTTCATAATATATATATATATATATATATATATATATATATATATATATATATATATATATATATAGGGGTTTGCTAGAACACACCCACTACTTTTTATGTGGGAGTGTTTTAGCAAGTTATAACTAAAAAGTTAATAAATACACCTTAAGGTGTATGCTGCTATAACACACCTTCTAACAAAAACAAGTGGGTGTGTTCTAGCAAATCCTATAGGCATTTGCTATGATACACCCACTTATTTTTTAGAAGGAGTATTTTAGCAAGTAAATAACTAAAAAGTGGTTAAATACACCATAAGGTGTAGCTTTGCTAAAACACTCCCACATAAAAAGTAGTGGGTGTGTTCTAGCAAATCCAATATATATATATATATATATATATATATATATATATATATATATATATGGGATTTGCTAGAACACACCCACTATATATATATATATATATATATATATATATATATATATATATATATATATATATATATATATATATATATGGGGTTTGCTAGGATACACCCACTAGTTTTTATTAAGGTGTGTTTTAGCAAAGATATAACTAAAAAGTTGTTAAATACACCTTAAGGTGAATGTTACTAAAACACACCTTCTAAAAAATAAGTGGGTGTACGTTAGCAACTCCTATAGGCATTTGCTAGGATACACCCACTTATTTTTTAGAAGGTGTGTTTTAGCAAGTTATAACTAAAAAGTAGTTAAATACACCTTAAGGTGTAGCTTGCTAAAACACTCCCACATAAAAAGTAGTTAAATACCCACTTATTTATTTTATTTTTTTTGAAGAAGCTAAATAGCCCACCTAAATTGGCACCGGAGAGTATCGAACCTGAGACCTTGCGGAGGAGCACACTCCCAAGACCCAAGCCAATACCATCAGGCCAACCCAAGTGCTAGATGAGTGCAGTTTACAAAAATCTAAGATACTAGATGAGTGCCGTTTACAAAAATTGACGAATCAAACAAATAAAACTTGTAAGAAAACATTCTAAATAAAATATATTTAAATAATTAAATAAGTAATTCTTTTAGGAATTTCTTAAAAATAAAATTGACATTAGGAATTTTTAGAAAACTTATTCTAATAATTTTCAAAACTAAATTATTAATCCATTAAACTAAAATATTTTTAAATTTCACTTCGGTCTTTTAAGTTGTGTTGTTTCATTTGATTTCTTGAGTTATAAACATAAGACAATTTATTTCTCAATCTTTTTTCATTTTATCTTGGTCTCTAAATTATAAATTTTAGACATTGACAGAAAAAGCAAACCATCTTATGTTTGTAATTAAATAAATTAAGTGTTTCACCACCAAAAAAAAAAAATTCAGTGTTTACTATTTATAATTTAATATATTAAAATTCAGATCAAAATGTTTACACGTTTGTAATTTAAAATATGGAAGAAAAGAAAACAGATGAAACGTCTTGCTTTCAAAAACTACGAGGCACAACTATTTTTAGAAACAAAATTCACGAGACATGATAATTTTGTTTTTGAATAATGCATATCATGATCATGAATAATGGATACAGACAACAATGAATGATCCAGAAAAAGGTGACCATTCAATTCAATAAATGACAAGTGGTAGCAGAACCTTTAATTTATTGCTTTTGAGCTAATCTTATTGACAAAAATGGTACTCTTTCTGCTTTTGTGTTGTATGTTTTCATTCACACTGGTTTCTCCACGTTGTTTACAACAGTTCATGACCCACCATTGCATGCTAGAGCTTTTTCATTTTTCTTTCTTGTCGTCACATGATAAATATGGATGGGTCCTTCTATATATATGATGTACCTTACTACCTCCTATACTCCTAGGAATAGTATATGTCTACTCGCACGGTATACCAATCAAATCAAATAAGGAGGTATTCAATGAGTCACATTTAATTTGATTTAAGGAGTAGTGTCAATACACTATCAAACATATTTTTTAGGCTTAAGTGCAATTTTGCCCCCTCTATTTTGGCTGAATCGGAATTTTACCCCCTATTTTAAAACTCGGAATTTCACCCCTCCAATTTAATGTTTTTCGAAATTTTACCCCCCTATTTTGAAACTCGGAATTTTACCCCCGCAATTTAATGTTTTTCGGAATTTTACCCCCCACCACATTTGATGTTATTATCCACCTAATTAATTATTTAAATTAAATAATTTTTAATTACAAAAAATAAATAACTTTTTAAAAAAAATAGAAAAAACTTTAAAAATACCTTAAAATGCAGATAAAATTCTAAAAAAATACTAGAAAATAAAGATAAAATGTAGGAATTACAATAAATAAATAATTTTTTAAAAAAAATCAAAAAAACTTTAAAAATACCTTAAAATGCAGAAAAAAAATACTAGAAAATAAAGATAAAATGTAGGAAATAAACCAGAATAAACGAAAAAAATTCCATTAAAAATACAAGGAAAAACAGTATAAACGGAAAAAAAAATACATGGAATTTTCCTACATTTTTTTTAGAATTTTTTCTACATTTTTTTAATGGAATTTTCCATGTATTTTTAATGGAATTTTTTTCGTTTATTCTGGTTTATTTCCTACATTTTATCTTTATTTCTAGTATTTTTCTGCATTTTAAGGTGTTTTTTAAAGTTTTTTTATTTTTTTAAAAAATTATTCATTTATTGTAATTCCTACATTTTATCTTTATTTTCTAGTATTTTTTTTAGAATTTTTTCTGCATTTTAAGGTATTTTTTAAAGTTTTTTCTATTTTTTTAAAAAGTTATTTATTTTTTGTAACTAAAAATTATTTAATTTAAATAATTAATTAGGTGGATAATAACATCAAATGTGGTGGGGGGTAAAATTCCGAAAAACATTAAATTGGGGGGTTAAAATTCTGAGTTTCAAAATGGGGGGGGGGGGGGGCAAAATTCCGAAAAACATTAAATTGGGGGGGTAAAATTCCGAGTTTTAAAATAGGGGGTAAAATTCCGATTCAGCCAAAATAGGGGGGGGGCAAAATTGCACTTAAGCCTATTTTTTATATTGATTAAAGAATTATACTAACAAGTGTTTAATGATATTGTTTAAAGAATTTATAAAATGAAGTTGTGTTTTGAAAATATAAGTCAAATACGAGTAAAAATAATAGATGTATAATTTTCTAAAAAAGCTACCATTTTGATTGTTTAAACAATGCTTAAACATTTTCTTAGATTAAAGTCTATTAAACCTTTTCTTTTGTAAGAAGGAAATAGCTCTATTCTTTATACTAAGCATATAGCATTGAGCTGAATAGACACTTCATTGTGTGAGGGAAAGAAAAAAGTGTGTTTGTACAGATGGATGCTTTTAAAAACATTTGCTTTTTGGTATACACTTTTTCTATCATTTGTGAACCTCACATACACCGTGTTTGTGAAATACATTTTAATTATCTGTATATAAATGATCCCACTAAACATTTAAAATGGAGAGTTGAATTATGGATGCTCCAAGTCTTGTTAATGTGATTTGTGTGAATTTCAACTTCAACTGATAAAAAAAAATATGTGTCGAGAACAGTATGTATAGGTTTTTTTTGTGGTTGATAAAATCAGTATCAGTATGTATAGGTTATGGCTAGTCTTTCTCATTTGTCATCCTATTATTATAGATTAATTAATAAAATCTGAAATTACAACAAATACACCTTTTAATCAAATATAGACTAAGGTTGCTAGTGGTTGTCCCAATCAAGGACGGATATTATGAGGATAGCGTGGGCCACAAACGTCCCCCTAATAGATGGAGTATTTTGTTAGTCAGATCATCTACGATGGTGATACCTAAGTCGACAAACATTGGTATCTTTAAAGTACCATCAATGAGGAAAACATATTGAGTTCTTAATAGATGGAGTCTCAGGTAAGCACTTCTTCCATCTGTGGGTCTCATATCTCTTTAATATTAAAAAAAAAAAAAACGCAATGATTAATAAATTTCGTTTAAGAAATTTGTATGACATGTTAGGTTTGAGGGATTGTCCCTCAAAAAAAAGTTTGAGGGATTGAATGTTTATTAATTATTACTATTTAAAAAATTATAAATCAATAATATGTACTCGTAAAATCTATTTAAATATTGTAACAAAAAAAAATCTACTTAACTATAAAAAATGAATGTCCTCGTTGTGGACGTTTAGACTCTTCAATTCAAGGCTCAAACTAAATTTTCTACATTTGCATGCATGAAATTTATCTCTATTTAATATTATGCATTCACATTTGATTATGCTAAACTCTTGTCAAGTACTCAAAAGCACTTGAATGAGGTCTCTTATAACTTTAATAGAGATTTTAAGTTGAAACTCAACTATAAAAATACAAATTAGATGAGAGTTTTGTCAATCCAACCCAACACATTAATCTCAATAGTTACACGTGTAAAGGATACTCAACTCGCACTAAAAATATCTCAAAAAAGCATTAACCACGTATTCTTTTAGGATAACATAAACATGACCATCCGTATTAGTTTTATAAAGACAGTTGATGAAGAACCAAGGTTTTAAGGATATTTTTTGAAAAACAACTATAAAATGAACATAAATGACAACATGATAAAATCTCATCGAATATAATTAACTGAATACTAGCAATGAACATTCACCAAATAAATATAATACAGGAAGAGAAAACTAGCGAAATTGGTATATTTCCATTGATTTTACGCATAATTTAGATTCATAATTTATACACAAGAGTTTAAATAAAACTTCTCTTTTTCTTTCAGCATAAACCTGCCTCGTGTCAAAAGATGAGAAACATGGTCATACATCACCAATCCGAAATTCTCGAGTCTGAAAATAAAAATCTGAACTCAGTCCCAAGTCACTGAAATCATAGAGTTGGCAAGGCCTGATTCCTCAAATGTTGAACTAGTTTCATAGTCCAGGTTTTTCGTTGCTCCAGGAATTGCATGAGTTAATTTAAATGGCTTTGTCTCTTCTTCCCCGAGCTGAACAGCAATGAATGACCACAGCAGCTTCAAAAGAAACAACGGGGTAACTCAGAATCCAAAATAGATAAGTAAACTGGTAAAAAAAAAAAAATCAAAATGAACTCGCATGAGTCCTGTTACTAGGCAATAATAATAGACCGATAGCATCCCAAAGAAAAGATGAATAAATTAAGTATTCTCCATGAATCTAAGTAAGAAATATGACATTATTATAATTTCTTCATAACCTCAAATACTTAATTTGAAAAGGTGCAGGGTTGTTTGAAAGAAATCTGTTAATTCAGCAGTGTACAGACCAAACTTGCTCGGATACCAGTTAATAGAAACTGGTAGGCACAATTTTCCCTATCACAGCATAGATGAAGAACTTCAAAGGACAGTACCTCCTAATACCAGACTTTATCAAAATGACAAGATACCTCCCTCTAATCTCTTAATCTTATTTATACATAGCACATCCTAGCCTAACTAAACTAAAGTAATTAACTAACTAGCTGACGGTTTGCCTATTAATGAATTCCTAGAGAACAATGTTTGTTACCTGAATTGGTTCAGAGCGTAAGAAGTTTCGCTGAACACGGCGTCCATCCGGAAGTCGTACACCAACTCTGCATAAGAGATTTCTTTCAGCCTTAGGTTCTTCAGGCAAGGTTGGATAAGCAGGCCTTTGTGCTAAGGCTGTTTCTTGCACGTTGCCAGCAACATTTGCATCTTTATCATCTCCTTCAGCCATTTCACTTGATTCTTTCACGCTTTCCAACGAAGCTGCCAGCGCCCTTTGAACCTCCTCATCCTCCTCTTTATTCGCATCTGAATCTACAATTTTATCATCATTGATGAGCACAAAATTCTGGTAGAAAAGATTTTTCAGTACAAAACCGCATGAAAGACATCATAACCAGACGTCGATTAAGTTATGTGGGCAAGGTCCATCTAATAAGTCAACAGGACAATGAAGACACTTTCAACGTCGAGCTGACCTATCACTGAACAAACCAGCAGTGAATAGAAATGAGCAACAAACCTTTAGGCTTTGGTGGGCTAGAACTTCCTCTAGGACGCTTGTGAGACAAGGTATTGTGATGATCCTTAGGACCAGCATCAAAGAATGGTAGCAGTCCCTAAACAAAAGCACAAGGCTCGTCAAATCAGTAAGAAATAGTAAAAACAACAGAGCCAAAAATTTATGTGTGAATGATGTTTCAGTTTCCCTGGAAAATAATTCCATCACAGTAAGCTATGAAGTTGTATACATACTTCTAATAGGCTGTCAGGTTGAACCATTCCTCCCCAGGCGCGCATCTTTTGGCCAGTGATGGGATCAATAATAAGCACAACAGGAATTGAGTCAAGTCTGTAATAAGTGCAGACTTTTTTGCCTTCAGTTGTATCATCATATACCTGTATTAAAAACAACAAATAAAATAAAAAATTGACGAAGGCAAATTGCATAGAAGACAATAGCATGCAATGAATGACATGGTAAATATTAGCAACAAAAACTGCTTCAAATAACACAATATATCCCAAATGCATGCCACAGCTACTCTCACTTTAAGCATTTGAAAGACCGAATTAGTGGTTACAGAGACCAAAGCAGAACCCATTTACAATCAAAGCAATGTTTATGCAAGTACAAATCACCAAGACCCAACCTTCCCTTCTTAATACCAACCTTCCCTTCTTAATACCAACACAACAAGCAAACCAAACAGACCCTATTTTCTCTACCAATCTAGGTCAAACAAAATCCCACATAACCACCTCAGTCCTTTGACTATGCGTGTATAAATAACATAAACTTCTAAAGCAAAGAAGAATTGGTCACAATTATAGAGGTTCTTGGATTGGAGAGTTTATAAACCATTGGATCCAAGATATTAACAACCTATCGATTACCCCCTAGAGCAAGTCCAACCACATTATGCCGTGCCATGATCCCATAACCAGTGAAGTTAGCTAACAAGATATGATAAACAAGAATTGGTCCCAAGTATCGAGGTTCTTAGATTAGAGACCTTATAAACCACCGGACCCAAGATATTAACAACCTATGGATTACCCCTTAGAGCAAGTCCCAACTCCCAACTATGTAATGCTATACCATGATCCCATAACCAGTGAACTTAGCTAACAAGATATGATTCCCAACATTTACATCTGCCAAACAACTAATCCCCAAATTAACCATCAGATTTTAAAGAATTGCAAGTATAATCTCTACAAGAGTAGGATTTCAATCGGCATACTGTAAAAGAGATACAGAAGTTAAACAAGTCCTCAACAAATAAAAATCTAGGGAGTTCATAGTTCAAGTACGTTTGTTTTCCCTATTTATTTTAAGGAGTATCCTTATCCTCTAAACTCTTTGTAATTATCTACTTACTATATGTCTAATCAAGGTTTTTCAAACTTGGGATTCCAGGTAAACTTGTTTTGCCCATGTCAATTTGAGTGTAAACTCGAATCCTTGTAAAAAAAATGATCAAAGCTTAACCTGGGAGCCTTGCATCATCATTTTCAGTGTTATGGGTCAAATAATATCTATAAACTTCTCTACAGAGATTGAGCAACTATAGTGGTTAGGATGTGTCATAAGCTACCTACCATTCAAAATAACACTACAAAAATAAAAAAATAAAAAATTGACCACCAATGTTCAGGTGAGCATAGCAACAAACTGACCTGCCAGAATATGAAGTTTGTTTTGATGGTCTGAGAAACAGCCTCATTTGCCCATGTATCTCGATTAAGCTTTGCAAAGAAAAAAGTGTCACCAGTAGAGATAAAACTGAATCAAATAATCAAGAAAATTGAAAATGGAGCACTAAGAATAAAATACCATATGTGAGCTGAATTCCTTGGTAGATTGTATGTTCACCATCAACCACTTGTCCTGCATAGCAGCAGCACTTTTTGCCTGCAGTCAAAGATCAAACCTTAGTCACAACCATATATCAGTTACATGTTTCACTATTTCACAATATATGTCCTACCACCCATCTTAGAGTGAACCCTGCCACATATTATATGCAAACAAATTCTATAATGTACTATTAGAATCTGAATTTATGTGCTAGTCTTTTTGAAATACATATATAAGGGGGTGTTTGTTTCATGGTTGCAAACTATTCCCATGAATATGGAAGTTACAAAGATGGATTTCTATATTTGTTACAAAGTTCCCGGGAATATGGAAATTAATTCCCAGGTATATAGCATTTCCAGGAATAAAATAACTTCCCATTTCCCATGCTTTTATTCCCAAGGAAATAGGTGGGCATAAAATATTCCCATGAAGGTGGGAATAAAACTTAAGTAACCACCTAGAAACTACCCATATACCCAATGTTTACAAATAATCTCAGGAATGTGGTAAATGTTAACCGAACGCTTTTTTTAAAAGTGCCCGAGATTAAGATTCCAATTCTTAATTCCTAGGAACATTATTCCTGGGCATACATTTCTCATCCATGAAACAAACTCCCCCCAAGTGTTTTTAATAGTTCATTTGCCGAGCTAATTAGCTCGTACAGGCAGATGCTTATATGCACTCAAAGATCAAACCTTAGTCACAACTGCATATCAATAACATGTTTCACTATTTCACAATATCTACCCTACTACCCATCTAGATTGAACCCAGCCGTATAGTATATGCAAGCAAATCTATAATCTACTATTAGATTCTGAGTTTCTGTGCTAGTCTTTTTTAAATGAATATATGAGTGTTTGTAATAGTGCATTTGCCCAGCAAATTAGCTCGTACAGGCAAGATGCGTCTAGACTCTAGAGGCTTTCTATATTCTGTTAGTGGTTAGTTCAAGCCATGGGTTAATGTCTCGTTTTGGGCTTCTTAGTTAATATGTGACACAATACTCTGCGCATCACAGGGAGGACATGCGACATAACAAACGTTGAGATTGATAACCAATTAACCATTGATCAAGACTTGAGTGTTATGGTATATTTGGAAACTTGAGCTTATAGGTCATTTTAACGTGAGAAGAAAAAAGCAGTAAATCAAGGATAGTTAAATTCAAAGTCATATATCAACAACAACAACAACAACCAAGCCTTATCCCACCAAGTGGGGTCAGCTACATGGATCAAAGTCATATTATCAACATCAGATGTTTTGTTTCCTGAATCTCAGCAGTCAGCACCATAGCCTACTTTCTGAGGTGATAGTAAGTAAGAAGTAAAGGGAGTAACTGCAGGTCCCTTGATTGGTAACAGCTAGTGCCTAGTGGTAAAGAACATCACTGTTCAATTATAATCCCTAGCTTAAAACATATTTAGAATTAAGTTTCCAAATATCATATCCCTTTGAACTTTCTAGAAGCCAAAAATGTGAATATCAGAGCTTCAACTAGAAGATATGCAACTACTACTAATAAATAAGATGGAGAACACCTTCACCATTAGGTCCAGACATTAGTTATTCCCTTAAACAACCTTGGGAACATAAGATGCCTTGGAAGGTACTGTTTTTTAGTATCCTGAAGCACTTCAATCTGTCTCCATGTTGTAGGAGACAAATCCCAACTTTTAAGATTTACTAAGCACAAGAAAAAATTGGAAGACGTGGGGGTGGGGGGGTGGTGGTGGGGTCCGGTCAACTGCAATAGGTCCTTGTCAAGGACTCCTTGTTCTTCCCCATAGTGTGCTGATTATTGGCTAGCATCTATTCATATCATGCTCATTATGCTAAAATGGATTGATTATTCTAAAATACAAAAGATGTAAATCTGTAAGCCACTAGGCCTTGTCACCTTGAGGGAGGTTTGATTAACTTATAAATTAAAAAATATGTCAAATAACCGAAAAATTGGGAAACATGGAGAAAGTTGGAGTGAAAAACACTTCATGTCAAAGAATAGAAAGTATAAAAAATTTAAAAATACAATCAAGTTCAAAAAGTTACTTTAGTTTGAGCTGGGTTTTACAGGCTCAAGCTTGAAGTCAAATCGAATAAAAAATGTAAAATGAGCTCTAAATTCCAATACCACATCAAACACAAACCAAGCAATCCAAACTAAGTATATTTACCTTATCAAAAGAACCAGTGAACATTAGATGAAAAGGAGGGCGATAAAGCGAAGCAAGTGTGTCCTGAGAACTTTCTGCTGTAGAGGCGGCACCTTGCTCTGGTTCCCAAACCCCTGGACGCCTTGTTTCCTGTTCAAAGTTACGGAACGCAATTAAGGAGTTTGGTTCTTGTGGGAGATGTCCAAGCCTTGATCCTCTGCACAAACATGAAAAAACACAATTTCAATAACTAGTTTGTCTGTTGAAAACCAAATAAACTTACATACACACGCACAAACCTACATACATAATGTCGTAACGCAATAAAAGACAAGGTGTATTAACTTAAAAAGCTCAATGAGTGCAACTTAAGTACAGGAAACATTTCCTGGATAAACAACAAACAAAAACAGCCCCAATTGATTTTTGACCACCATATCTTTGCAAGAGGTATCTATGTAATTTAATTTATGAAAATCAAAATACATTTCAGATGTGGATACAGAGATGACATAAAAGAAGACATCCCTAACATACCATAGTGTAATATGCAAGGCAATCTAACAGTACAATGAGTACATATTACATAAACATTTTAAATTCCATAAAAATATACTAGCAGTATGCTTCTTGATGTCAAAGGTACACACTACTCGGAAAAATTTGAATCATTATTCCCTCCGTTCCAAAGTATAGGCAAAAAAGGGTTAAAGAAAGTTGATGTATTTGGTTTGGACCAAATACATCAACTTTCTTTAACCCTTTTTTGCTTATACTTAGAAACAGATGGCGTACTAATTAACTATTTAACTATTATATATTTTATATTTATATGCAATCGAAAGAATAATTAGTTGCATCAGCACATAATGAAAGGAATGCTAAAAGCACCAAACTTCAGTATACAAGAATAGTCTACTAGAGTTAAGACTCGAGTGATGCCGTAGTTAAACCCTAATGATTTGCATTTAACATGATCGATAAAACACCATTTACACATGCATGATGCATCTTTATGAGACCAAAATCCTATAGTTTCCAAGGCAAACAAAGTAATGGCAAAAAGGAAAACATACCCATACAGCAGTACATTATCATAAAGAGTTTCCCTTCTAACAGGTAAAGGAGCGCGCACTTCATCTCCATCATTAATTCCACCACTTTGATTCGCAGTATCCGTCCTTGTTTCACTACAACAATCACAAAAATCAAACAATCAAAATATAAAAAAATAATAATCTTTACTCTTAATTCCAAGGAATAAGGGCCTGTTTGGATTGGCCTATTTGAGCTTATCTACTGTTATAAGTTTTGTGAGACTGTTTAAGAGAATTAATGAACAAAACTTATGACAATTTTCATAAGCTTTGTTCAACTAACTTTCATAAGCTCTCCAATATGGCTTATAAAAACAACTTATAGCATATAAAAAACAGTTTAAGGTTAGTCTACATTTTACATTTTATCATCATAAGCGCGTGTGTAATAAGCTGCAAATAAGTTGTTTATCCAAACAGACCCTAACTACACAATCATAACTCAGCTCATAGATGAATTTTACATAACTCAATTCTCAGCATTACCTCATATGAGACTGATCAACCCAAGCATCAGCATTCTCTAAAGGCGGAGTGAAAGACGCTGGCGCCGGCACTGGCACCGCCCCAGTTTCACTTCCAATCAAAAACAGCTGAAGAGCTTCCTCAAGTTTCCAACTTGTAGCCTATTAAAACACATCACATAGATCTTAACACAACAATAATCCAAAAATCAACAATAACATAAAACCCACAAGTTAAAGATAACAATTTTGCATAGATAACTGATTAACAGAATAAAAAAGTGTTTTTTGACGGTGAAGCAAACCTGAAGGAATTGTCTAGCGGTGGCAGCGGTTTGGCCTTGAGCAACTTCGAGGAAGGAAGTGACCAATGTTTGTTGATCCGTGGGAGATACCAATCCTTCCATTGAAATTTCAATTGAGTTTGTGATTTTGGGAATTAGGGTTTCGATGTAGTGATTTTGTGTTCACCACACTCGTTTAGCCTTTCTACCTTCCTACCAGATTAGTCTTGTTTTGCCACTTCACCGTTTCTAGCTATTTTAATTATTGAGTTTAACTATTTTAATTATTGAGTTTAATTGTGGTAGATTGACGGTTCAAAACAGTTTTGCATACACAACCAATCAAAATATTCTGAATTATCACATCAATTAATGAATTTAAATTGTGCGGGTCAAATTGTGGTGGGTTGACAGTTCAATCAATTAATGACTTTAAATTATGAGATTTACTTTTCCCACCCTATGGTTTTCCTCGCGCGCCCTATTTTTTCCCAAAATACCCCTAGTCCGGGTTATATAATCTGAACACATTCCGGAATATTAATTTTGGATTTATTCGTGTATTTTGGCACTTCATCCACCCTTATGGATGATGATGTCAGTTATGAATATATTGATTCGGATTATATAATCCGAAAATTGTAGATAACTTCTGGATTATATAATCCGAAAAGTGTAAATTACCCCGTTGAAATTCAAAGGGGGTGGTGAACGATAGTTCCGGATTATATAATACGGAAAGTGATAATCCTGTCCGGATTATAAAATTCGGCTGCATCAGTACAGAGGCAGAAGCCATCTGTTTTGGCTGAGCCTCTGTTTTAGAACTGATTTAGTCAATTTTTTTTGGCCTTTGACCATATGCAAACCAAAAAATCAAATTATAACATCAAAATTAACAACACAATATAATTTTCAAACTTTAATAAAACATAATTATCCAAATGGTACATAACATAATTATCCAAAATATTCAAACATTAAAATTACAAAAAATACTATCAGCCCCTAATAAGTACACCCGTACCACCGCCACCTCTGCCACCAACCCTGCCACCACCTCTGGCACCCCTACCACCTCTCATCACAGCATAGATGTGGTCTCTGATGCGGCTCATCCTTCCGCTAAGCTGTAAGTACCCAAGGTCTCCATCCTCCTGAGCAGCTCGCGCATCAAGGACCTCACGCTCTAGTGGCCTCGGCACCGGTACCGACATGTCTGGAAGAATCATGCGTGGATGAGACACCCGGTAAAACCACTCGAAGTATATATCTACTGCCTCCACATAATGACCTGCAGTCTCTCCCAACATCTGAGGTGTCAGCGCATAATCAAGTGCACGCCGAAAGCGGTTTATGATATCCGCCAAATTAACAGCAGTAGGTGCACTCTCAAGGGGATGTCTCGGTATGGTCTGAACTCACCCAAACTGACGAACCACCCTCTCCGGCAGATATCTCACCATGCGGTCTCTGCATCTCAGCCATCCAAAGTAAAGGCTGACATGCTGAAACGGACATGCCTGACGGTGCGCTCCATATGGGGTCATGACAACCCTCGTCAAATCCAGCGCATCCAGATGGATTCTGTAGTTGTCTAATGTACCTAAACCAGACAGTGGTAAAAAAACATCGCGCGTGGGTATTGATTCTCTAACTATCCTTCCCTGACATTCTTGCTTCCCATACCTGGGAAGTGGTGAAACACCCAAGCCTGCACCAAAGACAACACAAGTTTATATATACAAACCATATACACTTAAATTTAAAAAAATAAAATATAGTTTTTAATTTATACCTGCAACAAAGTCAGGTATCCTGCCACCTGACTGGTGTTTCAACGTGCAGCATTGTTGAGCTCCTTATACAATTGATCTAGTGCCGCAGCTCCCCATGAAAAACCAGAAACAATCTCAAGATCTCTAAAGTACTTCAGGTACACAACATCCACAGCCCATTGGCTCTTGTCACTGAATATCGTGATCCCCACCAAGTACAGCAAATATATGCGGACAGCCTGATCCCGCAACCTCTCAACCTCCTCAGTCACACCATACTCGGCCGTCAAATCCCTCTGCTCCTTCAAACGGTCCTTGAAGATCCTCTCCAAGTAGCTAAATCGGTAATGTGCACCTTTGGTCTTTTCGACATCAATAAGAGCATCACCCGAATCAGACCTCAAGTACAACTCCATCCACTCGACCGCCTCATCCCGTGATATGGACCCGTGGGACAGGAGCATGCCGTCAATGGGGAGATGCAGCAAACAGGCCACATCATCAAGTGTGACTGTCATCTCCCCAATAGGAAGGTTGAAGCTGGAAGTATCCTCGTGCAACCTCTCCACAAAGGCACAAATCAGACCATGGTCAAGCAGGTTGTAGCTGGTATCCTGAAGCAAACCAAGGCCGGTGTCATGCAATTTGTTTTTCCACCACCGTGCAGCCATGATAGGTTTGGTGTCTTTATCATGCGTCACATCTATCTTCTTTCCATTGTTGATGCATTTTAATTTTGGACGCCACTGCAAATAATTAAAATTAATAAAGTGAGTTTAAACTCATGGCTTCACAAACAGATTTTACAGTAAATAAACATGCAGATTTAACAGCACATAAACAGACAGTTTCAGATATAAAGTAAGTGAGTTTAACACTAATTAATACCTAGCCATCAGCCGCCTTCCTGGCCACGTGCACATGGTACCTCCACAGCAGGCCAGTCTCGTGTGGGCCACCGGGATAGTCATCTAGTGGCTCAGGGTCCACCACCTTCTTCTCTCGCCTTCGTTGTGGCTCGGCACCTTCCATTTCCTCTTACATAGCCTGCAGCTCCTCCTCAAGCTCTTGCTCCTCCATATGCTGCAATTCCACATCAGGCTGCTCCTGCTCCATGTCCATATACTCTTGCTGCTCCGGGTGATGCTCGACATCAGCACGGTGTCCTGTAGCATCCCGACACCTCGGAGGAACACCACCTTCCTCCTCCAACCGTTGGTGACGCTCTCTCCTACGGGAAGCATGCCCTGCCTCCCTTACACGCCGAGTATTAGAGGTTGAACCTTCTTTGACATGCACACAACACAATCAGCACAGAGCAGTACAAAACAGACGGCCAAAACCAATACTGGATGTTTCCGGAATTTATTTTCCGGAATGTAACAATACAGTCTGGAAAACGAATTCTGGATTGCTTCAGTTCATAGGGTAAAAAATCCGAACAAATTACTTGTATGCATACAGAAATTGAACTAACCTTCCATGTGATGTTTGTCAAGGATTCAAATGCGGTCCGTTTGAGCAAGATTTCACCGATTTTGGTTTGATTTTTGCAGTTCGGATTTTGGGATTAGAGGGAGGGAGGGGGAGAGAGAGAGAGTAAGTGAAAAGTGAAACTGTAAAAGTGGGGGGTGAACGCGCTTTTATACTTCGAATGAGTCCGGAATATGTAATCCGAACCGCAAGTTAATATTCCGGAATAGGTATTCCGAGGGTAATTTAGTCATTTTTCAGGGCGCGTGAGAAGGGCACAGGGTGGGAAAAGTAATTCTTTTAAATTATGTGGGTCAAATTGTGGTGGTTGACAGAGTTTTGCATACACAACCAATCATTCTGAATTGTAACATCAATTAATGACTTTAAATTATGTGGGTCAAATTGTGGTGGGTTGAGTCACATCAATTAATGATTTTAAATTATGCGGGTCAAATATGGCAATTCTGAATTTTTGATTGGTTGTGTGTATAAAACTGTTTTGAACTGTCAACCCACCACAATTAAACTCTTAATTTTTAATAATATGAATGTGTAAAATAATCCCTCTAGAAAATGAACGTGTAAAATAATTGTATACTGCTATATTAATTTTGATTCTTGTCAAAAAAAAACTTAATTTGAAAAATGTTAATAATACTCACTTTTCAATATTCTCTGTATCACCTACTCTTTTATTGGATAGAATCAATGTATGTCCCAATATTTTGTGTGAGTTCAATTTTCAAATTGTAGACTCACAATGATTTAAACCAATAAGAAAGTGAATATAAGAGAGAGCGTTCAAAAAAAAGTGTTGCTAGCATTACTCAATTAATTTTGATTGGCTGTGTATGCAAAGTTGTTTTAAACTGTTAACCCACCACCGCTAAACTCTTAATTATATTCATAAATATCCTTAAAAAAAATATTTAAAGGATATGCATCATCATCTAAAACAATTTTAGATTGACATAGTCAATCAAAATCCATTGTATTGCCACATAACCCCACTCTTAGTTAATTTCGATTGGTTGTGTATGCAAAGTTGTTTTAAACTGTTAACCCACCACCGCTAAACTCTTAATTATATTCATAAATATCCTTAAAAAAATATTGGGTTAAATATGTTTTTGGTCCCTATAAATATGTCAACTTATAAATATCCTTAAAAAAATATTTAAAGGATATGTGTAACACCCCGTTTTCCCAACGTAAAAATTTCTTAATAAAATCAGAGTTTTTCTTCACAAAACGGAATGTCACATTTCTTAAAAATCATAAATGGAATAAATAAATATTTATCCTTCAAATTCAATCAACAAATTATTTAATATCTCGCAGCGGAATTAATTCAACATCTAAAATAGTCTTGGCACGCAGGCCTCATCTTGAATGATCTCATAAATTCTTAGTTCAATAATAATTCTTAAACTTCAAAAAGGCAATACGTAAAGGAACAGAAAATAGTATCAAAATCCCCATCCCGTTACGTATCAGAGCACCTAAGGACACAATGAGAGTTAATCACCCACGACCGCAGCTAATCTTGATTACCTGCAAGTTACCCATACGAAGAGCAACATTTTCAAGCAGAAGGGGTGAGATTTCTCAAACAATAATATTAAGCTCATAAATCATAAATTACATTTAACAATATAAACATCTTATAATTTAACAATTATAATCAAATACATAGACATCATCATCTAATCTTAGCAGTATATCATCATATAGCAGTCACAATCATCGTCACATATCATCATACTGAAAGGCATCACAAAGTAATTTGTTAAAACATCACAACTTAACAACTTGACTTGACAATGTATCTAGACTCGACTATGCAACTCTTAACGTCTCAAACCATCTTGAATCATCATGAAAATGCAAATGCATGTGGTACCAATCTAGGGCATAAGCCCTCGTCGCTATTGAGCATAAATATACTCCTAGGGCATAAGCCTTCGTCGCTATTGAGCATAAATATACTCCTAGGGCATAAGCCCTCGTCGCTATTGAGCAAAAGCTCCTAGGGCATGAGCCCTCGTCTCTGGTTGAGCAAAAGCTCCATCGTCGTGGTTGAGCAAAAGCTCCAGGGCATCAAGCCCTCAACTTGAATGAGTATGCATGGACTCAACATCTTAACAACTTCGACTCGACATCTTAACATCTTACAACTTGAACTTCTTGAACAACTTATATGATTCCAATAATTTGGACGACTTCACAACTTAGACCGACACTTACAACTTTATGACATTAATGGTCAACAACAGCAAACAGCAACAAGTGCATCATATAACAACTCTTATATAACACATCGTCATTTAATAACATCACTATATAATCATCTTCAATTATCACATCAATTTTACAATCATTGCATAATTCATAAATTACACATCATTAAATAACACATCAATTTCTCATTATCAAATCAATCACAAATTACACTTAATCAAATAATTCATCAATTACTCTTCGATAAATAACTCATCAATCACACAATGTCAAATATTTTATTATTTACACATCGTTAAATGACACATCAATACACATCATTAAATAGTTAATATTCACACATCAGTAAATAATTCGTCAACTCAATTTATCATTTAAATATATTATTTTGTACATGTTAAGTTTTTGGCATCCATTCTTACCTAACTAATATTGGAAGCTAAATCTTTAAAGCCATCTCAAATTTATGGAAGACTAACCCATCCAAAGAATCTTATAATTTATTCAAATTAATGATTCCAGTCTATACTACTAGCCGAAAATTCTAATTTTCAAAGTATCCGAACTTATTCTATATGTATATTCCCCCTTCTAACTACTTCTTGATGGCTTCATTCTTTTGTCACCTCTAACTAAAATTTACTTACATTGAGGGACTACTCCAAATAATTGAGATAGATTGAATCCTATCTTGCCTAAATTCATGAATCCAACAATTCTTATTACCCAAATCAATAGCAGTAACATGTATCCTACTGTAGACCTTACTATCAACAAACTCTTATTTTGTGGTTAATTTTACACCGATTTTTAGAATAACATGATAAAAGGTTGCTAAGAGAAAGGTCAAGTGTATAGAATAATTCTGTTAATTATTTGCGAATACAATTATTCAGAGGGATAAATTATAGAATTGTGGCATAACTCCTACTCATGATATAAGTTTTCTATACACTAATTTTCTAACGGAATTGGATACAGCATACAAAATAAAAAGGCGTAGTGATAAAGAACCATTATCTTGCCACGACGGGAACCGAATAACAATTAGGAGAAAAAGAAAATAACGTTTTATTATAATAAGTATTAACATGGGGAAAATATAGCACAAAATTAGATTCATCAAAGTTATCAAGAATACAACGAACACGAAGAACACAAACAGCCACAAGGAACACAATAGCAACAATAAAAATACGAATTTAACGTGAATTCATCAAAAGATCTTGAAAAACAAATAAAATAAAATAAACAAACCCTTCAATACCCATATGATCAAACAACCCTTATCATGAATAGAGACTCCCCCATACAACTCATCCTAAATCATGTTAATTGTAATCTAATGATTCACAGACTTAATATTACTGCAAGATAGTCCCACCCTTACAAACTCATCCTAAATCATGTAAAATTCAATTCTCAGAATCATACCCTTAATAATATTGAAAGTTAATCCCACCCTTACCAGGTTATAGATGAAAATCGATGGCCTCCCTCTTGTTCTCCTCTTTTCTGACTTTTCTCCCTTTTTCTCCAAAAACGTACGTTCTGCCTAAAAACTTTTCTCAACCTAACTCCTTCTATTTATAACCTCACTCTAATTTCTCTTTACACCTCTAAAAATACTCTTTCACACCACAGCCCAAATTCTAATATTTTTATTTTATTTTTCATATCTTATTTTATTTATTAAATAAAATAAGTCACCCAACGTAACAACTTCACAAAATCATATACTCCTCATAATCTTATTTATTTCTAAATTAAATATATCTCTCACAAATAACAAATATATTCACATAAATACCTTACATAAATATCACGGCACATAAACCATATAAAATCACATAAATGTTCTCACCACATAAAATCATACGAAATCATATAATATTCACATCTCATCACATAATTCATATAAATATATATAAATATATTTCTAGGCTCAATAAATAAACCAATAAATCAAGTAATAAGGAATAAATCAAGTAATTAAAAAGTGGGCGTTACAATATGCATCATCATGTAAAACAATTTTAGATTGACACAGTCAATCAAAATCCATTGTATTGCCACATAACCCCACTCTTAGTCAATTACTCAATTTCGATTGGCTGTGTATGCAAAGTTATTTTAAGCTGTTAACCCACCACCACTAAACTCTTAATTATAGTCATAAATATCCTTAAAAAAATATTGGTTTAAATATGTTTTTGGTCCCTATAAATATGTCAACTTTTCGTTTTAGTCCCTCTAAAATTTTCCTTCAACTTTTAGTCCCTATAAAATTTTCAATCACTACTTTTGGTCCCTATTTTTAATTTAATTTTTGTATTTTTTAATGAAATTGTGCAGAAATGTGTAAAATATTCTAAAAAAAATTCCCAAAAAAAGTTAGAATTTTTTAACAAAACACAAATTAAATATGAATTTTTAACCGTAAAAAATATAAAAATTTATATTAAATTCATGTTTTGTTAAAAAATTCTAAATTTTTTTTGGAGTGATTTTTATAATATTTTGAATTTTTCTGGAAAATTTTATTAAAAAATATGAATTCTGCATATGAGTTTACTTTAAAAGAGGGACCAAAAGTGAGGATTGAAAATTTTATAGGGACTAAAAGTTGAAGGAAAATTTTAGAGGAACTAAAACGAAAAGTTGACATATTTATAGGGACTAAAAACATATTTAACCCAAAAATATTTAAAGGATATGCATCATCATGTAAAACAATTTTAGATTGACACAGACACTCAATCAAAATCCATTGTATTGCCACATAACCCCACTCTTAGATGAGTATTTAGACCATCTGCATTGCAACATCCCAAATATACGTCACTCGTTTTGTAACTAAGTAGAGTGCTAAAAACACTCTCTTTTGAACATTCTATCTGACACTCACTCTCTCATTTGGTGAAATTAAGTTAATCTCAACACTTTATGTGAAATTCATTTACAAAGTCTGACAATCAAATTGATTTTATCAAATATGATAGTAATTGTTAGAGAGAGTGCTGAAAAAATATTTGCGTATAGCACTCCTCTTATAACTAACTAGCGGAAAGACAAGCATTCGTGTGCCCGTCTTTCAGATCTTTTTATTGCATTAACGTTAAATTATGAACAGTTTTTTTTTTTTTTTTGAAATTTTAATTTTGATTAAAACTAAAAATATAAATGTATGTTGCTTTGAAATTATAACAAATAAAAATAACCATGATTATCCAGTATCTACATCAATGACATCAACAGTATAACAAAAAAGTATAATTCAATTTTTTTTTTTAATGACACCAACAACAATCTTTATTATAGCTTGTAAAAAAAACAATCTTTATTATAGAAAAAGTTGTTTAAGGGTATAATTGGGGTAATGAAAAAGTAAGTATAGATATACTCATTTATTTTGTTACATTTTTTAAAGGATAAAGGAAAAAAATTGGACATAAATATACTCATACCATGTTTGTTAATCTTTTATTTTAATATTTGAATTTATTCATATCTATTTGTTATATGTGTTATTTGTATTGAAAGTTTAGGGTAATTTTGGAAAGAAAAAAATCAACCCCAAAGAGCCAAGCACATGTATTTTCTTTATATATATACTAGCGAAAAGAATGGCACTCACGTGCCCGTCTCTGCGTTCTTTTTATTGCGCTAATGCTTGAAAATTATGAAGGATATTTTTATGAAATTTTAATTTTGATTAAAAGTATAAATAAAAATGCTTGTTACTTTTAAATTATAACAAACCAAACTAATTATGTTTATCTATTTTAGTGACACCGACAATATGACAAAAAAATATAATATAAATTATTATCTTTTTAATTACACCAACAACAATTATTATTATAGCAAAAAGTTGTTTAAGAATATAATTGAGACAATGTAAAAGCCAAACCAAAATCTACTTTTTTTTTTTATATATAGTATAAATATAATATATAATATAGATATATTTGTTCTAGTTTGTTACAATTTTGTTAAGGAAAAAAGAAAAAAGATGGACATATACTCATATCATGTTTGTTACACGATATATTTTATGTGATAACCAAAAAATAAATATTTTGTTTATTACACTTTTTATAATATTTGAATTCACTCTCATCCATTATATTTTTTAAATGATTAGGAAAAAAAATCGGATATCTACAGTTTGTTAAATTTTGTTTTAATATTTGAATTTACTTTTATCTATTTATTATATGTAATATTTGTATTGAAAGTTGAGGATAATTTTAGAAGGAGAAAAAGTTAGCCCTAAAGAGCCAAAATATGCTATTTTCTTTATATATAGTATAGATAAAATATTGTTTGTAATTTACACGCAAAATAAAATGAACGAAAAGACGATCTTTTCTGCTAGTTTAATTTTTTTTTTGTGGCCGGAATTCGAACCTCGAACTTTACATATATTAATACTATGCATTATCCTTACTAATCTCACGAGAACTTCTACTAGTTTAATTTAATATAATGAAAAACAATCCATCAATGAGAAATTACATTTTAATTTTATTTCAGATAAATAACATATTCATTCATATAATACCTTATTGACAATTGTACATTGAGAATTATAAACACTATCATACTAGTTTTTTCTCTTGATGTGGATTATTTATAGTGCCTCTTGCTTCTTTAGGCTTGTAAGAAGATCCATAAAAAAGCAATTCAGAAGCAGCTCATGATGATGATATTTTAAGCCAGCATTTACCCAATACCTCTTATAAATTGAACTCTTTAAGTTTATGCAAATTTTATAAAATGCCTATCATTAATTATGTAGATTGGTTATAGTTAAAAAAAGATACAGTAGAAACGCTTTAAATTAATACTCGGTAAATTAATAAACTCTCTAAAATAATAAATTTGTCCGGTCCCGACTTGGGCCAATGTAAAAAATTGAAAAACTCGATAAAATAATAAGATAATAATTTTTCGGGAGATCCCTTTATAATTTTCGGTCCCAAGAAAATCATAAACTAATAATTCATAGAAACTGAAAAAAAAATATATTACACTATAACACATTCATGTAATTTATATATGTCAAACTTGCTTAAGAATACAGTAGAAACTCTTTGAATTAATACTCGGTAAATTAATAAACTCTCTAAAATAATAAATTAGTCAGGTCCCGACTTGGGCCAATGTAAAAAATTGAAAAACTCGATAAAATAATAAGATAATAATTTTTCGGGAGATCCCTTTATAATTTTCGGTCCCAAGAAAATCATAAATTAATAATTCATAGAAACTAAAAAAAAATATATTAAGAAATACATTGAACACATTTGTTCCTCTTGTTTACATTTACTGTACTTCAAAAGTCATTATTGATTTCAAATGCATATAAACACAGTAGTTATTAATTTACGTTGAGTCCCAAGGTTCGCTGCAACGTAATTCTAAGAGGTATAGATTAATTTGCCTTTTTGTTTGGTATGTACAGTATAATTACTTAAAAACTCTTTAAATTAATAATTATTAATTTATTGATAAATTAATAACTCTCTAAATTAATAAATTTCTCCGGTCCTGACATTATTAATTTATAGAGTTTTAACTGTACATTGAACACATTTGTTCCTCTTGTTTACATTTATTGTACTTCAAAAGTTATTATTGATTTCCAATGCATATGAACACAGTAGCTACTAATTTACGTTGAGTCTCAAGGTTCGCTGCAACGTAATTCTAAGAGGCATAGACTAATTTGCCTTTTTGTTTGGTATGTACAGTATAATTACTTAAAAACTCTTTAAATTAATAATTATTAATTTATCGATAAATTAATAACTCTCTAAATTAATAAATTTCTCCGGTCCTGACATTATTAATTTATAGAGTTTTCACTGTATTTGTGTTTCAACAAAAGTATCTAAAACTGAATGATTATATAGGACAAGATTTGAATAGTAGAATTCAATTTGTTATCCCTGAAAGTTTTTCTCTTAACACCTCACATTAGTTTATTTATTTATTTATTTTTTGACAAGTATTTTTTCTTATTTTCAAATCAAATAAATGATCTATATGTGGAACCAACCTCCCTAATGTAGTCATAACAAGTACTATTTGGAACAAAACTTTATTAGTCTAAATAATTCGTAGGACATAAGTAATTTGATGATCAAATTGAACAATCCAGTTATGCTTTTGGGATTGAAAATTTGCTTCTTTTAGTTATTGAATTCAACTAAATGGACAAGATGAAGTGTGGTGGCAAAAGTTTCATAAGGGGCAGCTCAGCTCAGTTCCATAAGTTTCTTAAGTACTCAAATATCTAATCTCAATTTGGTTAATTCTCTATCCTATTTACAACATGTTCATATTTTTTTGTCTTTGCAATATCTATTATCAGTCTTTTATTTTTGACACCGCAACATTATTGTTGAAAGTTTGTTAAATAAGACATCACAATTATGTGAACTAAAACTTCCTTCAAAAAAAAAAAAAATTATGTGAACTAAAACTATGTACACTAGCGAGAAAAAAGGGCAATTACGTGCTCGTCTTTACGCTCTTTTTATTGTGCTAACCTCTGAAAATTATGAACGGTGTTTTTTTTTATGAAATTTTAATTTTGATTAAAACTAAAAATATGAATGTTTGTTGTTTTCAAGTTATTATAACAAATCAAACTAACCATGATTATCTATTTCAATGACACCAACGATATAACAAAAAAATATAATCTAATTTTTTTTTAATGAAACCAACAACAATCTTTATTATAGAAAAAGTTGTTTAACAATATAATTGGGATAATGAAAAAGTAAGTATAAATATACTCATCTAGTTTGTTACACATTTTAAATGATAAAGAAAAAAACTATATATATATATATATATATATATATATATATATATATATATATATATATATGGGTTATGTTACAAGCCACCCTTTGGTGGTGTCTTTTATCAAGTCACACCTCAAGGTGTGATTTTCACTTTTTAGTTATAACTTTGATAAAAGACACCTTCATAAAAAGTAGTTGGTGTCTTTTAACAAATGCTCATAGAGTAACTTGATAAAAGACACCTTTATAAAAGGTGTCTTCTATCATAACCCTATATATATATATATATATATATATATATATATATATATATATATATTCATATCATGTTTGTTACATTTTTTTAGGAAAATATTAACGAGTGCTCCTGAGACACTCTTTAAAACCTTTAAATGGTTACCTGTAAAAAATGTCTAATCAATGCATTAAAAATCGAAACATTTTACTTTTGTTTAAAATATTTATGTAATAAAAAAAATTATATATACTATTCAATCTCTCCAAGTCACAATCTCAAAAAAAAAAAAATTACTCTCTTCGGTCATATTTATAAGAAATATTTGACTTTTTTTGATTCATTGCATAAATAATGCATTAATTTGGCCTATATTCTAGACAAGATACATCACTTATTCAATGAATCGAAAAAGTTAAATTTTTCTTATAAATATGACCTGTGGGAGTAATCCTTAAAGAGTGTTCCGGGGGCACTCGTTAACAAGACTTTTTTTTATATATTTAAATTTATTCTTATCTATTTGCTACATGTGTTATTTGTATTGAAAATTATGGACATTTTTAAAAAGAGAAAAAATCAGCCCAAAAGAGTTGAAAATGATTATTTTCTTCATATATACTATTCAATCTCTCCAAGTCACTATCTCAAAAAAATATAGGGTTAAATATGTTTTTAGTCCCTATAAAATTGCAACCTTGTAAGTTTAGTCCTTACTTAATTTTAATAGCTTTTTTAATCCCTACAAAAAAAAATTTACTTATAATTTTAGTCCCTGCTAAAATAAATTTTGTTTAATTATCCTTAAACTCTTAAATTTTTTAACGATTCTTTTTATACAAGTTTAAAACACTATGAAAGGTTCATTTACTAAAATCTATAATTTTTTAACATGAAATAAATTAAATATGAATTTTTTAAAACGACAAAAGTTTAAGATATAAGTAACAAAAATATGGACGTAGAAATCAAATTTTTGCGATATTTTTTTCGGAGGACCTTTTAATAACGTTCTTAACACGCCTGTAAAAAATTGTTGAAAAACTTCAGAGTTTAAGCATAAATTAAACAAATTTGGATTGAGTAAGGACTAATATTGAGTGCAGAAATTTTTTGTAGGGACTAAAAATGCTATTAAAATTAAGTAAGGACTAAACTTACAAGGTCGCAATTTTGTAGGGACCAAAAACATAATTAACCCAAAAATATATTAATTACGTCTCATCAATAATACATGTTTAAAATGATGATAAAATATCTATTGTAGTAAAAAAAAAGTGTTAAATATGTTTTTGGTCCCTATAAATATACCAACTTTTTATTTTAGTCCTTCTAAAATTTTCCTTCAACTTTTAGTCCCTATAAAATTTTCAATCACTATTTTTGGTCCCTATTTTAAAGTAAACTCATATGTAGAATTCATATTTTTGAATAAAATTTTGCAGAAAAATTCATAATATTATAAGAATCTCTCCCAAAAATATTTAGAATTTTTTAACAAAACATGAATTTAATATGAATTTTATATTTTTGATGGTTAAAAATTCATATTAAATTTATGTTTTGTTAAACAATTCTAATTTTTTTTGGGAAATATTTTTACAATATTCTACACATTTCATTAAAAAATACAAAAATTAACTTTAAAATAGGGACCAAAAATAGTGATTGAAAATTTTATAGGGACTAAAAGTTGAAGGAAAATTTTAGAGGGACGAAAATGAAAAGTTGGTATATTTATAGGGACCAAAAACATATTTAGCCCAAAAAAAAACTCTAAAAAAAAGGTTTTTGATAGAAAATTCAAATTTAACGTTGATTGATTAAAAAGTTGAACGTGTTTAACGTGTTTTTTTTATTTACTATATTATTTTAAGTGTTGAACGTGTTTTTTCAACTACAAAAGTTGTGAACAGTTAACTATGTAACAAAATAAGTGATCAGTGGCTAAATGACCGTCTTGTAACTTATATAGAAAGATATGTTCTTTTAAAAATTAGCATCGCTGTTATTTTAACTCATTTTCAACAAATAAATATGAGACAATTTTTATTGTAATTGTATTGTATCAAACAATGTTATTTATTATTTTTCATATAGTTTACATTATTTTATTTTATTTTAATTTTAGCCACACGTATATGGAATGTCTAGATCCATTCCTAGTCACAATGGAGATGCCTATCTAACAAGGTGTTAATAGAGGAATGACATCATTATAGATGATTTTAGAAAATTTCTCTATAACTAAAAAAAGATGATCTTCGAAGTTAGTAACATGGTATTTTTTTAAAAGGGAGTTACTAATGGGACATAAAAGAGTACCGTGTGATCTCTCATTATTGTTATATAGAAATGTAAAAATATTTTACATCGAAAGGACATGCCCTTTTTTTAAACGAAAAAAGATGAATAAAATTAACATAATCTAAGCATAAGACGTGCCTAGAAAAAATATTACAAACAATCAATTGCTCGAAAGGAAAATAGCATCCAATCAATATCAATTGAAAACCTACCAAAATACGAAGACAGGAAAAACAAAGAACCAGAGACCGACACGTTAAACTTTTTTACAACACCCTTTTTTGGTACAAGATTACGAGTAATTTTTTTTTTTGAAATGTAAGATTACGTGTAATGCATAGTAGTATGCATGTAACAACAATGACTCAAGATATTGTCAGAAAAATATTGTTAGTGATGAATGTGAATTGTACTTGTTCCTTCAATGAGATAAATAATCACCACAATAGTCAATGAAGCTTTTTTTTTATCTACCAAATGAGTTAAAGATTTCTTTATCGTTTTTAGATCTACCCAATTTCTCTAAAATCAGAAAGAAAGAAAAAGATTTGCCAAATTTATTACACTTCAAAAAATATATTTGATAGATAGTACTATCATTATTTAAAGTATTTAATATTTGTTTATTGTTTTTTAGGTTAAATAAACATTTCTCATAATTCAAAAATAGATTTTTTTAAGTAACTTAGTTGCTAGATTCACACACTATAAATGTGCGAAAGAGGCAAGTCTAAAATTCGAACATCAACCCCTCCATACCATGTTCATAGAGTTATCAATCGAGTTGCACTTACTGGACTCCCAAATAGATATCTATTATCATATAATATATTTTCCGTATTATGAAAGCATGATTTGTTTTAAAATGAAATAGAATTATAAGATGTTAATTCTCTAGAAAAAAATTATAAGATGTTAATTGATGTGAGTGGATTATTTTGTTTTCTTTTTTTTCATTTTATGTGAGTGTACCTAAAAAAAATTAACTAAGGTTGTGCACATAGAAGACTTGCTTAAATAGTAGACATTATGATTAAGAGGGAGATCAATTTCAAGTGCCTACAACGAGAAATGAAGTGTATTATTGGATTACTTGAAAGTTACCATGAGAGCGTGCATCTAGCTAATTGTCCAAATGGTAGATTTCGAAATTTCGCCACGTAAAATGTTGAAAACTTGTGGTATTAGCGAGATGTTGCTCAACCAAAGATGTGATAGGTGGATCACTGAAAAGGTGAAAGATACAAACAATCCAAGTTTCCAGCTTTGGTACACTGACAAAGTAACATCGAGATATAAAATGGACATTATTGTAGATAAGGAGTGAAAGAAGTATGTTGTTGATGTGAAAATGATAGGTGATTGTTCCATAACCCTAAAATTTGTAGCGGAACAAGACATGTTTAATGTTATTAGTGATTTCGTAGCTTAGATAGTATTATAATAACACCTTAAAGTAGGGTTTTGGAATGATTTAAAAGATTAAATTCATCAAAAACAGAAAAAATGATTTTTCTATAAGGGGATTTAAATGTGCATGTAGCGAGTGTATGAGGGCGTGCCTCTAGCATATGATGTGGAAGGTAAATACATCATAATTTTGCGTTGCCTTTTGATCTTACTATAACTACTACGTGTTTTAGAAAAAAAAGAGAAATGTGTTTTATCATTTACAAGTAAGGGTGGCAAAACGGACCCAACCCGCCGGGCCGGCCTGTTTAGCTCATATTGTTTTTGGCGGACTGAGTCGAAGTTCTGAACTTGCTTCCTATAGTTGGCTCGCCCCGCTTAACACGTTGAAAAACAGGGCGGACACGGGGTCAGGGGCGGATCCAGTGTATACTGAGGGTGTGCACCTGCACACCCTGAACTTTTAAAATTTGCACCAGTACCCCTAGTATTTTTGCACTTTGCATACCCTGAAATATTTTACTTGCACCTTAGACCCAACAGAGCCCAAGTCTGAAAACTACTCTCATAATGGATTTTCACACTTCTCTCTCTAACTTCTCACTCTCTTAATTTCTCTCCTCTCCACTTTAACAAAGACAAGCTAAATCTCCACCACCACCACCGCTCCGCCGGCGGTTGAGATGCGCCACCACCACACATACTCCGACGGTCTCTCTCTCTCTTTCTCACACTCACTACAACTCGCGAACTCTTCTCTCACTGGATCTTCTTTGCAAATCGCGACCAATCTCTCTTCTCTGCAACTCACGAAATCCTTCTCTCACTGGATCTTCTTTGCGAAATTGCGACCTAAGGTAATGGATCTTGATGTTTTCAACAATTTTCAATTGGGATTTTAACTTTAAGTTAGGGTTCAATTAAATTCGAATTTGGGATTTTATTATTAGGGTTCAATAAAATTCGAATTTGTAGTATGATGGTAGTGAATTTGTGAATGTTTTTTTGTGTTTGAAATTGATATATGAAATTGATTCGTCAATGTTTTTTTTGTGTAGTTTCTGTTTGGTCCAGTTTGCTTGCTTCAAAGTTGTTTGGCTTAAATTTCTTAAATTTTGTGAGATGATATGCTATCAAATATCAATTATCTTAGTTGTTGAATAGAAAATTACTTAGATTGGATTGTGTATTAATATCTTGCAGTAACAAACCACTAAATGATCATAAAAATAAGTGTAATACGGTGGATTGTTTGGTTAAAGCTTTTAGACCACTTTGCCATAAATTGTTGGCTCCTTGTATCTCGTCATAGAAGAAGATTTTTGGTTTCTGATTATTGCTGTTTTTCGTAATTTGTTTATAACTTGGCACCTAGATCAATTAAAGTTATCACTCACCTAGATCAATCAAAACGTGGAAGTAGTGTTGAGTCTTTCACAATAGAGAACCATTATCGCATTGAATTATTTTATACTGTTTTAGACATGCAACTTCAGGAGTTAAACAACCGTTTTACTGTGACGAATACTCAGTTGCTCATTTGTATGACTTGTTTGAGTCCAAGAAACTTGTTCTCTTCTTTTGACAAGGAAAAATTGATTGAATTAGCAAAGTTTTATCCACTAGAATTTTCTCACACTAGTTTGCCGTGGCTTGATAATCAACTTGAGACTTATATCATTGATATGCGCAGCAATATTGAATTTGCATCTTTGAAAGGAATTAGTGATCTTTCAGAAAAGTTGGTTGAAACTGGAAGACATGTTGTTTTTCCACTAGTTTATCGGCTTTTGAAGTTAGCGATGATTTTGCCTGTTGCCACCGCAACCGTCGAGCGATCCTTTTCGGCTATGAAGATTGTGAAAAGTAGATTATGTAATCCAATGGGGGATGAATGGATGAATGATTGTTTAGTGACTTATATTGAAAGGGATATCATGAAGGACATTGATGATGAACTGATTATTCAAAGATTTCATAAGATGGCAAGGCGTAAAGGACACTTGTAGAGCCTATATATAAATCTTTTTTTTTGAAGGTTACATGTAAATCTTTTTGATATATTATACATTGAGTACAATGTAGTATATATTTTGAGTATGTTACTTTTATATGCATTATTATAATAATTATTATTATTATTATTAAAGTTCTATATTTTGCACCCCCTGGCCTAGGGTCCTGGATACGCCACTGCACGGGGTGGGGCAGGATGGCCTGCTTAACTCGTTGGAACGAGGTGGGCACGGGGCGGGGCGGCCCGCTTAACTCGTTTTTCAATTATTATTATTTTTGCTTAGTGGAACTAAAAGAAATGGAGAGGCCCAATATGACCCAACCCAATACAAAACAAATACACTGTTATTCTATAAGGGTTTTGTGCCTGAAAAAGAATATATTATACAACTTTGTGCGTGTTGCAGTGTTGTGCATCCTACTAAGGTTATTCTCTGTTATCGCTCCAACTCCAATCAAACTTGCTTCTTCCTGCGACGTGATGACATGTCATCTTACGTTATTCTTAGCATGATTTTCAGATAATTTCAGTAGCTAAAAGGAGGAGTATTAGAACGGTTGTCTATGATTTTGGGAATTTTGTAATGTTTTCTATATTTGAGTCTGTAATTCTAGTTTTCCCAAAACATAGCAATATTAGGGGGTTTTTGAAGTAATTCATGAAGAAATCATGCAAATCAGCAAATCAAGAACATTTGAAGAATTGTCAAGACTTTGGGAAGACTAAGAATGAAGATTCAAGAGGCCTCAGGAGACTTTACATAGGGAGGAATTATGTTCCCAAGTTCCGAGGCAAGTTATTTGAAGACGAAGACCTAAAAACGATGAAAATCAGAAAAACTGGACCAAAGCAGCACATGCAAGCGCCTTGGGCGCATGCCATGCGCCTTGGGAATGGAAAACCCTAGGCATGCGCCTTAGGCATGTTCAAAATTGCATTACCATGCGCCTTGGGCATTTTAAATGTCGAGGGCGCATGTGCGTTTTTGTGGGTTTAGCCCGCGTTTTTAGCCCAAACCTAGTTAGAAACTCTCACTATAAATACCAGCTTTCTTCATTCAGAATTTCTCATTCAGAACTGTGGCAATTCAAGAGGAAGACAACTTTGGAGCTTAATGAGAGTTTCTATCTTCTCCTTGATTTTCTAGGGTATGTTTTTATCTTTAGTAATTTGTTTTTAGTTACCATGTGTAACTAAATCTTTGTAGGTTAGAGTTCTAAGATGAACCTCTGTTTATTTTTGTTGGATATTTACTTAATTTAATGTCGTTTATATTTTATTTATTTTTTGTTCGCTATTAAGTTTTATTTGGAAATTCCTTAGTTTATTTCTGTGATAGATGCAACCCTAGATTAGGTACTTAGGTTGTGATAGGGCATAATATTGCTATCACTAACTGGATGCTTATATCTTGATATTTATATCATTTTACTGATAACTATCTGTCTAGGAAGTAAGTGATTGTTAACTAGCGAAAGATACCGAAAGAAAGTTGACCCTAGTAGTAAGTACTTAGGAGGTGACATTACTTAGACTGCGTAGTAACTCTGCTAAACCTAGGATGTAACTGGTTAGAAATTAGGGAAACAAGTGTCTAGCTAAAGAAAATAAGTCGTAACCTAATAGAACCATTCTCTTGAAATCCTTAGTAAGGTAGACGTAGATTATGGTTGCCTATTTGTATAACTACTAAGAGCGTAGAGAGGGTGTCCTGTGATTGTCCTAAGATTCATATATGGATAGACTTAAGGGAACTTTGACCTTCATTGCCTTGGGAAACACTGGAAAGCTAATTTAAGTTTATGTTTCAATTACCTTTGAATTAGCAAGACCCCGCACGTAAGGATCACCGTGCGATCAGCAGGTGCAGTTAGCCATCGAAGGGATAGACCAAATAAGGTTAGTAATGTCCCAACGGCCTTATCAATTGTATAGTCTACCTAAGATAAATAAACGCGACATTACTATTACTTATTATCCAACAATATAAACAAGGGGGATTCGAAGAATCCTAACTGCTGCTTACTTTTCTGCAATCAAAAACAGGTAAACTTGCTCTGTTGCAAACAGGTAAAAATTGCAACTTTTCTAACCTTTTTCTTTTATATTGTCAAACTTACAAAAATAAGTAACGCGAATTGTTTGGACGAAACGACAATCCATGTGGATACGATACTCTACTTATCAATTTATTACTTGGTAAACGATTTGGAACACTTGCCTAATTCGCACATCACGACGAACGAGGGTAAACTTCTAATTATTTTTTCATGTTTCTAATCTGATCGTATTTGTGTTATTTTTCTACTTATTCAAAGCTTGTCCATGTTATGGTTCTCTTTTGCATGTTATGCTTTCTATTTCCCACTTACTCGTCTTCTTTGCTTGACTTTTGTTGGTATTTTCCATGATCTTTGCACGATTTTTGTTCTTTTTTATTTGGTATTTGGTTTTGTTCATGTGATTTACGGTTCTGATTCATGTTTGGTCACAACTTTTACGGTTCTTAATCACTGATTAATGTGGCATCCAAATCCCTATTGTGTTTCGCTTTCTATTAGTATTTATATATGTTGAATTTTCAACATGCAAAATCCAAATCTCTACTTCTGTTATTTCTCAACCATCATTGATGAAAAACTAATTGTTCCATTGTGGAATTGTATTATTTCTAAATTTAACGTACGCTTAACAAGATCAGTTTGAATATATTTTCATTTGATGTGGAACCTATTTCATTTTTTGTTATATTTGTTATAGTTGCATTGATTCTTTTACTTTTTTTATGCATTGTTGAAAGACAAATGAATTCACAAACATTTGATAATGAAGTTGATGCTGAAGTTAATGCACACAATTTGGAGGCTGGGAATGAAATTGTTCAAGGTGGTGAACCACAACCACCTAAGGCAAAGAGGGCTAGAGTGACTAATGCTAATTGCTGGAAATATTTTACTAAATTAAAGACTGGTACTGATGGAATTGGAAGGGAAAAGTGTAACACATGTGTAAGGGTGTTTAAGGCGGATGGTAAGGCTTATGGGACCAAGACATTGAATCGTCATAGGATACAGTGCTCAAAAACTAAACAAACTGGTGTTGTTCAAGTAATGATGGACTTGCAAGGTAAACTTGAGACTCGTGCTATAGATAAAAAAAGTGTCTAGATAAATGTGTGTTGCTGCGATTATTGCACATGATTTGGCTTATAAGTTTGTTTAATTTCAAAATATTAGGGATTAGCTAAAGTATTTGAACCCTGATTTTGTTGTCGTTACTCGAAATACTGCTAAGGCAGATGTAATGGATATGTTTAAGAGAGAAAAGGAAAATCTTAAGCAAGAATTAACTAATATTTTTACTAGGGTTTCATTAACTTCTGGTTTGTGGACAGCTTGTACTGCTAAGGGTTATATTTTCTTAACAACTCATTATGTTGATTCTGACTCGAATTTAAAGAGCAGGATTCTCCACTTTTGTCGCATGCCTCCCCCTCATTTTGGATCAAAGTTATGAAAAAAGGATTCTGGAATTTGTAACTGATCTAGGAATAGAAAAGAATATTTTTTTCCCTCACATTGGATAATGCTTCTGCTAATGATACCTTGCAAGCTCAATTGAAAAGATAGCTTGTCTTACAAAATTGGTTGTTGTGTAATGGAGAGTTCTTTCACGTGTGTTGTTCGACGCACGTTTTAAATCTCACTGTTCAGGAGGGGCTAAAAGTTGTTGGTGATGCCTTGGAAAAGATTAGAGACAGTGTAAAATATGTGAGGGGTTTGGAGTGCAGAATGAAAAAAATCCAAGAAAAGCATTGAACTCATTGGTGGTGTTGAAACTTCAACTGGTTTGTGTTGGGATGTTTCTACAAGATGGAACTCAGCTTTAAAGATTTAAAGATTTATCTTTAAAATATGCTCTGAAGTATCGACGTGCAGGTTTAAAGATTTATCTTTAATGGCTCATGACCTGCTGGGGATTCCCATTACTACTGATGCATCTGAATCAGCTTTTAGCATTGGTTCGGTGATTCTTAACAAATATAGAAGTCGTTTATTGTAGAAAAATGTGGAGGCTTTGATTGCACTTGCAATTGGCTTCATGGTTTTACTAGTTCAGGTATGTAATCATCAATTGTTATTTGAGATACATAAGTGTGTAGGACAAAGACATAGTAACATTTTCTTTGATACTTATTTTAGTTGTTGGATTTATTTTGAGACTTATTTTATATTTTCGGATTTAACTTGGTTGTTAAGTTTATTTATTTTGAGACTTATTGGTTGTTGGATTTATTTTATGATTTGTTTTATGTTGTGCATTTACCTTATTTTGCTATTAATTATGATTTTGTATCCGACAATTTATTAATTATCTTGTTTTTCACAAATTTATTTGCTACTTATTCTTTTATGTTTTTTTTATGATAAAAACAACATAGTTTTTTTTTTGTAAAATTTAAGTTGTAAAAAAAATCAAAAAAAGATTTTTGTTTGGCGAGCCGGCCGCCAACTCGCAAGTCCGCCACTAAATGGGGCGGAGTGAGATTTTGGACTCGGTCACTAAATTTGATTCTGCTCGTCTTGTCTCGTTTTTAGCGGCCTTAGATAGGGCGGGCTTAAACGGCACGGGTCAGCCCGCTTTGCCATCCCTACTTACAAGAGTGGAATGACATGTTCTCAAATAGATTTATTTCTCGTTAGGAAATCACAAGCATAGATTTTTTGGGATTGTACATACTTGAGGAGATTTTGATTGCCCAACATATAGTTTTGGTTATGAGTATAAGGGTTAAGAGGAGAGAGAATAGAATAAATTGCAGTAAGGTGCCACAGTCAAGCGATGACATTTGAATGGAAAAAACAAAGGATCTTTCAACACATACAATCTACATTTTCCATTGCCATATTTATTGTTGTGGAATGTTCTAATATCTTAAAGATGTTGAGATTGCATGTATATATTTCAAGGTGTGAGTGAGTATAATAAGCTTTAGGTTCGATCGGTTTATTTATGCAAACTTTTTGCAATAGAGAAAACAACGAACCTCCTTCATCATATGTTGCAATCCTTGCAAGGAATTACATATTCACTTTACTTCAAGTGTGTTGATTAGTGATATTTTACAAAATTTATTTGTTTCAATTTCTTTACTTTCAATTACTAAAAAGAATAATTAACCAAACAATTGGATTCTGGGTTAATGAGTCCACTATGGACAAATAGTTCAAGAAAATTTTAATTTTCTAATGAAACAATTCTTGATCATATTTTATTATATACGATTGAAATTAGGTGTGGCGAACATCAACAATAAAAGATCTACAACTTTGAATGTATTCGAATCGGAGTGTTAATAAACAAATCGCTTACAAAAGAAACATGAGCACCAACTTCGTGTTCTCTGCCCATGGTGATACCAACATGAAACAACCAAACAAGCCACCCGATCCAAACACGCCCCCACCCCAAAAGCCATCCTTTAGAGACAAATTGCTAGAATCTACCCAAGAAACCCTGATCCGTGAAAAAGAAGATATGATTGAGAAGAAACTTGTTCGAATCGAATTGGAGGATGGAAACCGCCTTCTCCCAAAAATCCATCTTGACCCCAAAGTTTTCCAAGAATTGTTCACACCTTGGAAAGATGCTATAGTCGTGATACTGCTGGGGAAAACCCTAGGTTACAACACTATGAAGGAGCGTCTCCAAAAAATCTGGAAGCTACAAGGAGGTTTCGACATAATGGACAATGACAACGGTTTTTATATGGTGAAATTCGACCAAGCGGCGGACAAAGAGAAAGTCATCACCGGAGGACCATGGTTAATATTTGATCACTGTTTGGCTGTCACTCATTGGACACCGGAGTTCGCCTCACCAAATGCCAAGGTTGATCGCACGGTAGTCTGGGTACGTTTCCCTGGTCTGAATCTCGTTTATTATGACGAGAGTTTCTTGCTTGCAATGGCGTCAGCTCTAGGCAGGCCTATCAAGGTGGATACAAACACCCTGCGAGTTGAAAGAGGAAAATTTGCCAGGGTCTGTGTTGAAATCGATCTTACTGTTCCGGTGGTGGGAAAGATATGGGTAAATGGCCATTGGTACAAGGTTCAATACGAAAGGTTGCATATAATCTGCACATACTGTGGATGCTACGGCCACCTCGGGAGAAATTGCGGTGTTAAACCTCCTACTGTTGATCCGCCACAACCCAACCACCACACCACAGCCGCCAGCAGCCACTCAAACAATCCCAAGCCGACCCAGCCGCCCCCAAACCCGACCCAAGCTGACCTGAATGCTAATCATTCGCAATTAATTCCTGAGACCCATAACGGAAACTCATTGAATGCTGACTTTAATGGGAAAACTGCTGAAACAGGAAAAGTTGTACCCAACATAGAAGAGAATCAAACTTTGCACGGTGATTGGCTAGTAGTTACTAGGAGAAAGAAAGCTCCCAATCAACTTTCCTTAAATCCCTCAAAAACCGTTACTTCCAAAAATAACAGAGTCAACATCCCAAACACTTTGACCCAGCAAGTCAAACACGCCCCAACCAATAAAAAGTTCCCTACATGGCCGAAATCCCAAGAAACATCACGTGGAGTCAATAGAACCTCGGACTCCAAAAGGCGCAGGCAGGAGGACATTTATGTTCCAATCATATCTAACCCACCTTCCAAAGATACCATCCCCAAGCCTATTCTTGAACCTGTCCCCAACCATTCCTTGAAGGACATGTCAGCTTCTCTTGTCGCCAATACTAACACACAAAACCCTAATCACGTGGCCAATCTTTCTCATTCTTTCCCAGACCAAAATGTCCTTATCTCCAAAACCAATCCCAACTCTGTTAGCATTCAGTCCACTATGCAAGATGACTCAGAAGGCAGCTTAGCGTGCAGTGATAATGAGCATGATCTCTCTAACACAAGGGAAGTGGACATGGTTGCCTAGCCTCTCCCTTCTGTCCTCCCACCGCCCCATTTTCTTAATGGAAGCTCTCTTTGACACTACTATCCTCTCTTGGAATATAAGAGGGGCCCAAAATAGTAAAGCTAGAAGACAACTGAAAGAGATGATAAGAAAATACAGACCATCTTTTCTTGCCATTCTTGAAACCCATGTACCTTTTGCTAGACTTTCCACCTTCTGGAGCAACGATGGCTACATCCCTGAGCACATCATCGAAGCAAATGGCCACTCAGGAGGCCTATGGCTTCTTAAGCACGCATCAGACAACACTACTTCCCACATCACTGATTCCAACCAATATTCCATAACCTTCACTATCAGCCTTGGAAACGCAACAACTACTTGTACCTGTGTGTATGCTAGCCCAAATGCCACCATGAGAACTCCCTTTTGGAACTACCTCACTAATCTTAACCGCACTATAACCAGCCCCTGGATTTTGATTGGTGATTTTAATGAAACTATTCTCCCTAGTGATCAAAGAGGCGGGATTTTCAATCATACCAGAGCAGCCCTCTTCTCCAACTTCATGAACGAATGCAACCTTTTGGACCTTACAACAATTGGTGGTCATTTCACCTGGCACCGCAATCACAATGGCCTCCGCATTCTCTCAAAAAAGCTTGATAGAGGTACTGGAGGCTTTCTTTCCCGGAAGCTTTTGTGGAAGTTCTCTACAGACTTCACTCTGATCATCACCCCCTCCTCCTCCTTTTTGGTGGCCTTCCCCTTGCTAGGGGTCCAAGACCTTTCCGATTTGAGGCAGCCTGGATTGATCATGAAGATTATGCAGATTTGGTAACTAGAGCTTGGAATTCTTCTAATCACAACACTATTGTTGCCCTTAACAAGGTTAGAGAAAACTTCATATCTTTTAACCATGATGTTTTCGGCAATATTTTTCAAAAGAAGAAGCACATTGAAAACCGTCTTCGAGGCATTCATCGATACTTGGAAAGGGTTGACTCTCTCAGACACTCTATTCTTGAAAAACAACTCCAACAAGAATTGAACCATATTCTCTTTCAAGAAGAAATGCTATGGTATCAAAAATCAAGGGAGAAATGGGTTAAATTTGGCGACAAAAATAGCTCCTTTTTTCATGCTCAAACCATCATTAGGAGGAAAAGAAATAGAATTCACAGACTCAAGCTTCCAAATGGCATCTGGTCCTCCGACATTTCCATCCTCCAAGACGAAGCCCAAAGATTCTTCAAAAATCTCTTTTGCAACAATAATCATCACCAAAACCGCCACTTCACTCATGGCCCCCACCCCACCATTGACGATGACGCCAAGAATTCCCTCACTAGACCAATCACCAAAGATGAAGTAACAACAGCCCTCAATTCCATGAAACCATATAAATCTCCTGGCCCAGATGGTTTCCATTGCATTTTCTTCAAACAATATTGGCATATTGTTGGCGATGATATTTTCCAGCTTGTCTCCTCATCTTTTCGAACAAGTTTCTTTGACCCAAGCATATCTGATACTCTCATTGCTCTTATACCTAAAATAGACACTACCAAACCTACAAAGATTTCCGTCCCATAAGCCTTTGCTTTTGCAATATCACTTACAAAATTATCACCAAAGTCCTTGTCAACCGCCTTAGGCCGATCCTTGATAATATTATTGGTCCCTACCAAAGCAGTTTTCTGCAAGGTAGGGGCACTTCTGACAACTCTATTGTTTTGCAGGAAATCGTCCACTTCATGCAGAAATCCAAAAGGAAAAATGGATATGTTGCTTTCAAACTCGACCTTGAGAAAGCATTTCATAATGTCAACTGGGAGTTTCTTAGATCTTGTCTCATTGATTTTGGCTTCCCAGACGATACAATCAACCTCATTATGCATTGTGTCACCTCTTCAACTTTCTCCGTGCTTTGGAATGGAAATAAACTGCCCCCTTTCAAGCCCACTCATGGCCTCAGACAAGGTGATCCATTGTCTCCATACCTCTTCATCCTTTGTATGGAAAAACTCTCTCTTGCCATCAATAATGCCGTCCTCCAAGGGCATTGGGAGCCTATCCGACTGTCCGCCAACAGCCCCCACATTTCCCACCTTCTTTTCGCGGATGATGTGCTCATTTTCACTAAAGCGAGGAAATCTCAATTCAGATTTATCAAGGATCTTTTTGATAGATTCAGTCAAGCTTCGGGCCTCAAAATAAATCTCTCCAAGTCAAGAGCCTTCTACTATTCAGGAGTTCCACATCACAAGATCAACAACTTAACTTCCATATCAGGTATTCGTAACACTACTTCCCTTGATAAATATTTGGGCTTCCCAATCCTTAAGAGAAGACCGAAGAGGAGCGATTTCCATTTTATTATTGAGAAGATGCAAACTAGGCTCGCCTCTTGGAAGAATAAGCTGCTTAATAAACCCGGAAGGTTGGCTCTTGCATCATCGGTCCTTGCTTCAATTCTAACTTATTATATGCAAATAAATTGGCTTCCTCAAAGCATTTGTGCTGATATAGACCAAACAACTCGTAACTTCATTTGGAAATGCGCCAATGGTAAAGGAGTACATCTAGTGGGATGGAACAAAATTGCCAAGCCTAAACATCTTGGGGGCCTTGGTATAAGAAAAGCTAGAGAGGCTAATACTTGTCTATTGGGAAAGTTGGTTTGGGATTTATTACACAACAACAACAAACTTTGGGTGTCTATCGTTTCCGCCATTTATTTATCAGGGACAAACATCCTCAATGCCGCCTCCAAAAGCAGCAGCTCCCCCACTTGGTTTTCCATCATCCGAGCCAAAAATGTTCTTTCATCAGGCTATTCGTGGCGCCCTGGATCCGGTTCTTCTTCCATCTGGTTCAGCTCTTGGAGTGAATTTGGTCCACTTGGATCCCTTGTCCCCATCATTGACATCCATGACCTCCATCTTACGGTTAAGGATGTCACCACTAATGCTCATCGGTCTCAAATGTTGTATACTTCCCTCCCTCAAGTTGTGTTGGATTTTATCAACAGTACCAATTATAGGTTCAATGATGCCATCGATGATAACTTCATTTGGCCTCACAACAAAAACGGTGTATATTCTACCAAAAGTGGTTATAAATGGCTTCTCTCCCTCAATGAAACTAACACTGGTACTACTCTTTCTTGGTCTTGGATTTGGAGGCAAAAAATCCCGGAAAAATATAAATTCTTTATATGGCTGATGTGTCACAACTCAATTCCCACTTTGTCTCTCCTCCATCACAGAAAGATCACTCCTTCAGCAACTTGTCCTCGTTGTGGAATTTTTGATGAAACCATATTTCATTGTATCCGTGATTGTAGTCTCTCCAGGAATATATGGCAGCACATTGGGTTCACTGAACATTCCTTTTATTCCTCTATCAGTATTGAAGATTGGATAAAGAATGGGCTGAAAGGCAATCTCGCAAGCCTGTTCGCAGCAGGTTTATGGTGGATTTGGCGGAGCCGCAATGCTCTGTGCTTGAGCAATGAAACTATCACGCTTCCAAGGCTGGCCTTTCAAATCAACGCTTCAGTAGACGACATCAATCTTTGCTTCAATAGCACAGCGACTGGTCCGGCTTCAGACAGATATGTTAGATGGAATAGTAACAACTTCAGTTGCGCTATCATCAACATAGATGGAAGTTGCATTGGTTCTCCGGCTCGAGCAGGTTTTGGAGGCTTAATTCGTAACAGTGGGGGTTTATATCTGACAGGTTTTTCTGGTTTCATCCCGCATACCACTGATATTTTACTTGCTGAACTGACTGCCATTCTCCATGGAATCTCCATTGCTAAGGACATGGGCATCACAGATATGGCTCTATACTCGAATTCTCTTCTTTCTATCAGTCTTATATCAGGCAACTGCTCCAAGTTCCATGTTCATGCTGTTCTCATTCAAGATATCAAAGATTTGCTTTCAACGGTGAATTATTCGCTCAACCATACTCTCCGAGAGGCTAACCAGTGCGCTGACTATTTTGCTAAACAAGGAGCCAGCATAGACGACGGTCTTTTGATCTACACTCAGCCTCCTGATGATCTCCGCACTTGCTTGAAGAATGATGCTTCCGGGACTCTGTACCTGAGAGCCTAGCTCCTATTTTTTCTTTTCTCTATTTCGTTTCCTTTTCTTCTGCTGTTTCTTAACATTTGTAACCAAAAAAAAATATACAATTGAAATTATCAAATTTATTTATGTGAGAGTTTATTATATATGATTGAAATTATCAAAAGGTTATTTATGTGAGAGCCGAAGAAGTTAACACAAAAAAAAAAAAAAAAACTAAAAACCACATACTAATAGTTACTCTAAATTTTGACCATTAATTGTTACAACAAGTGAAAATCTGTTCGATCTCAAAGAACATCAAACACACCTACGAACCTGTATGTGTCTTCAACATCAAATATTTTCTTAGAATAATTCAGCACACCTAATTCCGTGATGCCTAATACACATTTCTTTTGCAAAATTACATGTTACCTAGTGATTGAATCAATGCCTCTTATTACATATTACCTAATGATTGATTCAATGCCTTTTTAGCATTTTAAAATTATTGTTGGATTTTCGTTGGATAGAAAAATTGAAGGATTGGAACTTTGGAATTACTACGAGCAAGCAAGTGCCCATCACCAATCAATTTAAAATGTATGAATGTATCAATACAAAACCTAACAAAGAAAAGAAGACAATGCTATTGAAAGAGATGAATGAACCGTAAATGCTTGTATTGGAGCAATAGATTGTCTACAAACCTGCAAATGCCTTCAAATAATTTGAAGGTTAACAAGGGCTGTCTTCAATTGCAATGGATTGTTTACCTAAAAAACTAGTACATGTTAATCTAATGTTAATTTTATGAGATTGAGGGCTTTGAAAGGTTTGTAGGTACCAATTGATAATTATTTTTTTATGAAAGATATGTGATTGATATTTTTAAAATTTAGTCTTGCTAACAAGTACCCTCGATACACCCTTTAAAGATCATAAATTTAAAAATTATTTTTTTCATAAACTATTATAATTTCCAATACATTGAATATACGAATTTTCGTACTCTCTCTGTTTTAAAATAAATATCGTTTAAAGTTTGTACAAACATATAAAAAAAATCCAATTATTAGAAGAAATAGAATAGTAATTTTACCAAATTATCCCTATTAACTGTTTTGGAGTAGTGTATATAAGGGTACAATACAATTGAAAAGGTGATTAATATTTAATTGGAAATCAAAAGTGACATTCATTTTAAAACGAAGTTAGCATGACCCTATAATATAAACTAAATTCTTACTACATTGATCAAGCTATGGCACAATTTTTTTTAATGTTATGTGATATTTCGAAACACAACATAACAACAAAATTTGATAACAGTTTGGATGATTAAAGAAGCTCAAATACATAGTTAATGTGTTTTTTTAGTTAATGTGTTATAACACAATGTCACAATTCACATTAATCAATCATGACCAAATAATTAAGTTCATATGGTTAAAGAACTTCATCAAACACGAATTCGATTCTTAACTATATTATATTTACCTCACAATCAAACTCTGAATTACCAGAGCCCCTTTTCTCTGATAGCCGATGGGTTAACGCAAAAAAAAAAAAAAATTAATGAGTAGCATTAACTACTCCCTCCGGTCTCAAATGTAAGAAACAAAAAAATAAAATTGGTGGTCTCAAATATAAGAAAAAATATAGTAAAATGAACCTATTACATGTCACAATTCCAAGTTTACCCTCATTAAACCAACCTCATTAATTGTTTTTACTACTCCAAGACAAGGGTAAAATTAGAAAAAATATCACTTTTTATAATGATTTAAATGTAGTCAATCCACTTTTTAATATATGTGATTTTTTTTTTTGTTTCTTACATTTGAGACCGGAGGGAGTACAATTTTTAGTTCTTTCAAAAAAAAACTACATTTTTTAGTGTCGCACGATGTTTTAACTTTGTTACCATTAAAAATGTTATTTGATATGTCAAGTTTTTTTTTTTTGAGTAATTGTGTGCTTTTATTACATGAGTAATTGTGTATTTGTCAAGTTATATTTTTGGTTTTTAGTAGCTATAAATACAGATTCTACTTATCCATTTACTATCTTTCCTTCATTGCTTTATTACCTCCCTCTTTTTTCTCTCTTTCACATCTCCCAATAATCAATGACATAATAATTATCCTAATTTATCCAAAAACGAATCTCATTTGTCCCTAAACCTTAACAATCTAAAAGTGTCCTAATATATCACAACACAACACAACACAACTCATCACACTCACTCCAAAGCATTTGCTTCCACACATTTCAATGGCCATCAAAGACAAAGAGAAGAAGCTCTTTCTTTGGTCATCAAGAAACTATGCTGCAGAACACAAACTTTTCTGCACAACTCTCCTACTTCTATGCACCATTGCCACTCTCTTTTGCTTCATACCTTCCTCTTTCACTATCTCAGCTTCTGATCTCAGACTTTGCATCTCAAGACTCTCTCAAACTCCGCCGACACCGACGGCGACACCACCATCACCATCACCACCACCACCACCAGCACTCTCTTCCATTGTCCATGAAAAACTCATTACCAATTCCAACACCACTATCATCAAGCGTTTGTTCAACCCTTATGGCTCAGCAGCATACAACTTCATCACAATGAGTGCTTATAGAGGAGGACTCAACACTTTTGCTATCAATGGTCTTTCTTCAAAGCCTCTTCATGTTTATGGAAATCCTAGTTATGAATGTGAGTGGATCCCTAACACAAAAACAAACTCTTCAGAAAACATCACCACCATTGGTTACAAGATGCTCCCTGATTGGGGCTATGGCCGTGTTTATACAGTTGTGATTGTTAACTGCACTTTCAATGAACCAATCAATGTTGATAACAATGGTGGAAAGTTGATGCTATATGCTTCTACATCAGGTGGTGGTGACACAAAGTTTAATGTTACTGATAGAATGGAAGTTCTTGTTGAACAACCTAAGGTTTTGGACATTACCCTCTTTGATTCAAAGCCAAAGTTGGACTATTTCTATTGTGGATCATCTTTGTTTGGTAATTTGAATCCTCAAAGAGTGAGGGAATGGATAGCTTATCATGTGAAGCTATTTGGACCAAACTCACATTTTGTGCTACATGATGCTGGTGGTGTTCATGAGGAAGTGTTTGAGGTTTTGAAGCCTTGGATTGAACTTGGTTATGTTACATTGAATGATATTAGGGATCAAGAGAGATTTGATGGATATTATCATAATCAAGTTATGGTTTTGAATGATTGTTTGCATAAATATAAGTTTATGGCTAAGTGGATGTTCTTTTTTGATGTTGATGAGTATATTTATGTGCCTCCAAAGAGTACTATTAAAACTGTGCTTGATTCTCTTTCTGAGTACTCTCAGTTTACAATTGAGCAGATGGCTATGAGTGTCAAGGTTTGTCTCTCTCATGATTATGGCAAAACTTACAGGTACATTTTTCAATTCCTTCATTTAGTATACTCTCCTTTTGTTTTGCTCATATTAGACTAGCCTAATAGCTTCAATCAGCATAATGTTACTCACTTATTACCTATGTAGCATCGACACTTTAGTGCATGTTTAAATGAATTGAGTTTGAAAAATTTACCGCGATGTTTCGGTCAACCACTGAAAATCTAAGCATGCACTAAATGTTTGTTCGGTGTTCGACACATGTTAGTGATCTGTGTGATTACATTATATTATTCTATATTTTGAAATAGGGAAATGTTAACCGGTGCCCCCGGGGCACTGGTTAAGGAATCAAATGTAGAAAGTATTACATTGGAACTTGTGCTGTCAACTCCTCAAAAACATAAAAAGTGTTATTTTTACTTTAAAATTTCCCTTTTTAGGTTCCTTAACCAGTGCCCCGGGGGCACTGGTTAACAAGACCCTTTGAAATATTAACGGTGTGAATTTGTTAGTGTTTGGGGTATGTGTCGGTGTGTTTCAGTGGTATATAGAGAGGGGACAAAACTATTAAAATGTTGTGGTGTACATTCATTTGGATTATTAGCCCATTCATATGATATTAATTTTGTCTTTCGTAGTATACAATGACAGGTGGAAATGGGACATGTTTGACCTTTGTTCTACTGTAATTTGTTTCTAAATTAAACCTTATAAGTAAATAACTATAGTATAAAATAGTAATTTGGTCCAACTTGTTCAAGATTCTTCCAACAATTCTTTATTCATCCATCAATGTCTCCAACAATAAGATAGCTGCACAATGTTCAAAATCATGTGAATTTCAGTAATTGAAAAATAATAATGAGCATGCTTAGAATTGATGATGATTCTTCTAATGTTTATTTTTAGTAATTTTTTCATGTTATCTTTTGAGTAAAACCCATAATGGTTTTGTCTGCAAGTGAACTTTGATTATGACAGCTTTGTATTTGTAAGTAGGTATGCACTGAATTTGAGTATTTTAATATTAATAGCAACAAACAATAACAACTAATTTGGTCACAGTCCCACACAACAGTTATTAGATCTAGCTGTCCAAGTGTTCGTTGCTTGAGTTTATTGCACAAATTTGTTTTATGATTTTGAAAAAGAAAGTATCAAGGTATAATGGTTTGATTGAACTGTTTAATATAGTTTTGAATATGTTTTTAATCTCAACAAATATATTCCTTTTTGTTTTTAGTCGTGTCATTTTTTGTTTTGTTTTTAATCCTTACAAAAAATAATTTATGTTAGTCCTCGTTGTTTTGTTTCGGTCTCTGTAAAATTTGCTCATGTGAGAATCAGTACGTGTAATATGTACAATATTTGATTTTAGTCTCTCCAACACGAAATAACCTAGCTATATGTGATTTGTGTCATTTGAATTATGCAGAAAATGGGGATTTGAAAAGCTTGTGTATAGAGATGCAATTACAGGCATAAGAAGAGATAGAAAATATGCAGTTCAACCTAGAAGCTTGTTTTCAAATGGGATCCACATGTCAGAGAATTTAGATGGAAAAACAACTCATAACACTGAAGGTAGGATCAAATATTTTCACTACCATGGAGCCATATCACAAAGAAGAGAAACATGCAAATTGCTAGTGAATTCAACAAAAATTACCTATGAAAAAACTCCTTATGTGATGGATACTACATTGAGGGACATTGCTGGATCAATCAAGAAATTTGAGCTTAAGATGATTGGAACAAGGTTACAGAATACAAGACAATGATATCTCTTTAATTAATTATTTAAGGGTCTTGAATTTAAAGTTATTTAATTTATCTTTCCATAGCATAGAAAATCAAATCATTTAAAGGTTCTTTTTTTATTTTATTTTTTGTATTATGTATTATAATATTTTTTTTTTTACTTTGAAATTTAGTACAGAAACAGATACATACATATCTTGTTTCATTTTTAATAATTCTTTTGGGTTTCTTTGTTATGTTATTTTATTTTATTTTTAACTTTTTATATGCTGTATTTTGTAAAAATAATGAATAAAGATGAATTGCTGAATAATCTGTCAGTTTTGTCCCCACCTTCTATGTCATCATATGGAGGGTTGCCAATGTGTTGCTTTGTTTGTGTGCATCTTTCCCTTTTTAAATAGCATTATTAAAAATATATTGGACCATATTGCTTTTAATTTTGGGATCCTTATTCCTCAATAAATTTTGATGAAAGCATCCTCTTTTCTTTTGTTTCTTTTCTTGTGGGCCCATGTTTTTTTATCTAAGTGAAAAAACAGAATGGGAAAATATTGTGTTGTTGGTATAAAAGAACAGGTAATTGATGAAAGGGATAGCTTTAGGAAAAGTCAAAAGAGGGAACATGTGGGTGAAGTGAGTGCTCTTTATGAAAGCATGAAAGAAAAATTAGGTTGCAGGACATATTGAATAGTAGTTTGGTAAATTTATTTTTGATTAACTTTTCAATTTAAGAATCCAGAATTTATGTATATTAATAGCAAGAGTGTTGGCTTTTATATGGATTGTCCAACAACCATAATTCGGAGTATGTATGGACACTTTCGATTGAAGATGTTTTTATGTTACATTACTGATTGATATAGTTTATGGTAGATCAATGTTTGAAAATTATTTGAAACTCTAAACGATTGATGTCGCTTTTGTAAGTAGCAGCTGATGTTACTCGTCCACACAATTCAGGGGCTAAGCCATTCGATGTCAGTTTATAGAAATAAGAAAAATGAATATTAGTGTCTCAAAACTCAATGTATACTCGTTTTCTTTTATTTTTGTCGAATCAACAACGATCATGTCACAATTTCAACTATAACGACGTAGATTACTATAAACTTATAATTTCACCTATAACAACTTAAATTACTATAAACTCACAATTTTGTAAAACAACTCACAATTTCTCTTTCTTATATAAAATTAATTATATTTCTTAATATGTGTTAAATGACCAAAACGTCATATAATCTAGGACAGAGGAAGTATATGGAGGATGACAAAGTAATATAGCTGGCAATATATTTTTTTTGGTTGATGAAGTATCTGGCAATATTGTTGAAGTGGAAAACCCAAACTACCAAATGATTATCGTATATCAATAACTTCCAAAGTTTCTGTCGGTGTTCTTGCGTTTCCTAATATGTAATGTGTTATTTCTCTTTTGTTCTTTTTCTCTGACTCTGTCAAGGCTTAACAAATTCCCTATATTCATCCCTTATGGAAAGGGACATGGAACAATTAATCATTGATGAGAAAATTCCATTATATATTAGATGCTGCTCATTTTTAACTCATGTACAGCGGAATAAAATGTAGTTAACCTGTCTCAAATTTTAACTCAATTGATAAAATGAAAGAAATTGTTATATACAGAACGTCGTGATCGAAATTCAGACCTGGACTCCTCAACTTATGTGCGTCAGTTTTCAATAGCTATTGTCATTTCATCTATCTAATGAAGAAAATGTAGCTTAATCCTATAAAGAACCACTACATACAAAGAAGAACACTTAAGTTTTACTTTATGGTTTAAAATTAATTTTAAATTAACTTATTTTGTAACATCCATGTTGGTTAAAAGTATGTTAAACATAAAATGATTTATGTTTTGATAGATCCATGAAATAAGTAATTGAAAAATGCATTTAGAGTTGGCTGTTTAAAATTGAAACTTCAATTTAGAAAAACTAATTCTATTTAAAAACATTCAAAAGTGATAAAATCAATTTTATGTATATAATAGGTTCTCTTTTTTAATAATATAAGTGGTTGTATGTCATAGAGAGAATGCAAACTCTCTTATATACTCCCTCCGTTTCAAAATATAAGCAAAATTTACTTTTTAGGTTCATTCATTTAATGATGTATGTGGTTCATATTATGGACCACATACATCATTAAATAAATGAACATAAAAAGTGAATTTTGCTTGTATTTTAAAACGGATGGAGTAATAAGACAGTCAACCTAATTTGTCACGGACAGACAATCAATTAATCTCCCTCATTATAAGGATCCATTTGTTCCATATTATAAGCAAATGATTTTGATAATCAAATTTAGGTTAACTTCCAAAATACGACACTGATAAGAAACATAACTGAACTCAATGTAAGGGCCTGTTTTTCTACCTCCTTTTACTTGTACTATACCCAACTTTGATTAGTGGGGTATGTTATTTCTGTATTTTGCATATATTTTTTATCTATCTACCTAACAGTTAGGAACCTTCTAAGCTCCAAGTTGTAATGAAAAAAATATTGTTGAGTCAAATAAAATAGTTTCATGATCATAGGGAAATTATCAATGTTACAGAGCCAGTAATAAAAAAATCCAGATACTCCCTCTGAATTAAAGTAGTATATAAGTAGAAACATGTGAACAAATTATCATTTAAAATGCTCGTGCACATTCCTCAAGCATTAAATATTGAGTAATGATATTTTGACATCCATTTGATGACAACTTTGTTAACAACCTTGTTTTTCTCACTTCTTATTGGTCAAAAACAATGGAGAGAGAAAAAGGAAGAGAGAGGATAACAACATCATGTGAGTATGAGAGAGAAAGTTGTCAAAAAGTGGTTGTCAAAATATCATTTCTCTTAAATATTACACGGTTCACCATGGATGATGTTGCCACATATCAGTGGTGTGTATTGTCCCGTTTATATATGTTTTTGTTTGTTGTATAGTTTATATATGCAATTTTGCTATGTCTCTCTTAGTGTATTTACGTGTATTGTTTTGATAAAAATGTTCTATTGACTTTGGCTTATGTATTTGCAGAATGATATTTAGAAATACTTTGGTTTTGTACCATGGTTTGTCTATACATATTTTGCATCATATGATTTTGGCTAATCCATTTTTTCCACTTTGAACTTAATTAAGCATAATATATCAGAATTTATTTGGACCATAATTGGTATCAATATTATTATACTTTTATTTAAAGCTTTACTTCCGAACTTAATATCACATCTTAAATGTCTATAATATTAATATTTTTTTTTTGGTGGAATAATATTAATTTTTATCATACTATATATCATATCCCAAACTCATAATAAATTCTCAAATATTTAGATAAAATGTATAAATTTAACAGTTTACAGTTACACAGGAAAAATTAATAAAAAAGGACTACATTTATTATTTGCAAATATACTTTTTGCATAATGAGAAGATTGTGTGCAATCATTTTAATCACTAGACAAAAATATATTTTGCCTTTCCCTAGTAAATTAATCAGTAATCATGCAGCTCATGCTTAACAATGATGTTAAAAAGTTGCAGAACAACATACAAATGAACACGAGTATTTTTTCTAACTCCACTTTTCATTGGAGGGATTCAATCGTGCTCAACCTCAAGTACCGAATGTGAATCTCCCGTAGTTGCTGCACCATGCAGTGCAGCAGCTGTGGGAATATTTCGATCTAATGAGAGAAAATTTCTCTTATTTTCTCAAGTACTCTGTGCTTCTAAGAAGGCATTAAAATCGGCTTTCGTGTTTCTCAAGCTAGGAGTATTGCATGATGCTGGAGAGGGAGGGTAATGAGAAGTAGAAGATGTAGAAAACCTAACATGGTAAGGTGATGTATCTGATTTTCTAGCATTTGTTCTAGAAGAACCATTCTTGAGAACCCCTTTAATAAGGTCCTTCTCAAAGACAAAAGCTGATGTAACAGGTGCATGTACATCATTATAACTACTTCCTTTGATCAATTCCAATGGTAGATCAAAATAGGAACTTGTGTTGTCTGTTTCAATGTCATTGAATAGTGCAGAAGAAGCCCAAGAACCACATTCAAACTTTTCTAAAGAAACTGTCCTAGATATTGTACCTTCCATTTCTGATCCTTCTTTTCTAGTTTTAGCTGACTTTGCTTTGCCGAATCCCGGTAAAAACATGCAAAGAACACTACATTTGAACCCTTCTTCTGCATTTGTTTCAAGGTCGTTATCACTCGCATGATGTTCTTTGATAGCCTCATTTTTAGAGAAGCTTTCATGTTTGATATTAGTGTAATCATGTTCCACCATACTTGGTTTGATTAACCAATGATCAAATTCATCAAAGGGTGATAAACTTGCTCTCCCTTCACCACATGACTTGCTTTTCCTTAACTTGATTTCTTGTAGCAGATACTGATGCTTGAGTGTCAAGTTACTAGCTTGACTTGGAGATTCTACAACAGAACCTTTTGTTTTTCTCTTTGAAGTGAACAAAGGTGATGAGTTGGTTGAATTTGGAAGACTAAGGCTCGTGAATTTTGGCTTTGAAAGTTGTACTGGTGGAGAAGTATCATAAAATGCATGATTAATAGAAGACTTTTTCAGTGATAATGCATCAATCACATTCTGTTTTTGTTTTTGTAAGTTATCCATAATTGTTATAGGGAAATCCCCTTCAGCTATCATTGCAATGCCTTTTATGTTTGTTGATTTTATCTAGTTTTTGGAAGCCATGATTAATGATATAGGGACTTTGTATGAGAAATTGTACTAGCTGGCTGCACTACTTCTACAAAAAAATACATATAACGTGAAGTGTGTGCGGCATGTTCCTCCATATCTTAGTTGTGATGATCATGTTCTCTCTCTAATCTAGATTAATTATATATATTTTTCCCTTAAGAAAATGTTGATTTTCTCATTAAGGAGAGTTATAAAAAAAAGGTTGATTACCCATTTTATTATATAATAGTAATAATTATTATTATATGCACGAGCACTTGATAAAACAAACGTCATATATCAGAGTTAATTACAAACTGAACTCCAAACGTGCTGGCATATACCCCTCTTCTATCTCTTTAAAGAAATAAAAAGCAAAAACAATTGGTGATGTCATGGTTGTAGACAGAGAATCTAAAGCCAAATATAATGAAAAATTATTGTTAACATTAATTTAAGGCAATAAAATATTAAGAACAACAAACAATGACTTTTCTTTCTTGAACAATTTTCCTTGAAAAGATGAAATTTGTAACAAATTTGGACAAAGACCCCCAAAGTACTGACATATATACCAACACCGGACACAACATTGAATGTAATCACATATGTCAGTGTCGTCTTGGTGTCACACCTTGACACACACATTTGATCTTAAGTGTTGGTGCTCCATAGGATAAATGAGAGATTTTATGAAATAATTGAGATACTGAAACTGATTCCAACTTAAGAGACGTTATTATTTTTAGAAAATTTATAGTTATTACAATTTTTTTTTTTTTTTTAAGAAGTCAAACTAGCCTACTGAAATGGGCACTGGCGAGAATCATACCTGAGACCTTAAGGGTGTGTTTGGATTGAGGGTTTAGGAGGGGAAGGGAGGGGAGGGTTCACTTTTAATTTTTAAATTACAAACAACGTAAAATGTTTTTTTAAAATAAATTAAGTGTTTTTGAAGTATTATATAATCATTTATCATGTTGTTATTTCAATTTTCTAAAAATTATTTTATAATAATTTAAAAAAGAAAAGTAAGCCCTCCCCTCCCTTCCCCCTCCTAAACCCTCCATCCAAACACATCCTAAGAGGAGCACACTACAAGGTCCTAGTATTTATTTTTCATAAGATCTTGGATAGAAATTTATTCGAACTAGCTCAAACAACCCTGGATGATGTCAGGTGAACATTATGATATACTAACTCATTTCAATATAGTAATATTATACACTGAATTTGAGTGCCATACCAGTTCCTACTGGAGGGAGTTGTAAAACAAAATCAAAACTACAGAAATACCTATAATAACAGGGAAAGCTGAAACCAAGTATAGTGCTCCATAGCCCTGCAAGAAAAAGAACTTCCTTAATGCAAAGCTTAAAGGGTGACCCACAAAAACTAAAAAAACTATACGTTAAGAAAAGGAGAATTTATCTAAAGAATAGCAATGAGAGCTTCTTATTTTGCAAAAAATAATTTTTAAGAACTCAGAAAATGGACTAGCTAATGTGGTCACAAAGTCAAACTATAGATGTTTAACAGTTGAGAGACAGAATTGAAAGTAAAAGAAGTATGTGCAGTGTATCTACATTCTGTTGTGATGAATAGTTGAATGACAGAATTGAATCTTTCAAATGAAGTATGAGGAGATGAATTTAGGCCAAAGAGGAATCAAAGTAAAAGAAGACACGTTCACGGTGGGAAAAGTACTAGAGACAGGCTAGAGATTGAGAATAATGGGAATTTATGGTATAGGATAGGATATCATGTCATGTATCTATCGTAGAATCAGTTAGGAACCAGTTTACATTTATAAATCTGAGGTCCAACCATTGAAATCGTTGAATTGATACATACAATCTTAGAGCTTGAACTTAGGACCTAGCTCAAACCCCAGAAAACCGACTTCTAAGGTGAGGACTGTCCAACACACTAGGTGATGTGGGACTAGACTCACCCCCTCAATAACATATTGCAAGAATGGCTGCAAATAAGGCAGACTTTCCAACACGTACATCCCCATACCTAGGCCCAATGAGCCTGGATCTTGGACGATGCAGGCAGCCCAACAATAGAACTGGGAGTGAAGTTGCTTAAAGATGTAAAATCTGTAACCCTTCTGAGACTGGTTTAAGATAAAAAGACACATTTGAATGACAGGGCTGAGAGTTCATCAGGACAGGAATAAGACATCAAAATCACTTATGAAGCACAATGGTGTGAAGGAGCATTAAACCACTAAAACTATATAGAATATGAGGAGGATTTGTCGCAGCTCAATATTTATACCAAGTACATTGTTAATAAAGAGGAGCTAATCAGAAAATTTATAATGAGTGATAGTTAATAGCCTGCTACTATTTGTTATAATGCTTTAAACCTAAGTTCTTATACAAGTCTTTTAACTAATTTAATTCTAACACAAACAATAGCTCATGATTATATTAAAAATGTACAGGTACGGACTAAAACATAATCTACAGATTCTATATAAGTTTACGGCCACATCAAATTCCTTGATTATAATATAAAATTACAGTATCATGGTCTGCACAACAATAATCATGGTGGCTAACCAAAAAAAGCTAAATCACAAAAATAATCTACAAGGCAGGTAAGGAACTGACCAATGCTGAAGGCACTTCTGTTTCATCGTCAGTATTCGCATCTTCAATTTCAGCAGCAGAATCCCAGTCAATGTTTAGTCTCTTTGCAGCCACTTGAGGATCGATTCCAGTGTCAGTGGTTTTTGCATATAGAGATTTTTTGGGCTTTTTCTTTGGTGATAATTCAGCCTATCCATTAGGAAAAATAAAATAGCAGCAAACTGATTGAGCTTTTCATTTTGAAAGAAAAATACATTGATAATGAGGAAATGCAAATATATGAGCGTACAAATACAATTCATTATATCACTGGTAATGAATGGAAGGTAATAAACAATTAGTTCTGAACAAAGTGGCAAAATTTGAAGTTTTAATTAGAAATTATATAGTGTAAAAGAACCCTGGCTGTATTTCCACCACGGCAATCAAATTGGTCAAACATATAATAGAGAAGCAGTACGTTAGAAGTAATAAATTGTTAGAAACTGGTACCAAAATACAATTTAATTGTTGAAATTGACCTTTACTGATGGCATGATACATTTACAATAGAAACATAATTACACTTACAATAGAGAATGGATGATTCACACATAATTTAAGGAAAGTGATAGTGTACTATTACAAGACAAGTCCCATCCAAGAAATTCGAGAGGTCTCTCCCTCCAAGAATTAGAGAGCTTGGTCTCTCCCTCTCAAAACCATTCAAAAACTATCCCATAATCACTTTCTCCTTTCACTTCTCTACTTATTCCTAAATTTAGACATAACTAACATAATAAATGCTCGTAACTGCCCATAAAATAAATATAAGAAGTCTAACATAAATCAAATTTTAAAACTGACAATGGATAAAAAATAAACAAAATTTTAAAAAGCACGTGATCAAAATCAGTAGTAAATCTTTGTGCAAGGATTTAGATGTCTACAAGATTTCATGTTTTCGGCCTGAAGAAATGAATTTAATTTGAGAGCGTGATTCATTCATTGGGAAGAAGATTAACGTTTAGTTGTTAAGAAGATAGCTGAATTTGAATAATAAAATTTATTGGCAGCAGAAAATTTAAGCGACTTAAATGGAGATACAAGAACAACGCAAGGCAGAAGTGAGAAAAAAAAAATAGGTTTTTACATGAGTGAGGTGTGGTGTTCGTACTACAGACAAGCAGCTTCAAGTATAAACCCTCACTAACTACATTTTCAATGGAAATTTATGAACTCTCCCTTTTCCCTGAGAATTTGTATGACTACCCAAACTTCAATATTTATGTAGTTTTCTCGTCACAAAAAGAAGAGTGTGACTAAAGTTTTCTTATTACAACTAATACTCTCAAGTAAGGTAGTTAATAAAAGAGAAATGATTTTTTGATACAAAAGTTTGACATCAAATTTCGATGTCAATTTAGAAGGTTAACATTATTCAAATATGTGGTTTGTTAAGTTCTGTCGACAGTTAAATGAATATAACAAGGTGCGCAACTCATTAACCATCTACTGAACACAATTAACCATGATTTTGAACATCTAAAAAAAATTGTTTGGTTAGAGTACAAGTTCAAACTTAAAATACTATTGCTGTTTTTACGCACTTCAAAGTATATTGAGAAAATAGTACCTCCTTAAAACAACACAAGAAACCTGATATAGTAAAGGCCAAATTGTGTGGACACGATGCAATTAACTACCTCACTCACATGTTCAAGACATCATGCACATCAAACTATAGATTGAAACAAGCCCAAATTCAACCATACCTCTAAATTAGGCCATGCGGTCATTTCCTCAGCAAGCATCTGGAGAACAGCTCTATCCTTTGGAATTTTCCCCTCATTCACCTAGTAAATGCCAAGTCATTTATTTTCAATCTGAAATCAGCTTTTGACATTATATTGAGTTTAAATGCCAACACATATATACAAGACAGATTTTCAGACAACAAATTGCTGATTACTCTATAATTGCTATTGTTTTCACTTTAGAAACGTGTAGAAGGGCAGCTAGAACTAGAAGTCAATAAAACTAACAGAAAGGTACTTTTGCAACCTGAAAGTGGACTGGAATATGCTGCCCTTGGTGAGATTTATTTAGAATGTTTTCTCAAACAAAAAAATAATCCAACTCATTGTGTTTGGTTCAAGCACACAAAAATGGATTGTGAGACAGAGCATTAGTTATATTATCACAAAAGATTTGAAAAGTTGAAGGTTTGGACAATAGTGCAACAATATTTACCCTAAAAAATGTACCCTGGAAAATAGATTTGGAGAATAAGCCAAAGGTCTGTACCCTAAAAAATGACCAAATGTTCATCCCAAACAAGATTTTAAATAAACTCTAAAGCTTCTGGTATAAGTCAAAGTGTCGATGCTTCTACAAATTAAAGCATAATTTAGATAATCAGGGATATGGAAGCAAAAACTTACTTCTTCCAAAGCAGTAACTAGGTCGTCTCTTGTTGGGGCATCAAGATCTTCAATACCAAGTAATCTTTTTCTCTCAACATCTCTGGGATCCTCAATCATTATGGTTAGTTTTACCTGGAAATAGGATAAAGAAAGAATCATTAGATCATCGTGGGCAAGAAGAGATGCACAGTAAAACCTGGAGCTTTTCAAATCTTGATGGAAATGTATAGTTACCATAATTACACCTTCAATAACATTCTGTAGAATACGAATTTAATCAATCCAATTACACCTTCGAATTATACTATTTTAAAAATTATACTTACAAAGTTCTAAACCAATTAAACTTTTGTATGTTTGTAATTTGCGGTAATAATAAATAACAATAGGATTTGCTTCCAGGTTCAATTTTAAGCCCGCTATCTTTTTACATCACTATTGGAAGAACTTACAAAGCACATTCAAGAACGAATACTGCTATACGTACTTTTTGTTGAGGATATATTATTATTGGTTGGTGAGCCAAGAGAGGAAATAAATGACGTTAGAGGCTTGGAAAAAAGTTTTAGAAGCACATGACCTCCATTGAGTAGAAGTAAGACGAATGATGTGGAATGTAAGTTTTGCAAAAGGAAAAGTACACCACAAGCCACATGATTTAAATATCTTAGGTGAATAGTTCAAAACAACAGAGATTTGCTGGGAGATGTAAACCATCATCTTCAAGCGGGGTGGCTGAAGTGGAGGAGGGTCCTGGGCGTTTTATGTGATAAAAAGGTATTGCTCAAGCTAAAGGGAAATTTGATATCGTACATCTATAAGACAGCCAATGTTGTATAGGATGGGGTGTTGGGAGGTAAGAACCCAACACAGAATAAAGACAATGCAGCAGAACCAAGATGAGTATGTTGTGCCGAATGAGTGGAAACACCAGACAAAATAGGATTAGGACCGCTCGCAGTGGAGAGAGTTGGGGTAACGTCTATTGTAGAAATGATGGTTAAATCTCAACTTAGTGGTTTGCACATGTGTGGAGGTGACTTATAGATTCCATGGCAACTAGAGTAGATTAAATGGAGCGAAATTCAATTGCTAAAGATAATGGCCAAGAAAAACCATAGACAAAACTATTAAAAAGATTTAGAGGTCAGTGGTTTGACTATAGACATGGTTTATGATAGAAAATTGTATCTTTGTATCGTCTGATCCATATAGTTGACCCCACCTAGTGGGATAAATCTCGATTGTTGTCGTAAATAGCAGTATATATTTGCTTATACTTTAAATAACATAATTATTGTTAAAATAAACTGATATGATGAAGTATAAAATGATTTTAATGTTGTATCAAATTAATTCTCTACACTTAAACTATTAAATGATAACTTCCAATTCAATGACTAGATTCATAAAATTCACATTCTACATAAGAATTATTAATGGTGTAACTATGTTAATTTTGACACCTTCGATCTTGAATCTCTCAAGAACAACAATTTTTTTTTCATAAAAGGACTGTTTGACAAGATATATTTCTGAGCTTATATAATATAAGCTCATATGACTAAAAAAAACCGTTTGGTAACCGTCATTTCCTCATGCTCGTATAGCTTATTTTTACTAGTTCATAGCGTTTTTTGATAAGCTAATTCAAGAAGCTTATAACGTATCATTTTTCTCTCAATTTTACCCTTGTAATCTTAATTGAAAAAAGTTATATTAATTAAATATATCTTTTATACGTCATTTCATATTTATAAGCTAGTTCAAATGTTAATTCTACCAAACAATACAAATTCAATCACCTAGCTTATCACAAGCTCATTCGCTATAAGCTAAATTACTTGCTATTCACTATATTTTACCAAACAGAGCTAATTTCGCATAAGAAAATTGGATAAATTATTAGGAGAAGAAAAAAAGTGAAAAGGGTATACCTCCCCAAACAACATGTCCCTGTTTTTCTTTAGAAGCTCCAAAACCTGCAAAAGGGCATCAAAATGCATTACAAAATGAAGGGAAAAAAAAAACATTTTTTATGAAAAAGTAAAGATACCCTTTTGATTTCAGCAACATTTTCAAGGTCTTGAGGGGTTGGTTCTTCTTCATCATCATCAACAACAACATCATCATCATCAACGTCATCATCAAGTTGCTGTGTAGAGGAAACACCCAAGTCAGCATCTTCATTTTCAGCAGAGGGAACGAATGAAAGAATTCGGCGATGAGTGGTGCTAAGCTTGGTGAATTGTGTTCCGTTGGTAAAGAGAGAGTGAGAACAGCGAAAGGTTGAAGGAAGAGAATGTGATTGTGAAGATGAAATTGAAGGAAGTGTTAATGGCAACGGTTGTGATGATGATGCCACTGCCATTGCTAAACGACTCGTAGCTGCTTCTTCTATCCTATCATCTTTCTTTCTTTAACTCTCTCTTCACAATTTCGTTTATTTTTGTTTTTAATTTGATTTATAAATTTAGATAGAATAAAAAACAAAAATAAAAATGTTTCAACTATTGAAGGAAGAAAATGTATTTTTAATGAAGATGATAATAAGGATTTTAATTAAATATGATATTTTTTTTAGAAAAAAAAAATAAGAATATGTTTGATTTACAAGGGAAGATTAGAGATCTAATATAAATTTACTATTTTAACCTTAAAATTAATTAAATATATGACGTGTTTCAATTTCTTTACTTGAAAGAAAAAAATCAATAATAATATGTTCCCTTGATAATAAGCAATTGTAAGAATGTTTTCGTGAACATAATTAAATTAGTAACGACAATGCAAAAAGAAAATAGGTCGTTTTGAACTAACTTTTCTCCTTTCAATTATATTCTTAAGCAAATGGAGAGGTATAACCAAATGCAACTTGTGAACTATAGGACATGTCAACAACAAAAATCAATAAGTCGATGGAGAGGCATAGTCATATGATGTGTCTTCAAGTCATAAAAAAAAATATATCCATGTTGATGCACCTTCAAACAATAGGCAAATAAACCAATCAAAAACACAGTAATCCAATGAAGTAGCAGAGCAAACTTCATCAACGATCCAAGAACAAAATATGAGGCAAAACACCAAAATTTGGTGTTTAAAAATAAGAGAGTTCTACCGTGCTAGAGCTCGACAAAGAAACCAACATGTTGAAAACCAACTGCTTCAACAAAAACAACATATTTGGCTTCAATAGAACATCAACCAAGTTTGTGCGCATAAGGCACAAAACCAAACAATCAAAGAACTTGAATCAATACAACCATCAATGAAACCCAATCCAAAATTGTCTTCAATCTTGTGGAGAAACCAAGTGTGTATATAAAAATTCAATCTATTTGATGAACTCAACAACGAAATCATGGAACTTGACAGTTGTAGACAGGCTAGGAGCAAGCACGAGTCAAGAGACTAAATGTGATTCATAATCATTTGAACATAAGCATTGAATAACCAATGTTAGTCATCCTGCGAGCTTGATGAATCACCTTATCCAAGAAAAACACAGAGAACCAATACTTCAAATACATTGCTTTTATGGTAAACCAAAAACATACAAAAAAAAAATGTAATTCCAACAACAATAGCAGTGGGGTCTGAAATAGTTCCAAACAGATGGTCTCAAGAAAATGAATCATCACTAACACTCAAGTAAACCATGAGAGTGTGAATCTTCCTTCAGGATAAACAATGCATGGACTCACAAGCATTATCGAGAAACAACACTAAAATTACATGTACAACATGCTCAATTGGAATCACCAAAAGATATCTCGAGAGAGTAATTCCATTAACTAGCAATTCCCACACAATTATTCCTTTTTGTATGAGTAACTACACTTCAAAGAAACACGTGGCAACAAGAGGTATGAAGAGAGAATACCAAACAAAAATTTCGTCAAATAACCATCGATCAATTATAGAAATTGTAGCATCAATCATCAATAACCATGGAAGAAAAACTAGAATCATACCAAAACCAACACAATAACTTGTGAGTATCCAAATTCACATGAAAAATGCACGCACTAATCATCAATGTCATGCTGCAGTCAACAAAAACATCTCAAAGCAAATCAGATGCAATGTTGGAGCATAATAAACCGCAATGTTACTAACAACCAAAACCGTCAAACCGAATACAATAACAACTAATTAAACACACATAACTTTTAGGCTAAATTGCATTTTTGGTTCCTTAACTATTTAGGTAGTATCACTTTGGTCTTTGGTCCCTTAATTAAAATTTGATTTATTTTGGTCCCTTAACTTCTCTCTGTTACACATTTTGGTCCTTTTCGTTAGTTTTAATTCAAAACCGTTAGGTTTTCTTCATCTTCTTCTCCTTTTTTTCATCTTCATATCATCTCCATCAACCTTCAACAACAAGAATCCCAGAAAAATTCCATAAAAAAATGAAGAAAACCTAACGTTTTTGAATTAAAACTAACAGAAATGACCAAAATGTGTAACGGAGAGAAGTTAAGGGACCAAAATAAATCGAATTTTAATTAAGGGACCAAAGCGACATTACCTAAATAGTTAAAGGACCAAAAATGCAATTTAACCTAACTTTTAAATTAATTTTAAATCGAACTTAACACACGTGGCAACCTACTTAAGTGAGGTGCCACATGTTTGTTGACAGAAAATAAAAGAAAGTGACCAAAAGGGTAAAAATGCACATGAAAAATGCTCGCACTAATCATCAATAATAGGGAAGAAAAACTAGAATCATACCAGAACCAACGCAATAAATTGTGAGTATCCAAATGCACATGAAAAATGCTCGCACTAATCATCAATGTCATGCTGCAGTCAACAAGATCTCAAAGCAAATCAGATGCAATGTTGGAGCAGAACAAACCACAATGTTACTAACAACCAAAACCGTCAAACTAAACACAGTAACAACTAATTAAACACACACATGACTTTTAAATTAATTTTAAGTCAAGCTTAACACACGTGGCAACCCACTTAAGTGAGATGCCACATGTTTGTCGACCGAAAATCAAAGAAAGTGACCAAAAGGATAAACATGGTTAAACATAAAGGACAAAATTGTTATTTTAATAGAGGGTTAAAATCGTAAGTTTAGAAAAGATAGGGTTCAAAAAGTGCATTTAATCAATATTTTAAAATGGATCATTACAAGACCCGAAACATAAGCCACGTTGTAAGAAACAACACAACACAACACAAGACAATAGCTGAAGAAGGTGTTTCGCGGCGCTGAAGAATATTCGAATTTGATAACAACAATGGAGCCTTACCCACAACGACCCTCTGCCAATGCTGATCAGTTGGAGGGTTTCAGGAATTCTGTTGACGAATTTCGTACCCAAGTTGACAATGTTAGTCACCACTCACCTTTCAGCTTTTTCTATCAATTCATTTTTATCATCATCATTTTGCAAAATTCAGTTTTTATTACTTCATTTTATGTTTTATCAATTAGGGTATTTATCAAAATCTATAAAAATTTATGCTTGGGTAGTTTTTTTTAAGCAAAATTGAGTTGATGGATTGCATAATTAATATATAATAGTATTCATAATCTTAGAAGAAATTGGGTTTATGGCATAGCATAATTGTCTTGTAAGGTGAGAATTGTAACAGTACCTAGATCATTTATCTGGTTGATTTGTTACTTTCAACATGTACTGTGGTTGATTTTCATTCATTAGCTTTGATTTTCTGCATTTATTTAGGTCTTTTGTTTTATCAATTAGGTTTTTGATTGTTTTTTTATGTTGATTTTGCCTCACAAACTTATCCCCAAATTTAATCAATTTAGCAAATTTGAGTTTTTATTACTTGATTTTCTGCATATAGCTGTTTTATCAATTATGGCATTTTTTGTCAAACAAAAACAATCAATTAAGGCATTTGATTTCACCGAAAATCTAAAAAAAAAATGGTCAAAACTTAGGTGTTTTTCGTACGGTTCTTCACATAAAATACTCATAACTACCAATTGATTTCTCAAATCCACAATTTTCTCAAAATTTGTTGTAACCATAAAAAGTGAATTTTAAGTGAAAAACCATACGAAATGCACCTAAGTTTTGTCCAAAAAAAATTTATGTTTGGGTGATTTCAAAGTCACTATAGTAAGCAAAATAGAGTTGATGGATTGCATAATAAGTATATAATAATATTCCTACTCTTCGAAGAATTTGTGTTTAGGTTTAGGGTATAACATAACTGTTCTGTAAGATGAGAATTGGTAACACCATCTAGACTATATATCTGGTCAATGTGTGATTTTTAACATATATTGTGGTTGATTTTCATTCATTAGCTTTGATTTGCTTGCTATAGTGGCTGCATCACTTTTTTTTTAGCGAGTATGGATTCGTGTTTGATGGAAAAGCAGTTATGGTTTAAGCTTATTTCATTTTCTATAGAGATTTTTAGGGTTTCAAAATTATTCTTGTTAGAGTGCTGGTCGAGATTTGTTTTCGAATGTTAAAATGTTAGTTTATTATAGTTGGTTAAGTGCAATCATTACTCGGTGCTTAGATATGCTACGATTGAATGCATGGTATAAATAAGATAGGCTGTGTGTGCAGGCACAACATGTGACGTAACTAACATATAAATTATCTTGTAAAACATCTGAAAGCATAAGCATAAGCTTGTATTGTAGTAAGTCTTGAACTGTGGAAATTTATCACCTGTGAAATCTTTTACAGCTTCAGAAGCAAGTGATTGAAGTTGAGCAGTACTACGAATCCTCTGGTATTTTTCAAGGCAACAGTTCTAGAGGCGGTTCAGTTGTAAAAGAGAAGGGTCGGGAGAAAACTCTTGCTGGCACTAAAACACCGCTGCAAGATGCATCGCGTACGGAAACCGCTGCTGGAAAGAGGATGCAGGAGCTGATGCGTCAGTTTTCCACAATATTACGTCAGGCAAGTTTGAATACTTTGCAACTTTGTTTTTATTTAATGATATACTTTTCGCAGAAAAAGGAGGCTAGGGTTTTAGGAGTAGTTGCTGGAATGATTCTTGTGTTTCAGAATGTTAAGGGTACAGTCATATATTGTCATTGTACAAGACTTAAAATGAAAGTACAATCACACCTACTCACATCTCAATCATATCATGCTGCTCCTAATCACTTCAACCCTCATTTCCCTCCCCCCATAAACTTTGTTGTAGCGGCCATACCACTGTCTGCTGTACTGGTTTAGCGTTTTCCTGGTCAGCCGATTTGCTCTACTACCCGTCATTGACTACATACATGTAAATCAATATACTCACTTTTGAATTGCAAGGATATTACTAGAAGCCTTGGTTGGTTTTTATTTAATCATAGATTATTTCTCTTTGAAAAGAACAAAAGCTAGCACTTTGAATGGTTATCTCTCTTTTTCCCTTTACCGTGGTTTTATCCCACAGGGTTTTCGTGGTAAGGTTTCTAACAAGGGAGTTGCTGTATAATCTCTTTGTTATCTTGGGTTTTGTAGTAGTCCCCCCCAAGTGTTTGTTTCATCATTTTCTTTTATTTTAATAAATTTTTTAGGGTGCTGCAAATGATATTTGGTAGCTTCGGGGTCCTAACATCGTTGAGATGTCAAAGCTGCCATGTGATGCTTTTGCACCCAAATTTTTGCTTTAAAACAAAATAATCACTTAGCTTTGTCTTTTACTTACCTTTTTGTAGGCATGTCATAATTTTCTTTTAATGCAATTTAATTTTTATATTCATCTACGGTGTCTATTTTTTATTCCATGATCCATGTAGCAGACCCTATCTAGTGAGAATTTTTCTTCCTTCAGGAGTCATCCTTAAATTCTTAAGATCGATCTTTTTCCCGTTGTTAAAATAAGTGGTCTTTTCATTGACCCTATCATGTATCCCGTGAAAAACCAATAGTAATGCATTTGAAGCTTTTCAGATCACTCAGCACAAGTGGGCCTGGCCCTTTCTGGAACCTGTAGATGTAGAAGGTCTCGGGCTTCACGACTATTACGAGGTAATGCCTTTTCTTCATTTTGAAACTTTTGTCTTGGCATACACTATAGTAGCCATTTATCATAATATAAACTTTAGGCAAAATTACATTAGTGGTCCTTTATCTTATTTATTTGTAACACTTTGGTCCTTTATCTTTTTTATTTTCCGTTTAGGTTCTTTATCTCTCATAAAAGCACATATAAATCCTTTTTCTCATTTTTTATTAAAAACATGCATAATTTTATTTTTTAAAGTATATTTTTATTAAAAATGAAAAAAATCCAGAAATAAGATGAACATGTTCATCATCTTCATCTTCTTCCTTTGAATCTTCATCTTCTTAATTTGGATCTTTACCATCTTCCTTGAATAAAAAAAAAATTCTACACAAATATATCTCTAAATATCATAAATTTTTGTTATGTTCACCTCTAGTCTTCTTTTAAACACAAAAATCAAATCCCCAAATTATCAATAATTAAATTAGGAACAACAACATCAATTAACAACATCAATAATTTAATTGATGTTGTTGTTCCTAATTTAATTATTGATAATTTGGGGTTTTGATTTTTGTGTTTAAAAGAAGATTTGAGGTGAAAATAACAAAAATTCATGATATTTGGAGATATATTTGTGTAGAAATTTTTTTGATTCAAGGAAGATGATAAAGATCCAAATGAAGAAGATGAAGATGATGAACATGTTCATCTTATTTCTGGAATTTTTTCATTTTTAATAAAAATATATTTTAAAAAATAAAATTATGCATTTTTATAATAAAAAATGAGAAAAAGGATTTATATGTGCTTTTATGAGAGATAAAGGACCTAAACGGGAAATAAAAAAGATAAAGGATCAAAGTGTTACAAATAAATAAGATAAAGGACTCCTAGTGTAATTTTGCCTAAACTTTAAATATTTTTTTCTACCTATGACCAAATATGCTCAAACACACTTATTTGTAAAAAGGTTTAAATGCCGGTTTGATATCTGTTTCTACAAACGATGGTATTTGGTTAACCATCTATCTTTTATAGCAGAGTTATTTGTATACTGTTTCGCTTTGATTGTATCTCAAAAGTAATTTGATTGATTTTCTATCCCTAGATTATTGATAGGCCCATGGACTTCGGTACGATAAAAAATAAAATGGAAGCTAAGGATGGCACTGGATACAAGAATGTCCGGGAGATTTATGCGGATGTGAGATTGATATTTAAGAATGCCATGAAGTACAACAACGAAAAACATGATGTCCATGTAATGGCAAAGACCTTGATGGAAAAATTTGAAGATAAATGGCTGCTACTGTTACCCAAAGTTGCTGAAGAGGTAAATTGTTTTTCAAAATAGTTTTCTTTATTTTGGAAAATGAAGCTTTATTAGATGAATCTTAAGGAGTAGGCGTAGAGCTAATTGTTGATTTGGAGGGGTTAGAATGGACATGGTTGTCAAAATTGTGATTGTATGAGTGCGGAGGTTTGGAGCAACCCCAATCCCAGGGAAAACTTATTTCGGCTTGGATCTTGCTGGCATGTAGGATCAGAAAGTTCTTAGGATCCAGCCATATCCATCTTAGCCTCAAAATGCTCTTGGATGGCTAAATTTCAGTAATTACCCATCCCAAAATCAGAAGAACCAACCGGAAACTATCCTAAAACAAACATCTTTCCACTCGCTGCTGCGACCTTTTTGTAACTGAAATATGCTATTAAAATCTGATATGTAACTGGCTGTGGATTGGTCAAATGCGACATGGTGATGCCTGATCTTGTTGTAAATGCTGTGATGTCCTTGTTTATTTGCTGCTGTGCTACTTGTTGATCTATTGGTGTGGGCGTACAAAACAGAAGACTTGAGATAAACCCCACTTACTAAAATGCACAGCTGTGAACTTTCATGTTTTTCAATTTTTATATTTTCATTTTCAACATAGTAGACAATGGACCACAAACCTTGCAACAGACATGCTCTTTTTCTCACTTGGTAGGATTGATTATTTGGTACTTCTTAGCACCATTTTATTTAAAAATATAATGTGCTATATTGAAAAAATAAATATCTAATAGTATTTAGATTTATATTACATACATTTCAAGGACCAAATTATCTATCTGATATATATATATGATCATTGAGATAATATCAAATAATGAAATAGTTGGATTGGTTAGTTTCACATTTTACAAAAAGTTCTGGGATAGGATCAATAGACATTAAGTGTCATACTTCTACACTTACATCACTTAATTGTTTCCTATAGAATGTGGCATTATCCAACAATTGAATGGTGTCATATTATTTTCATGAAGATATATATCAAATTTTAGATAATTTACACATTCATTGGCATGGTATTGGATAATTACCATTTATTTATATTTTAATAACATATTACTTTGCCTTTTATAGAGAGTTATTAGGTTGTCTCAGTGTCAATTTTACACATTGTGTCAATGTATTCTATCTATCCTTATGTATGTATCCCTTTAGCACACTTGCAATGTTTAATAACTTCTATAATATAACTTTATCTCATAATTCATCTTTGGATTAAAATTGACTACCGTATAAATTAATTTTATGCATAAAATATTACATCAATCCCACATTATTTGATGATACATCATCGATATGTGTCACGAGTCAAGAATAATGCTCCATATACTTTAAAAATTTATGAAAATAAAAACAATTTGATTATATTCTTCTGATCATTTTTCAATTTTTACTAAATTTAATACAAATAATCAAGGTAGTGAATAACTATAACTCAATGGTCGGATTGACCAAAAGCATATTAAAAGTCTCATTAGTACACACATCGAGACCAGGCAGCTTTACTTCATTGAGTTTGTTTGTACTTATGTCAAGGAGTATCTCTTATTCTCTTATCCATGCAATACAGATTCAATGTAGTTTTATGTGGGTTGTTGTTGACTGCCTAAGCCTAACACAGCCCTAATATTTTCTCCTAAGGACAGAACATTAAACATTGTTTGATCCATGTAGTTGATCGTACCTAATGAGAAAAGGCTTTGGTGGTTGGAGTTGTTTCATATTTCTTTCTATTTATCTGAATTAATTTATTCTTTTATACCACAAAAACAATCTATACAATTTTGGTGGCTGCACTTGTAGTGACAGCTGTGATATTGTCATCTGATATGTCGTTACTCATTACCTTTCTCTGTTTAATTTTGGTAGGAAAAGAGACAAATAGAGGAAGAAGCTCAAGTGCAGATGGACATTCATCTTGCTCAGGAGACGACCTATGCCGATATGGCTAAGGATTTAAGCAATGAGGTTGTTTGTTGTTTTTTGCTAGCATTGTGGTTTTCTGTGCAAATCATTTGTTTGATGTCATTTAAGAGCATACCAGATGGTTTATGATGTCAATTACCTGTTTTTTCAGCTTAATGAGGTTGGTATACGTTTGATGGAATTCAGAGAAAAGGTCATTCAGAATTGCAGGTTTGTTAAAAAACAATTAATCATTTTTCCTAGTCCTGGAGGTCAAATTGTAGTGTAAACTTGTTATTGCATTTGTATATTTCAAACCTTAAGTAAATAAATATTTGGATCTGATAATGTTCTTCATGAGCCTGAGGAAGCTCAAAAACATCGTCAAGTTCCACCACTGTGGTTTGAAGTTCAAATCGCATGCCAAAATATGGTGGCTGAATAGTGCTACCTTGATGTGTAATAGGAAGAGTTGTAATAAACTTACTACTTGATTTTTGAAGTTAATATCAGTCATATTGTCACGAGCGGATTCAATAAAAATTGAATCTTTTGGAGACTGAGATCTCTGGTGAGGACAAATTGCAGACCAAGATCTAGTTTAGTCAGAATCAGGGCGAAGCCATTGATGTTTGTGTCAAGTTGTGGTCGAAAGAGTTTTTCTTCACGGTGAGAGAGGGAACAAGTCGGAGTTCTGAAATATTACATGTGTGTGCTGGGGGTAATTTTTATTTTTAATTTGACATGCTGGGGGTAATGTTTTACCCCCTAAATGAGGGAGTATTTAACATCCAGAAGTTTTTAGCCTCAATGTTAGCAATTAGCTAGGTATGTGTTCTGAAATTTTATTCCCTCAAGTCTTCACTCTTATCATCCCTTTCCAAACATAGCCTTTTAGATTAAAATTTTACTTTTGTAAATTGCACGTTATAAAAGCACTTTCTGCATTTGGAGTTTCTTTTGAAGAAACATTTTTATGCGGGTCCCATGACTTATCTTTCACGTATGTTGATTTATTGATAGATGTAGTTCTTTGGGAGGGCGTGGATTGTGCAGTTATGTCCTTCCATATTGTCATTTAGCGTAGGGAATGGACATTTTCTTACAATCAATACAATCGGTCTATAAAGTTGGATGCTTCTTAGTTTTTATGCACTTTAAAAGATTAATTTGGACGAAGGGTGATAATGTAACAGACTAACAGTCTATATTATATTTTACAACTCATGGATGTCTTACATCCTGAAATTGGAAAATTGGGGACATATAGGATGAAAATGTTGATAGTTAATATTCTGGATATTTCAAGAGTGAAGAGGCTTAGAAATCTGGTACGCAATCAATAGAGGGCTAATCTTCTGGTCTACAAGTAGGGAAATTGAAATGGAGCTTTTGTTAATGAATTAGGAATTAATCAGGTTGCAATCTCAAATGATCTTCATGTAGGCTACAGACCACGACTTGAATGAAATCATATAGGCCGTAAAATATTTATAAACCTTGCTGCTGTTTTAAGTTGCTATGTGCAAAACAAACTAAAAGACAAAATGTAAACCAACAGAAGCATTGCTGCAATAAACTGCTGAATTTATGTCAATAGTAATTACTTTACTATGTTCAGTTGCCCAAATAGCAATCTGATGTTTAATTGTAATTGACCTTGTCCCCTGTATCAGTTAGTATGTTATATCCTAGGATCTCCTGATAGGAGGATTTAGTATGGTACTGCTTAAAACTAAAGTTGCAAAGAAATGTGAAAATGATAATATTTGGTCCAGAAATGCTTTACTTCACACTTTGGCGTTCTAAATGCAAGACTTGTTTTGTGATGGTATTCTGTTATTTTTGGGGTCATGGCCATGATATTGTGTTGATTGTGAATATTTTACAATTGCTTACTGTTGCTAATGATACTGTAGGAAACTATCTACTGGAGAGAAGAAAGCACTTGGGAAGGCTATCGCCAAACTGTCTCCTGAAAATCTCCAGAGGGCATTGGATTTAGTTGCTGAGATCAACCCAAGCTTTGAATCTACTGCAGATGAGGTGGTGCTTGACATTAATGCTCAGGTCTGTAATGTTAATAATGTTTACTATCAGTGTCATCCATTATCAAATTGTGTATCGTATACTATTTCCTATTCAGAGAGGGAGCCTTGGCGCAACACTTAAGTTGTTGTCCTAGAAACAGCCTCTTGTGTAAAAAACAGGGTAAGGCTGCGTACAATACACCAAATGGTGAGACCCCTTCCTGGACCCTGCGTATGCGGGAGCTTTAGTGCACCGGGCTGCCCTATACTATTTCCTATTCAAGTAGTTTATTTGTTTCGCATGTTTCTAGTACTCATGTTTTTATCATTATTGACAGAGTGACTACACAGTCTGGAGGTTGTACCGTTTTGTGAAAGGTGCTCTAGAAGGTCAACAAGGCACAGCTGTTAATAATGATACTGAGGAGAAGAGATACAGCTCTAGAAAAAGGCGAGAATTTTCTGATGATCATGCCAAAAACCAATCAAAGAGCAGAAAACTATAGACTTCCTGAATAGTTAGCTTAGCACAGCATAGAAGGCAGTATTGGTTTTGCCTGATTGCCCTAAAGTTGTAAACTTTCAGAGTAGGATGATGTTGTTGTAAGATACTCACAACTATGTTTATGAAGCCAATAACTTAAATGAGCAGAAGCATAGAAGTAACCTGGTGGAGGTGCACATCACACCAAGTGAAGGGGATTTCTATATTATACAATTTTTGGGTACATAGTGTTGTATGTACATGTGACGGTTGATTATATGAATGTATTGGGTGACATTATCCTTTTTATTATGTTCCATTTAAAGGTTTGTCATTGTGGTAATGTAGCACACTGCTGATCTAGGTATGGATAAATTATTATTTTTTTAAACAAATTAAATCCAAATGTTCAATCTAAACATTTGGATTTACAGAAAATGTGAATTTGTCCTTGTCATGAAGTTATCAAATCAGGATCTCGTGCTTATATGATAGCAACATATCTTATCTTATTGAAATGAAATCTTTAAAGTTCCATATTTCAAGTAACAAACAAGTAACTAAATATCCTATGTTGAAGTTGTTTAATAAGTTACTTTTTTTAATCGAAAGTTAGTCACTAAATAACCTAATGATGTTGGTTTAGTGACCCTCTCAAAAAAAACAAATTGTTGGTTTATTATATTTCTTAGTGCTAGGTTTCTATTTCGATTCCTCAAAAAAAAGGTTTCTATTTCGATCTTATGTACAGAAAATAAATTTCTTGATGTCTTGCTCGAAAAACGTTTTTTTTTTTTATATGATATAATATAACACATATTTCATCCAAAAATAAGTCATTTAATAAAAGAATTGATAACACATTATCAACAAAAATAAAAAACGATTGTAATAACAAATTGTTACAAAAATTAAAATGAATCCATTAGTATAAAAATTATAGATTACGAAGGATTGAAGTTTTTTTTTAGAGAAAAATATTTAAGCCTGTTATGTTTTTTTTTTTTTTTTGAATCGGCAAATATTATTAAACGTCATCCCCGCAAGACGCAGGGTATGAACATTAAAAAATATTATTTAAGCCTGTTATGTTAACATTAAAAACCAAATAACTAAAACGATTCTCACATTAACCACACAAGTCACACAACACTATACCCTTCTTTTGTACTCACGACGCGACCAATTTTCTGCATAGAAGAAAATTCCCAATTTCAATCATTACAACTACAACAATTGTTTGAACAAACATAATCATGAGGTTATTCCTTTTCACTTCCAATTTATTTGTTTACCTTAGGCATATGTTTCATTCTTTGCTTGTACATTGTTGCTACACATTTTTGTTAAATCAATTGTATGGAAAACAAAATATTACTATTATGTTATCTATTTAGACATTTATTTATGTAATCATTATTTGAAATTGACTTCTGAGTAGTGGTGTGACTGTTTGTTAGCATGTTACTGATCATACATAGATTGAATTGATCTTTGTTCTTTATTTATTTGATTTTTTCATGGTATTAGTTTAAGGAATCAAAAAAATGGAATAATAGGGCATATGATGGGGTTGCACATGGAAGCATAGTGGGAATATTTTTTTGTAAATCTGATATCTTCTACGTAATTGCAAAAACTAATCCAACGAGTCACTAGGACCATTATATAATAGGCGACAATAATTCCCTCAAGAGTTTTAACATGGATGCATTCTAAGGGTTGAATTCGAATCCAGTCTTGATTTAATTTTTTGTGTGTAAACCAAGTATCTTCCACGTGCAACTATGAAAATTGATCTCTCGAGACTTGTGAGACTTAAATAGGCGACAAACTCTATCTTAGAGTTTTAACTCTGCTGCATATCCAAGCTCGGGGATCAAATCCAGAACATTGGTTTAGCCACAAGAAATCTATGACATCTCATCTAAACATTTTTGTGTCGGATACCAAGTCTTTGATTAAGCTCAAAGAGATATGAATGATCTCATCCTAGCATTTTTGGATAGTACAGAGATATATAATATAAAAGTACTATAACTCAATATTAATAATAACAATAACAATAGTGGTAACTGTACAGATGCTGCAAAGATTAGTAGCATTTGCATCTCTCTTTTTATCTATGTTGTGTTGGATTTGAAAGCAAAGTTTTGAGATATATTCAAATCACATATCACATAGTTCTCTCTCTAGAGAAGCATAACAACATTTTTTCCAAAACAAAAACATGTCCCCTTTTGATTCCTCTCCTCAGACAAGTCATAGCAACAGCAACAACAGCACAAGTCCAAGTGGTGGTGGTGGTGATGTGCTGTTGAAATGGGGTCAAAGAAAGAGATCAAGAGTCTCTAGAACTCTCATTGAAGATTCATCATCTTCTGTTCATACCAATCAAAGGAAAAAATTTCCTACTAAGTTTTCATCTGCATCTATGCCCCCTCCACCTCCACTTGTTTCTGCCTCTAATGGTAGAGGCAGAAAGCATAGCATCCCTAGGTATTATTAATCAAAATTTTCATTCTAATTTTACTTTCTTATAGAGCCTTAGTTTATATATAAAAAAAAGTTTGCGGTAAATAGTATAGAATATAGATTTACTTTTGCTTATATTGTTTCAAAATATTCTTATATGGTTTGTTATCAATGAAAATGTTTTGAATCAATCATATTTGAATTTGCATCTAGCTTTAGTTTAAAGTGTCAATAGTAGAGTGATAAGTTAACCATTTTTTGTCATTCCTAAAATAACCAAAAATTCTTTCTAACTTTTATCTGGATCTCTTTGATATCCTTTAGGTCTTTACTGATTTTTCCCTTTATCTTGTCCTAGGTATTGCATTTTCATGGTTATGGCAAATTCTTTCTATTTATAACTACTTGTTTTTGTTATATAGAATGTGATTGACTTAACTTGCTATAGTTATTTTATGCTAAAAGCATTTATAGAAATAATCTATGTCCTTTCATTTATCTTGTAAAATTTTAGATTAAGTTACTTTGCATTGTTCTCATCTTCTTTTCACATGAATAGGAATTTGGAAGATCCTTCAGAACCTTCAAGAATGAATCAAAATGTTTCTAGATCTACAGCACAAAAAAATTCTACTTCTTGTATGGAAAAAAGTAACAAAAGAATGCCTTGTTCTTCTGGATCAGCAAAGTGCAAGAAACCAAATGGATCTTCAACAACACAAGCCAAGGAGAAATTGAATAATAATCATGTTGATACTAATGGAGAAAAAGTTAGTGTAGAAGTAATTGAATGGCCAAAGATATACATTGCTCTTTCAAGAAAAGAGAAAGAAGATGATTTTCTTGCAATGAAAGGGACTAAAATTCCACAAAGACCAAAGAAGAGAGCAAAAAACATTGATAAAACTCTTCAGGTAATATATATATTATCACTAGAAAAAGCTCTTTCAATCTTTTGCATCAAATTTCTATTCTATGGTTTTTTAATTTATAAAGTAGAACATGTTATTATATAAATTGGTTTCTTATGATATAATATGATTATTTTTGGTTTTTTATGACAGTATTGCTTTCCTGGGATGTGGCTATCAGATCTAACAAAGAGTAGATATGAGGTTAGGGAGAAGAAATCTGTCAAGAAGGTAACATTTGGTCCCTCCCACTCCCACATAAAAAGAAAAATTAATAATAATAATTATTATTATAGTATAGTATGGGCTAAAGTGGACATTTGCTTAATTTTAGTGTTAAAAGACTTTTTAATCTCTTTACTTAATTATTATATTTTTTTACTATATAGTAAAACCATCCCATTATTTATTATGCATTATGGAAGACTGAAATGTTGTTGGGTTTGTCTTGGATATGCAGCAAAAGCGTTGTAGAGGCTTGAAAGGAATGGAAAGCTTGGAAAGTGATTCAGAGTAACAAACAAGCACATAACTTAATTTTCCAATCAAAGCTTAGGGGTTGGTGAGAAATTAAAACTCATGAAAGAAAAATAGCCTCTTTTTTTCTTTTCTTTTTTCCTTTTTTTATAAAGTCTTAAGAGCCGTTGGTATGACATTACCTAAAAGTAGTGTTAATTGGACCCCCTTCCCTTCATTACAAATGGTATTATCTATCATATTGTATAGGGGTTACATTATATTATTTTATTTTGATTATCTTTATTATCTTTGGAGTTAAGTTGTATTATGTAGTATGAGAGGGAGTGTTTGACAACTTATTTTTGAATGGTACATGGTTGCTCTTTTAAGACCACCATTCATACGTATACGTATGTGCATGTGGGACCATGTTGTTTGAGAGTGTCTAAAAAGTACACATGAAGAGTAACTTTAGTTCTTAGATTTGAAAATGGATAGATTTCTTTTGTTTAAACTAGCAAACTATCACGGGTTGCAACTTGTTTCATTTATTGTATGTATTCAAACTTCAAACTCTTAGTGAGTTGCACTTACAAAACACAAAATGTAAAATGTTGATTCATTGGTTATTTTCATGCTCTAAATTAGTGATCTTGCACTGCTGGTTTTGTTACATCGAAATATACGAATTTGTTGTGTTAATCACTCTTAATGAACTTGGAACATAAAACTAAGATAATTAGAGTTAAAACTATTCCACTCCCTTCAATTTTATTAAAGTCTACATTTTTTTTATTCATTTTAGTTTGTAGAAGTAAATGCAAAAACTCACGCTCATTATTTTTGTTAAATTTAGAGGATAAAAAATTGATATCTTTTTTAAAAAGATTAAAATCAATTTTCACCAATTTCATAAGAACCAAAAATTTATTTAATCCAAATAATTATGTAAGTTTAATGCTAAAAGTAATAATATATTAAAGAATTCAACAACTGTGTTTTTGACAATATACAAAAATTTACACATTATGTGCCCTACGGACTACAAATTTTTCAATAAAAATTAATCTTTATCAAATAGTTGTGGAAACGTTGTACCAATCAGCAGGAATATATATATATACACACACACACATACATATACATATTATATTTTTCACAATCCACCGTGCCAAAGAAATATGAATTGCTGGCATGTGTGGGATACGCTGATTAGTGCCCCCTGCCTAAAACCAAAATCCACTAAAATGGATCTAACACGTGGTTCCATTATTTAGTGTTGTTTAATGATGATGATGATGACGACCTGTGGCTTTAAAATGTTCAAACTAACAAAACCTTACCCGTTTAACAAAGGGAAAAAGATGTTCAAGCAAACCAAGTTGGTTGGACTTTTGAGAATTGAAAAAAAAAAAAAAATGTTTAAAGATGTTCATGCTGCATATGGGAAATCCAAAAAATTGTTTATGTTATTGTCTTATGAGTTGTGTCTTGAATAGAAAAATAAACCCTCAATTTATTCCCAAAAAAGTCACTCTCATTTCACGTATTATTAGTGAAATATAAAAATAATAATAAATTAGTGAAATATATAGAAATGCAAATTATTAGTTACTCTCATAGAAACCAATCGTAACAAATAAAAAATAGAAACAAAATAAGAGAAAAATATATTTTCATATGCTTTTTTTTTTATATATTTCAAGAACTAACTAGACAGATTTTCATATATTCTAAATGTTATTATTTTCATATGCTTTAGGAAGTAAATAAGAGAAAAAATTATGCTCCAAAGACTAAAATGAGAGTTCATTCTAAAAGAAAGCTAAAAAAAAAAAAATGAGTTCACTTTAAAAGTCTCTGGTACGATTCTTCTTAATGCCAATTTCGATGAACTAATATTTGTTTCAAGTTTACCAAATTTATTTCTAGGAATAACATTCCTTGGAATATAAAGACTTGGAATATAAAGATGAGAATTTTATTCTAAGGTATTTAGAAAAAATATGTTTTATTTTTATATTTTTTTTGTGATGTCCGGGGTTCGAACCCCGGACCTTTAATGTATTATGCATTGTCCTTACCAACTGAACTAAGCTCACGGGAACAGAAAAAATATGTTTGGTTAACTTTATAATATCCCAATATGTTTGGTTAAAATTATAATATTCCTAGGATAAAAATAGGGTAATTACGTATAAATTTATTCCCATCTCCATAGAAACTTTATTCCCGCCATTTTCTTTGGGAAATTTTTTCTGTTCCTAGGAACATTTTATACCCGGAATAAAATTTAGTAAACTTGTAACAAATATAGACACATATATATTTCCATCATTTTATTCTCATGAATCAACAAAATATAACTTGAAACAAACACACCCTTAAGCTTCCAAGCATTTTTTTTTTTTTAAAGAAGCTTCCAAGCATATTTGAATTTAGTTTTGCGTCATTTAGCTTGCTTCATTTATTGTCCATTTGAGAGAGAGAGAGAGAGAGAGAGAGAGACACAAGTGATACTCATTATATTTAACCGATCCCACTAAACTATCATATGTGGCATATTGCAAGTTCTACCAACAACATTACCACGCACCTATGGTATATCTTCTCAGGACTGATCAGCACAAATGCTGTAGTTCTGATAACACATACATACAGAGAGGAAGATTCATTTGAAATTGAAAAATCATGGTAATTTACTAGTAAACAATGAATTTGAACTGCAACCCGCAAGAGCCTACATGCTTTTGCATTTGTTTAAAATTTAAATTGAATAACCCTCAAAATGCTAAAGCAGACTATCCATACCACCTCATTCACAAGTTGAAACTTGAATAAACAAATTTACACTAAAAGGGGATTCCTCGGATGATAAACAATTGTACACTTAAATAACTAATGTGATCGGACGCTTATCTTGTATTAGTATCCTTTTTTTCCTACGAATAAATTACAGGGCACCTGGGGCTGTCTGCCAGAGTAGGTCAGCAATTCATTGGATGCTGAGCTTGTAGAGATCAAAAGAACAATCACATCTTCAGGTTAAAAGCACATGGAACATTCTGCAAACATGCACCAGTAATTCCTTGGTCGGTGACTGTATAGTCCAAAGAAGCTGAACATCTTTACTTTCTCATCAAGCTTCACCTTTTATGAAAACGAGTTGGTTCTTGACTCCTTGAGGCTCTATAATCCAGTATAAGTTTTTCAGACTTGGTATATTATCATAAAACAGAAATAAAAAGAGATTACTATTTAAAAACCATCATAAAACTCATTAAACATGCACATAACGAACCAGTCGTTGGAAGGATCTGCTGTGTGAAGTTTTCTTTGAACTCTCAGGATCTGGTTTAGCACGACCCAAAGCCTACAAAATAAGTGCATGTTTCATTACAACTTATACTGCGTGAGTCAACAAATCATTGCAGGGAAAATGAGTAATGACCCCTTATGTCAAGACAAAAAGCAATTGATCAGAAACATGGAGATTGTCATTGGCACATGCAACACGATAAACTCACTTCTATCATACCAATTCTTCAATGAATGAAATATAATTTGTGTGGCATTGTAGTTGGGCTCTTGGTTGCCAGTAAAATCAAATCAGACGCATTCCTTTGTAAACAACTAAAAGCCAATAATAGGACCATATATAAAAAAAGTAAAGAAATTTTCCTGACTAAGTGCTCCTTTAAAGTTACGTAGATGTTGTTCTTAGTGCTGAATACTAAATAAATTGGATGTTATATTTAGTTATAGGCAACATCATGATTCCTCACTCACATTTGCATCAAAAGGATATGTTGTTCCTCCACGTATTTTTGGCTTTCCTTGCTTTGTTCATGATCTCTCTACTGATTGTGAAAAGTTGTTTGCTTGCACTATTGAACATGTTTTCCTAGGTTATTAAAGAGTTCATAATGGATACCTTCGGTATTCCTCTTCTATACATGGTTTTTACATGTCTGTGAAGGTCGTGTTCTTTGAGGGTTCACCATAAGTCTCCCTAGTAGAACCAATGTCCACCTCCACGGCTCACAGTTCTTGCTACCCCACAATCTTCAGATAACTCTCTTGAACCAAAAAAATATTCATCCACTGTGTTGTTTGGTATTACTTAGTATGAATGTCAGCATCAAGTGATCCCACAAATAATTATTAATGCCGTAAACATTATCCCTTGTACCAACTAGATATGGTGCAACCACTACGGTTTGTTGCTTAGGGAGAGTGAGGTTTTGTTTGTAAACTTGCAAAATCCTTATACGGGTTTGAAATAGTCATCTTATGCTTGCTTTGGAAAGTTTAGTATGGTCTTTCACCTGTCTGGATGATTCATGAAGCATATTAGAATTCTTTACACGCACCATTGTAGAAATGTAGTTATTTGGTAACGTACTACAGGAGAATATCAACAAGGTATCAATGACCTAAAGACTTAGCGCTGATAGGTATTGTCATTTCTCAGAGAAAGTATGCACCTCATATATTAGAAGAGATAAGGGTGCTAGATTACAACTGGTTAAGACTCCTGCATACAGACCCCCAATGTCGAGCTTCTTCTAACCATGAAGAGACACATTCAAACTCAAGCAGATACTAAAGATTGGTGGGAATATTAAGTCATCTCTCACAATAACCATACCAGATATACATTCACCTATAAATGTAACAACTCATTTCCTCAATTCTTCTTGTGATAGTCATTGGAATGTAGTTAAAATCCTGAGCTATATCTAGGGATCACCTGGAAATAGGGATGGTTTATGCAGAAAAAGGTCACACTGATATTGTTGGATATTCAAATACAAATTGAGATTGAGAAGCTAGTGATAGAAGGCTCACTTCTGGCTACTATATTCTAATTGGAGGGACTTTAATCTCGTGGAGAAGTAAGACTCAATCGGTTGTGGTAAAGTTAAGTATAGATATTGACTATCATGTTATGACTCATGGAATATGTGAACTTGAGGTTTGTTGTCATTTTATTTGAGAAATGATTCTTGGAGGCATCATAAATAATAAATAGTTGTGTGTTCCAATGATCACCCAGTAGACATATTCACCAAATTCTTGCAGCATTTTAGGATAGCATGTATATGTAACAGGCTGGAAGCTGATGACATACGTGCTCCACCTGATGGGGCGCTCATGAGCTGGCCGGGTTGCATGCATATGACATTATATGCTCCAACTAGTTAGAGAGGGAATGTTAGTTGTGTTTTATTATCTCTGTTTTTTCTTTTATTCTTTCATTATTTCCTATTATTTCTTGATGTTGTTATTTTCCTTGGTAGACTCACAGTTATGATCTCTTTCACCCCTAAGTTTACGGAAATGCCTTTTTATGTACAACTTGTATTGTCAAATAACAATAAGATCAGTTTTAATCAATTTCAAGTAAGTGTCTAACCATTCATGTAATATCAAGTATAAACTGTTTTTTTTATAATCAAGCATATTCAGTAACGTCGAATTAGGGTGAGGTACTGCAAAAAATACCGCTATGAGCTACCACAAAAGTTTGCTTGAACAAGTATAAAATAACATGCAAGATTACCTGAATCAAAGACTCCACACGACGACGCATCCTAGTATGCATAAATCCTTCGGAGCACTGTTACAAATAAGCAAAATGGTATAACTGAGAAACATCTCTTAGGCAGGTTTATTGTAAAAATAAATTCATCATTGGACAGACAAACATATAAAGCTATACTGAGAAACATCCAATTCCTTTCCACTATATAATCCCTCCCTTTAGCCTTACTCTTCCTTCCATCTGTTTTACAGACAACTTTTGGCATCCAAATATATATCAGCAAGATCCATATTAACATACCCTCTTTCCCCCGCGTGCTTCATTGGTTTATCAATAAAAATGATACTTCAAATGATTTAAATTATCCATAAAATGTTTTGTAAAAAGACAAAATATTAGCTTCAGATTTGAACAAGTTCTTTATATCTGAACATTTTATAGATAAAAAAAAAAAAAAAAAAAACTTTTGGTTTCCAAATTTACCATACCACCATAATTTATATATATCTTCCCTATATATTCATAAAACTATCATATAATTCATAATTATTTCTTATATGTATATTTGAATGAAGACATTTTGTAAATATTTCGATTTAAGAGTGTATTTAAATGCCAAGATATCCATAGTATTCATTTGAGTTGTATCATGACTAAAATTATGAAATTGAATGATTCTCATTTTCTAGTATAGATTTGAAGAGTTTTACTTGCATTAGTTATTTTATAACTTATGGATAAGATATTTAATGCTTTGAATTATTTTTTCATTAAATTTAGAATATTTTAAGATTTACTTATTAATTTATATATATATATATATATATATATATATATATATATATATATATATATATATATATATATATATATATATATATATATATATAAAATTAGTTACTATGCACTGACAATGTAAAAGAATTATACACAGACTTCCAACCATATCTTTTTATGTAAAAAATTGTAAACATGTTTAAGAAAATAACATATTATGTGCCGTCATTGTGAGTTATGATTCATTATGATTCAACATGTGTATAAAACTTTCTTATGTTGTCAATGCTATAATAATAATCATAAGCATAAATAACATGGAAGAGTCTAAAAGATGGTAATATATGTCATTGAAACCAAATCAACCTTTGTAAGAGCATTGTCATGACTCAATACTTTAACACATGAAGTGATATCATTTTTATGCATGCAACTGAAGAATATTAGGACAAAGAAAACCCCAACCTTAACATGATAACTAACATAGGCATGAAAAGTTGATAGACTCCATACTGTCCGATCCAGTTTTGGGCCTTCAACATGACGAGGGAAGATAACTGCGAAGTTGAATATATTACATTTCAGTGATACATAACATTACTATGAACGAAACAAACATTGTGACAACTTATCCGGACACTAACCAAATGATACAAATCCTGCATTTGCAGATAATGCATCAGTAGATACTCCTTTCAGTTCCGGTGGTGGAGTATGAGACCATGAACAAGGAGGGGTATTATTAAGTCCAGCTGTACGCCTGGCTTCGACAAATTCCTAAATCATAATAAAGCTTGAAAGTTAAAACCATCAAAACACCCAAACAAGGACCAAAGCACGACAAACGAATGGTATGAAAGATGTAACAAAAATGTACAACTCTCTCTCCCTGCTCTTTTTAAATCCTGTGACGCTCACAGAAACAAATTACTTAAGAAACCGTACCTGCAAGAATGAAGTTGCAAGAACAATGTCTATCGAATCATTGAATCTCATAGGATACATCACAGTCACCTTATCAGCCTGTCAAAAACAAAACTATTTCATCAACTAACCCTAAGGGATGCTTCCCTACCAAATAACTTAAATGGGCCAACTAACGTCTCAAACATCAATCTTCTCAAGGCAGTGTGACAAAACATAAACTTTGAAACACAATAGAATCAAAACAAGCAAACAAAATTTGTACAATTTCAATTAAAAAAATTCTTTATTTTGTTATTTTCCACTTCTCTTTATTTCCCAACGAAAAGCATCTATTGTCGTATGTTTAGAGACTACATAAATAGACCTGTCTTAATTTATATACTACATGCTTAGTTGATTGAGGTTTCTTGGCATAACAGCCCATGTGGGGTAAGATTAGGCATTTTATTCTATTGATGTAAAGCACATGCTCATTGCAAAATCTTTTGTTACTTATTATAAGGTTATAGGCTGAAATGTTTCATTAATTTAAGTTCTATAAGTTGGTTATGTCCTGCAAACTCAAAGTTTGCTAAGTCGCTTGCCAGGATTTGAGAAGCACAATAAGAGCATGACTAGGACAAAAAAACAGAGGCTAGCTTTTTTGAAGTTGAGTTAGACCTAGCCCAAATCCTAGATAGTGAACAATCTATATCGTGGGGGTGTTTGTTACATGGTTGCGAAATTTATTCCTGGAAATGTGGAAGTTAGAAATATAAATTCCACTGTTTGTTACAAAGTTATAATACTTATTCCCAGCTATAAAACATTCTGAGGAATAAAATGACTACCACACTTTCCTATGCTTCTATTCCCAAAGTTCCCATGAAGATGGGAATAAACTTGATGTAACTACTCTACATATCCAACTCTTACAAAAATTCCTAGTAATGTAAGATTTAAACCAAACACATTTTTTATAAAATACCCAGAAATAAGATTCCACTGTATTATTCCTAATTTTCCAAACTGTGAACAATTGCACCCCCAAATCTATTATTGGTCACCTGCAAATGATAATCCTACAAGCTTCACTCCAAATGTCCAATGTTGGGCATAAGGTGGGTGTGTTGAGATCTCACATCAAGAGATATGGCTAAAGTAATCCTTATATGCAACTTCCAGGAGAACAAAGAATAATACAATTGATGAAGGATATCTAGCTAACAAACTACCTAACTGTTCTCAGCCATTTTTCCTGCTCTCCTATCCTTACACCCATAACCGGTTCTCCCACAGCTTGAGCTTTTGGCATTAAAGGTCTGGGAACATTTTTTGTTATAAAAATGTGTTTTTCCCATTCAGTTACGATGTTAATGTTCATAACCGGTCTGTTCAGCGGGGTTTTCTGTTAACTCCCTTAACTTCTCTCTACGGTATCTCTTTCTTTCTTAGATTCTGTTTTTTCTTTAATACCTCCTCTCTGTTATTAATGTTCCCTTATATTTTGTATAAATAAAAGTTGACAAGGAACAATATTAAAGCTAAAAGGAAGTCAGTCATGCATCTAGGATTGCTATGGATTACTGAACTACTGCTTTGAGTACAAAAAACAATGAATAAAATATCCCAAGCAACGATGAAGGTTTCAGTAACAGAAAGTTGCATGTTCAACTATCATACCTGAGGAAAAACAAAAAAAGACTCCTTTGGTCGATGGACAAGAGCAACAAGTGGATCCATATCCGGAGCAACATTTCTGGAAGCAAGGTGTTTTAAAATTACCCTTAGTGGTGCACCAAGGACGACCTCCCTTACTGATGCTACTTTTACCAAAAGTGCTTGTCTTTGCTCTGCACAAGATCAACATCGCCAATTGTCAAAGAACAGCATCAACAACCAAATAATCTAACTTATAAATTCCTCTTTCTTAAATAAAACCAAAGATGGAGTGACGAACCAGAATGAAAAACACAGTTTCCAGAAGAAAAGAACAATTTGGGCATTTAGATTTATTAGCAAAACATGTCAAGTCTTCTTGAAAAAAAGTATGATAAGTATTAAAAGTTTTGAAATTTGCCAAAATATTTGGTTCAAGAGATCATCACACAAAGCACAGAGTTCATAAACAAGTTTATCCCACAAACTATGATTCTCAACAAAAGTCTCATTAAGATTTTTCTCTTCAAGTAATCATAGAAACCTTGGCCAAGAAACCAGAGTTACAGGGAAGAAGAGCAAGCTAAATAGTTATTTCCATTTAGTTTTTCTACAGTAGTTAGGGTTCCACAAATAGAGAAAGAAAAACTGTATGTAGGTTTCTGACTTCTCAAAGAATTTTGGGAAGTAGGTTAAGAATCCATCTTAATAAACCAGGGCATTCATTGAGAGAACAAATGCCTTAAAAGGAATGGGAGATGGAGACAGCTGACTGCTGGAACGAAAGCAGGACAATCCATCATGTAGAATGATACTGGTTTCACGGTGAATGGGTTCAAGGCAAGCGACGCAAGAACACCAAATGCCAACAGAGGAATTGGCGCATTATAGGGCATGAGAAATTTGCCGACTTTCAATTTCTCGACTGACCAATGACTCCTTTAATGGTGGTTGGTTCAAATAGAAGTTCTACTGGACCAGATGCAGAACCTTGGGACTAAGAGGCAAACCAAGTGGAAAATGGTCTACTTACTGAGAAACGTTAAGAAAACTCTGGAGAGATAAAAAGTTTAATTGATTGAGAATAAAAATGCTATCTTTTATTTCATGTAAAAGAAACTACAGAAACTTGAACCTAGTTATTAATCTCTACTGCAATTTCAATTAAGAACCATTATCCATCTCTGGGTTACCCATCAAATAACATTACTATGAACTAAAACAGAAAAAAGCTCAGATATTGACAATCCAAAGCACATGTAAATCATATATGCAAAATTGAGAATATCAACTTGGTGCTTCAATTATCAGTTCACATTGAAATACTGTCTAATATCTATAACAAATGTAAATCCCTGAAACCAAAACAGTGGAAGGAATATACTGTAGCAATGAAAATGCATTACTAATCAATAGTTTTAATGCATTAGAAAATACAGAAGCTACAAGTTCAGCTAGAACGAAAAAAACTTTTCATAGCAAGGGAAATTCAAAGTTACGGTAACATCCTATACTAAAAACCCTTTTGTACCTTGATTTGCAGGAACCTTTGAGAGATTTATCTTCAATGTGAGGTTAAAGCCATCCCTAGGTGGATCCAGAATTTGCACAAGACTGCCATATGCAGCTTTGATTGCTTCAATGGCTCCAAAAGGAAGTCCACATACAAAAATAGTTTCCGAAGATGGAGTAGGCAACGATACAGATAGCAAGAAAATATTAGGATTCTTCATTGACACCTACAATTATTTTTTAGCTTGATCAAATATGCAACCCAAAAGTGTCAAACTCAAACTATCTACATTACTCGGTGTTTGTCAATCGCGGATCACATAAAATAACGGTTTATTCAAATTCCTCTATAGCGCCTCTATTTGACAACATTTGGGGCATGTTTCAATTGACTTGTGAGACTGTTTGGTAGAGTTTGTGGAAACAATTTTTGACAAGTCCATAAGCTGTTTTCATTTAAAAAAGGGATAGCCTATTGTACACAATAATCTATAGCTTAATGGGATTTGAACAAATCGCTAATTAATGAGATAGACTATTTATGATATGTTTGAATCGACTTGTTTGAGTTTATCTACTAGTATATGCATTTAGGAGAACTAAGGGAAACAAACTCATGATATGTCCATAAGTCGTTTTCAACTTATTTCCATATAGCTTATGAAAACAATTTGAGTTTTCTTGTTTGAGCTTATCGACTGACATAAGCACTTGTGAGACATGTTCATAAGCTGTTGTCTCCATCCAAGATAGCTTATGAAAACAACTTACAGTTTACACTAAAACAATTTAACTAACATAAATAAGCACTTATCATAGTAAGTGTAGCAGGTATTGAACAACATTGAGTTAAATTTGAAAAGAAAGATTGTTAAGTACCTGAATGTGATATCTGACATCGTCAAATTCAACCCAGTGGTGATCGAGTTCAACGCCTTTTTCAATACTGAAACAGAAACAGAAACAGAAACACAAGACATTATATAAACGCACGCAGTTGAAATGGAAATGAAGTAGTAGCGAAATGAAAGAGACGACGTATCAAAACGCATGCGTTTTAGTAACTAACTAACTTTTGAAGGCGATTCAAAAGAGTCTGAAGCAAGAATCTAGAATGGGACTGGAGGAGTATCATCGAATCGATGATCCCGACTCTTTCCACTTTCTTCGATGATAATGATAATGATAATGATTATGATTATTACGCTCACTCAGATCCAGACCGATTCTTTTCTTCCACTTACAGATTTTCATTCATTCATTTTGAGCAATCATAATCACATCACCTTATTTTCTTTCTTTTCATTCCTATTTTTTATTATTATTATTAAGGTTAATTTTTTTTTTGAGAGAAGGTTAATTATTGAAATTGACCATGTAATACATGCGAAATCTGACCCTGAAAAATAAAAATAAAAAACACGTATTTTTTTCATGATTTACGACGTTGAAATATGACATTACACAGAAAATTTGAATTTTTCAACTAAGGACGAATTAATTATGAATTTTTAAAGCGTCGGAAACTCAAAGAACAAAATGATGAAAACTCCAACTTAAAAATCCAATTTTGAGTTGATTGTTTGCATAGACATCTATAGAAATACATAAAAAGAATTTGCAAAATTTTGTAGCATTTCAAAGATGTTTCAATTTTTTTTATTTTACAAAACGTGTGAAATTGCAATTTTGTTCTGAGTAAGCGTATACTCACGGGTCAAATTTCGTTCTCTAATTTTGTAGACATGTTTAAAACATCATAAGAACCTTCATCGTGAATTTTTAGAGTTTTTAAACGAGATACGAATTAATTATGAATTGTTTAAGAAATTCATAATTAAGGGGAATAAAAATTCATAAGAAATTTGTCCCTCGTTGGAAAAATCTAATTTTTTGTGTAAAGTCATGTTTTAACATCCTAAAGATGTCTCGAAAATAAAAAGAATCTCAAATTATATGGTTAGAATATCTATTTTTTTATTTTACAGAATCATTTTTCAAACATCGCGTATTTTACAGGGTCAATTTAAACAATTAACCCTTGTTATCATTATTACTAACGAAAACTCGACTTTCTACTCTTTGTATTGCGCTAATGTGTTTGAAAATTATGAAAGGTGTTTTTTATGAAATTTTGATGTTGATTAAAACTACAAATATAAATGTTTTTTGTTTTCAAATTATAACAAATCAAACTAAATGTGATTATCTATTTCAATGACACCAACAATATAAGAAAAAATATAATCTAAATTCTTTTTTTATGACACCAACAACAATTTTTATTATATAAAAAGTTGTTTAAAGGTGTAATTGGAAGAATGAAAAAGTAAATATAGATATATTTGTCTAGTTTATTACATTTTTTAAAAGATAAAGGGAGAAACTGGACATATATACTTATATCGTGTTTGTTACACTTTTATTTTAATATTTGAATTTATTCGTATTTATATGTTATATGTGATATTTGTATTGAAAGTTGAGGGTAATTTTAGAAAGAGAAAAAGTCAATTCAAAAGAGTCAAAACGTGTTATTTTCTTTATATATAATATAGTTTTACAAAATTACATCCAAACAATTTTGATTTTGTGTAATTTTCAATTTTTTTAGATTGGTTTGCGATTTTATTTGAAATCAGCTTGAAAGCGAACACATATAATTTTGGATATGTATCTTAAAAGTAATCAATTTTCATTATTTTTTTAAAAAAATACATTTGAGATATTTTGTTGGAAATCCTAGTAGTTTTATACATATCTTAGAAGTATCCATTTTTATTGCTTTTTAATTACCAAATCTGTTTGAGACATTTCGTGTAATATCTCGCTTAAATTCTAGGGTTAATTATGTTTCTAGTCCCTATAAAATAGCGGCCTTATAAGTTTAGTCCTTACTTAATTTTAATAGCATTTCTAGTCCCTATAAAAAAAATTTACTTATAATTTTAGTCCCTGCTAAAACAAAATTTGATTAATTATCCTTAAACTCTTAAATTTTTGAACGATTTTTTTGAGACAAGATTAGAACACTATGAAAGGTTCGTTTACTAAAATTTAGAATTTTCTGACATGAAATGAATTAAATATGAATTTTTTAAAACGACAAAAGTTAAAGATAAAAAGTAATAAAATCTGGATGTAGAAATCAAATTTTGCGATAATTTTTTGCAGAGGAACTTTTAGTAATGTTCTAAACATGTCTGAAAAAAATTGTTCAAAAATTTAAGAGTTTAAGCATAAATTAAACAAATTTGAATTGAGTAGGGACTAATACTCAGTGCAGAAAAACAAAATTAGGGACTAAAAATGCTATTAAAATTAAGTAAGGACTAAACTTATAAGGTCGCTATTTTATTGGGACTAGAAACATAATTAACCCTAAATTCTATCGGTATATGTGCCTGTTTAATGTGCCTAGACTAACTGTTAAAGGAAAGGGCATTTTAGTAATTTGAACTCGAGACTATTTAAAGGTCCAATGTCTCTTTTCTTTCATTTTTCTCTTGCCTTTCTCTCACTTTAACTCATATTTTTCTCTCCTCCATCTCTCTAAGCTCATCCCACTCACTCTATTCATCTCTAATCTCCATCAATTCAATCAGACTCCAATCCTTTGAAACATGCAATTGTTCCATCATGAAGTTTGGATAATTTGAATGGGAAATCATGCATTAAACTTCTCTTTCCCTTCTTTTTCCATGTTGGCCGATCCATTTCTTCCACGCGGGTATTAGATTGTTAATTTTTCAAGTTTGGAGTGAATGCATGCTTGTGTAGCTGATTTGGATGTTGATTGTTTTGGTTTTTAGGAGCTATTAGTGAAGGTAGGGGAAGTAGTTGAAGCTAGGGTTTAGTTGGCTTGGTTTTGAAGATGTAGAAAGATTTCAGAAGTTATCATGCGAGTTCCTAATAGTTTAGAACCCACCTTGTGGTTTGATTTTGTGTGAACAACAAGACAAATCTAACTTATGATAATTGCATAATAGCTTTATGATTTTCCCCATGAAATATGTGTTTGATCGTGTTTATGTTAGTTTACAAGCTTAATAATGTGAAATTTCGAATTGATTTGTGTTGGGATAAGTTATGGTATGAGTTTGGTTGAAAAAAAAAAAAGGGTTAATATGTGTTTACCCCCCTGTAATTTGGGCGAGTTTCGGTTTTCCCCCCTGTAAAAAATTTTGTTTGAATTACACCCTTGTAAAATTTTTTTTTTCCGGAAAACACCCCTCCCCCCTCCAACTCAGCAGATTCGCTGACGTGGCGCTGACTTGGCTTTTTTTTTTTCATTTTTTATTTTTTTTAAAATGCCACGTCATATTTTTTTAAAAAATATTTAAAAATAAATTTTAAAAAACAAAAAAATCCAAAAAATAATAAAAAAATTTAAGTTTTTTTTCCAAAAATTTAAAAAATCGAAAAATAATTTTAGAAAAATAAAAAAAAACATAAAAATATTCAGTTTTTTTTTTCCAAAAATTTAAAAAATCGAAAAATAATTTTAGAAAAATAAAAAAAACATAAAAATATTCAGTTTTTTTTTCCAAAAATGTAAAAAATCGAAAAATAATTTTCAAAAATAAAAAAAATAATAAAAAATTTAAAAATTGAAAAATAATTTTAAAAAATTTTCCACGTCAAATCGAAATTTTTTTTTCAATAATTTAAAAATTATAAAAAAAACTATTAAGATTTTTTTGGAAATTTAAAAAATTAGAAAAAAATCAGAAAATATAATCAGATTTTTTTAAAATTAAAAAGATTTTTAAAAATTCTGGAATTTAATTTTCAAAATACAAAAAAAGTAAATTTTCAAAATTAGAAAAAAAGGTCAGATTTTTTAAAAAATATTCTGGAAAAAAATTAATTTTTAAAAATCTGAATACAAATTTAGAGGTTTTTATAAAAGTCGTGGAAATTCCATTTTTCCTATAATTAAGCTCTTCATTAAAGGAGGTAGAATTCATAAATCATAAATCTTATAAAATCTTTCCACGACGATGACAAAACCCTCTGATATTATTTGAGAATAAAAATTCTTATTATAGCCCCAAAACGGATTTTTGTTAGAATCATTAGGCAAAAAAAATTTGTGGAATGAAATGATTTTTTTCCCAATATTTTATTAAAATTGTGGTATAAAATTTTCGAATAAAAAATCTGACTATTTTTCTAATTTTAAAAATTTTTGAAAAAAAATCTAATTTTTTTCGATTTTTAAATTTTTTGGAAAAAAAAAATATGACTATTTTTCTGCTTTTTTATATTTCGGAAAAAATCTTAATATTTTTTCTGAATTTTTTGGATTTTTAAAATTTTGTAAAAAAAACTGAATATTTTTATGATTTTTTGGAATTTTTTATTTTTTCAAAAAATTATTTTTCGATTTTTAAAATTTTTTGGAAAAAAAACTGAATATTTTTATGTTTTTTTGGATTTTTCTAAAATTATTTTTCAATTTTTTAAATTTTTGGAAAAAAAACTTAAATTTTTTTATTATTTTTTGGATTTTTTTGTTTTTTAAAATTTATTTTTAAATATTTTTTAAAAAAAAAATATGACGTGGCATTTTAAAAAAAATGAAAAATGAAAAAAAAAAGCCAAGTCAGCGCCCTGTCAGCGCCACGTCAGCGAATCTGCTGAGTTGGAGGGGGGAGGGGTGTTTTCCGGAAAAAAAAATTTTTACAAGGGTGTAATTCAAACAAAATTTTTTACAGGGGGGAAAACCGAAACTCGCCCAAATTACAGGGGGGTAAACACATATTAACCCAAAAAAAAAAGAGTTCTCATGCTACAACGGGATTTTGGGTTCATCTGATTTGAAAAATGTCGAAACATATGGTAATTGATGACCACCTTATGGCAATCGATTACCACCCATTTAAAAATTCAAAATCACTCCAAATCTTCATTCCAAATCACTCCAAATTATTTTTAACTAGTTTTTAACCCCCTCCAAACTCATCTCCAACACTAATTGAATCTCTTAAGTGTAAATTAACCTAGAGCATAATCAATACTCTACACATTTAAAGAGAGTTAATTATGTATGAATATGTTATGACTCGGGTAGACTATAACCTCTAGAAAATGGGGTTTACGACTTTATTAATAGACTAATCAAGAGAGTTAATTTATATGCAAAATACTGTTAATACTTGCATCGTATTCGTTGTGGATTTTAATGTGCTTATATTTGCGGAAGGAAATTTTAATGTACTCATATGAGAAAGTCAATACGATAATATTTTAAAAACTAATCAATGTTTTCAAAATATCAACATTAAGATTTTGTTTGATCAAATTGTCAAAAAAAATAACTTTTGTATATATTTTTTGTTTGTTGAAATTGACATATATATTTTTTAATTATTATTATTTAAATTAAATTACGAAAACTAAATTATCTTAATCAACAAAACTAATTGTGTATACTTGTTTTTCGAGGGAACTGTGTGTACTTGTTAAATTGCTCTCACTTTAAAACTCAATCTTTATTTCATAAATTTAGAAAACCATAACAACAATATGTGAGTTTGAAAACCTCCTAAAAAATTTGAGTTTGTTAATAATTTGTCTAAAATTGCTCCAACTATCCATCTCTAATATAAGGATAGATATGTGAAAATTTACAAAATAACCGTATATTCTTCTAAATTAGTGAGATTAAGAGATTAACATGGAACATATTAAAAAAATTGGTGAACATTATTTTTATTATATTATAGTAATAGATATTTAATTTTGTTTTAGGCCCCGTTTGTTTTGGATTTTTTCCAAAAAAAACAACTATTTTTTTCATTAAAAAAATCACTTTTTTCATTTTTAAGTGTTTGTTTTAGATTTTTAGAAAAAACATTTTATCAAAAAAAATCTATTTTGACCCTAAAATGAAAAGCTATTAGGATTAGTTTTCTCAAAATCTATTTTTTTCAAAAACAATGAGGTAACAAATGTACATGTTAAAACTCATTTTCTTTAAAAAAAATAGATTTTTATGGGTAGTAGGCAAACAAAAATAACTTATATTTTTTTAAAAATCTCTAAAAATAAATTTTTTGAAGAAAAATCTCTAAAAATTAATCTCTAGATTCTTTTAACACAAAATCTATTTTTTTTAAGGAAAATGTTAACCAGTGCCCCCGGGGCACTGGTTAAGGAAGCCAAATGTAGTAATGTTACATTGGAACTTGTGCATTCAAGGTCATAAAAGTATAAAAAGTGACATTTTTAATTTAAAACTTTCCCTTTTTAACTTCCTTAACCAGTGCCCCGATGGCACTGGTTAACATGACCCTTTTTTTAAAGCTAAAACAAACACGCCCTTAGTCCTTTTAGATAATCTCTTTTAATATCTTAATTACTGTAAATTTTATTATTAGATTGATACATAAGTTCATGTTTTTGAGTTGTGATAGTGCTTTAGTTTAAAAATATCGATATAAATTTTGATTGGGGATAGCTTGAAAATTGTTTTTTTTAAGGGGGTAGCATGAGAATGTATTGTACTTGAATCTAAATGGCCTTTTTTTCATCAGTTAAGTGTCTTTCATGTACTAAAGATATTAACTTTTATATGATTCATCACCTCCTTAATAACGTGTATCTCTTGAGTTGCAGGACCAAGTTTTTTGTTATTTATTTTCCAATTGACATATTTACATGTAGAATCGATTAGAAACCCAACAAAAAAATTTATACTCCTTTATTTTTTTAGTAGTGATAAATCATTTTAACAATTTAACTCAATAAAGTACACAATTTAATTTTTCTATAAGTCAGTGTATTGGGCAACAAATCTTGAGATTTGAGAAAAGTGTATTATAATTATGATTACACTTGAACGTAATTATTAAAAACACTGGGCAATTAATCTGACCCAATTAATGGCACTGGCCAATTAACTTGAGAAATGACATATTAGCCCACTCTAATAGTGATTTTATGGAATTAGTGGAGGATAATGAAGGAAATTTGGTAGTAATTGATTTTCTTAGTGTAGTAGTAGATAGTAGAAGAGTATAGATAGTGGAAAGAAATGAAAGATGTATATTTGTTGAATGACATAAATACCCTAAATGAAAAAAAAAACATGTTTTTCTCCAATGTGATTCACGTCTCCCAATGCCACAATGAATGTAGTAAAAGCAGGGGTAGCAATGTGTTTTTCGTTAGCTCACTTGGCTTGGTTCCCTTTCTCTCCAAAATTGGACAGAAGGAATATTTGTATAGGGCCCATGGTAAACTTTCTTTCCCGCTTTTTAGAATGCAGCCAAAGAGAAAATGGAATATTTTTCAACCAGTTAAGTGACTTGGATCAATATCATATCCGTCAAAATGTTTTTATCCAAATCAGAACATGTAAGTTATTAATATGACAGTCAATGTATGTTATAGAATAATAAATTAGTTAATATGTGTCCCTCAAAGGCTCCAGATTAGGTTGGATGGGTTTTACCCTAGATGGTAAACCACACGTAGTTAGAGGAGTCTGGTTCTAGCCCTTTGATAGGAAATTTATCCGGTTAGCAGTGGAATGTGGCTGGAGTTACTCCACCTGATGTATTCCGTAAAATGAACTCAGATAACTTGTTTGTTACACACTAACTTAATGTGTGAATTTATGAATTCTGATATGTTATAACACATTAGAAATGAACATGTTAGAAATGCAGATTGTGGTCCTAGTTTCCCTTGACCACTAATAACCTAGGTTAGGTGAAGCTCAGTGAGACATTATGTCTCATCCCAATCCATTTTTACTTTTCTTCAGATACTCAGGTAGTTCACAACAAGGGTAAGGAGAAAAATATTGATTGATCATGCAACTTATGTTTATGTTGATATTACGTGTCTCATGTCATGTACTCTATTAGTGTCTTTATGTCGTTATGGATGATACGCCCGTCATCGTATTAATAAGATAAAATGCGGTTGGAAACCACAATCACTTCCTTGCATAATTACATATGAGTCATTAAAATCATCGTTTTGGACAAAAACAACAAGTTTATTTCATAAAAAAAACATTGACTAACATAATACACACACACACACACACACACACACACACATATATAGGATTTTGTTAGAAGCCACCCATGAAGGTGTCTTTTGTAACGCCCTCCTTTTTATTTAATTATTTTTATTAAGTTAGGGTTTATTTATGTGATTTATTTTAAATATGCGATGTGTTGGTATTATATTAGGTGGCTTTATTCTATTATTTATTAGAATATGAGAATTATTAGTGTAAGTAGAATTGGTGGTTAGAATAGAAAGAAGAATAAGTTATTGGGCCTAAATAGATTTAGGAAGAGTATTTAGTATTATAAATAAGAAAGTTTAGGTTAGAAAGAGTTTTTACGTTAAACCGTTTTTTTTGGAAAAGAGGAGAACAAGAGAGAAGAGAAGAAAGAGGAGAACTCAGAGAGAGAGAACCCTAGGAACGAAGAACGCTGCTTTTGATTCCAGAAAAACAATCTAAGGTAAGGGTGAGACTATCTTTCACTAATATTAAGTCTGTAGATCATTAGATTGCATCCAACGTGTTTTAGGATGAGTTTTGTAAGATTATGAGAATTAGGGTTTGAGTGAGAATTGATGATGAGGTGATGAAAAACCGTTGAATTGATGTAAGGGGGGAGTCTCTATTCACCATAAGGGTTGTATGATCATATGGGTAGTGAAAGATTTTGTTTTTCATTATTTTCGACTATCTTTGAATAAATCCATGTTAAATCCGTGTTCTAATTTGCTCCAATGATTATATGTTTGATTTATTGAGATTTAAGTTCATATTATATATCAGTGGCTTTATTTTATCTATCAATCGATTAATATAATTTATGCTCGGTTGATATTTTCATCTATAGTTTTGCTTGATATACATATATGTTTATCGAATGCCTACATATATTTCTATTTTTTTTAATCGATGCCTACTTGTAAATTGATGAATCCAATTGTTTAGGACAGTGTTTTCATATTTTCTCATAGAAACTATACCTGGTGGTAAACAAATTAGAGTTCTTAATATAGTATGCTATGATTTTTGTGTCGTAACTGTTTTTGTTGAACTTGATGACTCATGGTGTATTGCTAATACTATTATTCTAATGATAATTATAACTATCATAGCTTTGTATTGTAAAGGGTATGAGTTTGTTCCAATTGATTCTAAAACTAAGGAAATCAATATAGAAGGTTACAAATACACACACGCACATTGACACCAATTCTGGTCCCAAATATAGCTTTTATTTTTCCTATTTTTAAATTGGAATCAGACCGAATATATATAATTCTAAATGAATAAACTTTATGCATCATTGCTTATTCTAATTGATTGATTTGTTATCCGTTTATGCTAGCATAGTGGCCGTGATTTAGTTTGTATTAGAAAATGACTTAAATCGTTATGTGGGTCTCTGAATCAATGACCTTATTGGAAAAAGGATTGTTACTAGTTTGGCTCAAATTAATATATTCTACCTTTTTTTAAAGTGAGTTTTTTTATAGAAATAATTGTTATAACAAAAATGATTCATACTAGTTTTAGATGTGCATTGAAGAATTATTTGATGACGTGAGATTGATGTGTGATTTAGAGATGTGTTATATAAAGATGTGTTATTTGAAGATGTGTGATTTAAAAATGGGTTATATAAGGATGTGATCTTGTTATTTATGCACTATATGTGTTAATTATGATGCTTATGTTGATGCGATGTTTAAGATGTTGATTATCATTTGATGCTGTTGTATTATGATACTGATATGAGATGAATTATTTATATGCTGCATATACTGCTGAGTCCTATTTAAGATGAAAATGTCGGTCTAAGTCAAGAAGTTATAGGATGTTCATGAAGTTTCTAAGACGCGAGATGTTGAGTCCATGCATACTCATTCATAGATGAGGGCTCATGCCCTGGAGCTTTTGCTCAACCACGACGATGGAGCTTTTGCTCAACCACGACGATGAGGGCTTATGCCCTATGAGTATATTTATGCTCAACCACGACGATGAGGGCTTATGCCCTAAAATGGTACCACATGCATTTGCATTTTCATGATGATCAAAGATGGTTTAAGACGTTAAGAGTTGCATAGTCGAGTCAAGATGGTTTAAGACGTTAAGAGTTGCATAGTCGAGTTTAGATGCATTGTCAAGTCAAGTTGTTAAGTTGTGATGTTTTAACGAATTACTTGTGATGTCTTTCAGTATGATGATATGTGACGATGACTGTGACTGTTATATGATGATATTTTGCTAAGATAAATGATGATGTTTATGTATTTAATTATAGTTGTTAAATTATAAGATGTTTATGTTGTTAAATGTAATTTATGATTTATATACTTAATATTATTGTTTGAGAAATCTCACCCCTTCTGCGTATATGTTGCCTCGACCGTGGGTAATGTGCAGGTATTAAAGATTAGAAGTGTTCGTGAGAGGACTCCTCACTTGTGTCTAGGTGCTCTGATACGTAACGGGATGGGGCTTGCTTTCTTATCTATTCCTTACGTGTCTTTATGAACTTTTTACGAATAAGTATTGAATCAAATTATGAGATTTTCTGATAAGGCCTGCGTGCCAAGGCTTTGTTCGTGTTGAACTATTTCCGCTGCGTATTTCCATACTTTTATGATGTTGAACCTGAAAGTTTTATTAATATCTATTTTATGACTTAAAAGTAGTATGTGACATTCCGTTTATGAATTAAATACTCTGATTTTAAATGAAATTTTCAAGTTGGGAAAACGGGGTGTTACATCTTTTAGCAATCCACACCTCAAGGTGTGATTTCCACTTTTAAGTTATAATTTTGCTAAAAGACATCTTCATAAAATGTGTCTTCTAGCAAAACTCATATATATATATATATATAGACACACACACACACACAATTGATCTTTTCTTTTACTATATTTCTTAATAACCTTAAGATTGAAACCAATAATCTTTTGAGTGGAATCCACAAACTCACATGCAATCAATTTTGATTTCGTGCACATTATTCTAGTTATAAACATCAAATCGCTTAAGCAATATTATTTTAAAAACACGTAAAACTCCTACTGTCTTAAAGCAACCAAATAATTGTAGATAATATAAAACTAAATAATATAACATATAGATAAAAAGATTTAATAAAAAAAGAATCATAAACATACATGTTATAATATTGTTTAAGTTAATAGGGTTAATACGTTTTTATCCCCCTGTAATATAGGCGAGTTCCGGTTTTCCCCCCTGTAAAAAAGATTCTTTCGATTCCAACCCTGTAATATAAAGATTTCGTCGAAAACCCCCCTGAGCACATTTGAGACCCCCCAGCTGATGACGTGGCGTGACGTGGCGCGCTGAGTCACCCTTGTCTGCTGACGTGGCTTGCTGACTGTATAATTAATTTTATTTTTTATTTTTTTATAGGGTACACGTGGCATTTGTAATTTTTTTTTATGTCTTTACCCCCCTGTAATTTAGCCGAGTTCCAGTTTTACCCCCTGTAAAAATTTTAAAAATAAAAAATAATATCTGGAAATTTTAAAAAAATAATAAAATGAAAAAATAGATTTTTTTTGAAATTTTAAAAATTATAAAAAAGTTCGGATTTTTTTTGAAATTTAGAAGATATTTAAAAATACTGGAATTTAATTTTCAAAATAAAAAAGTTTAGATTTTTTTGCGAGGCTCAAAAGACATTGGAAGAGCAACTTGAGGTACTCACTTTTTAAATTTTAATGTCTCTTAAATAAGACACTTTTTAAATTTTTTTAAGTAAAAAGAAAAATACATTAAAAAAAAAGAGAGAGATACAGAGACTGGGGGGACATAAAACCTAACCCAAGTAAAACCCAAAACGGGCATACATCATTATAAATCAGACCAAGCGAAATAGTCCTAAAATATCCTAACAAAAATTCACTAATCATGAGCATAACATAGCGAACCCGCGTACGGGAACGAAACCAGATTACAAAAAAAATATATGAATAGTGAACATTTGTCAAAAACAATTAGGATTTAATTTTAGCGAATGGATTGACCGCCAACACAATAACAAACCCAAGTGCCAACAACTCCCTGCTCAAGCAGCAAGCATAAAGCTCTTTCGAGCTCGATGAACCTGAGTGTAAGCGGACACTTTTTAAAATTTTACACGCATTAATAATTCTTTTTACAAAAATATTCCTATGTAATTCAAGCTTCTCAGATTTTTTTTCTAAATTTTTAATTAAACTAAAATCAATTTTTTTCTTCAGATTATATGATTTTTTAAATTTAATTTTCATATTGTAATTGGATTTTAAAAAAATATATATCCAGATTTTTAAAATTTAAAATATTTTCCAGTTTTTTTATTTCGCAAAAAAATCTAAACTTTTTTATTTTGAAAATTAAATTTCAGTATTTTTAAATATCTTCTAAATTTCAAAAAAAATCCGAACTTTTTTACAATTTTTTAAATTTCAAAAAAAATCTAGATGTCTTTTCTGCTTTTTTATTTTATTTTTCGAAAAAAATAATCTGATTTTTTGTTATTTTTAAAATTTAAAATAAAATCAATCTTTTATTTTTTTTAAAAAAATAATCTGATTTTTTGTTATTTTTAAAAGATTTTCAGTTTTTAATTTTTATTATTAAAATGATTTAATGATGTGGTATGTATATACACACATGTCATGCGAAATTTTTTTCCAGATTTTTAATTTTTTTGTATTTTTTCATTATTTTCAATTTTTATTAATTTTCCAGCATTTTTTTAAAAAAATAATTATTTTTTTAAATTTTCCATATTTTATTTTTTATTTTTAAAATTTACAGGGGGTAAAACTGGAACTCTCCTAAATTACAGGGGGGTAAAGACATAAAAAAATTACAAATGCCACGTGTACCCTATAAAAAAATAAAAAATAAAATTAATTATACAGTCAGCAAGCCACGTCAGCAGACAAGGGTGACTCAGCGCGCCACGTCACGCCACGTCATCAGCTGGGGGGTCTCAAATGTGCTCAGGGGGGTTTTCGACGGAATCTTTATATTACAGGGTTGGAATCGAAAGAATCTTTTTTACAGGGGGGAAAACCGGAACTCGCCTATATTACAGGGGGGTAAAAACGTATTAACCCAAGTTAATATTGCAGGATAGTGTTATGTCGTATAGCAGAGTCAAATTTTTTTCTAAATTGTTTGTTCAAAATTATTGACATAAACAACATTATACATGTTATTACACATCTATAACAAATATCTATGTTTTTAAAGTTATAGTTTTTAACATCCATAACAAATATCCATGTTAATTCATAAAATATTGTTCATGCTTTAAATTTATAGTTTTTAACATAACCAAGATCTACGTTAATTCATATAATATTGTCCATGTTTTTAAAGTTATGAACAATTTACTTAACATACATTAAAATGTTTCTATCTAATTGTTTCATATAATAGTTTATGAAACATGAACAATATTATATGGATTAAAGTGGATATTGATTATGTTAAAAACTCCAACTTTAAACTATAACTATATAAACACAGATCTTTGTTATTGAAGTTGAACGACATGTATAACATTGTTTGTTACAACAATACAACAATTTTGACCAAAAACTTACAACAAAAAAAATAACTAACTTCCCCTCTACGACATACATAATCATACAAAATCATCTTAAACAATCTAATAAGTAGTAACATGCATGTTTATGATTTTTTTAATAACCTTTTATTTTACTATATATATCAGATTATTTAGTTTTATATTATCTACAAATATTTTGATGTTTCAAAACTGCGAAAGTTAGTGAAACAAATCGACCATACATTTGTGGATCTTGGTTAGAGGATTACTGATTTCAATCTTGAGGTTATTAAGAGTTATAGTAAGATAAAAGATCACATGTATATATATTTCATGTTAGTCGATATTTTTTTAATGAAATAAATGCATTGCCTAAAATAAGACGATTCTTGTGGAAAACTCGGGAGATTTCCCAAGAACGATGCAAACTTTTTCCGTGAATGTCTCATTGAAAATTGTAAATTTGAACATGCCAATATTGAGATTCAAGAATGTTTGGTTGAACCTAAGGAGGGTGCAACAGATCTGAAAATAAGTTTTTGAGACAATATATTGGATGGTTTGACTGAGATGGCAAGGAAGTTGAAACCTGAAGATTGCATGATCGCTTACTTCTCTTCTCATGCTCTATACTTCAATCGTTCTATGGAGTTTGAACTTCTCGTCGGTTTTCATGACAACGGCCTTGAAGCTTACTTAACGGATTCCGCATTGAACAACCTTGCCAATGTTGGTTCACGTGAAGCTTCAATGTATATGTTTTTATAACTGTTGTACTTCAGAAAGGATTATCCCTCAAGTACCAAAACAATTTCCTGTGTCCCAAACAGTTATTCGGTACGCTAAGAACCACAGCGTGGTCCACATTCTTGTTGTGTTTTCGGCTTGTGACAGCCATCGTGGGACTGCATATGGGGGCATTAAATTATCTGGTTCGATCTTATCGGTTTTCACTTGGGCATTGGTCCAAGTTATGAAGAATTATGGAACTGAGATCAACAACTTGGACTTCATACAAGAAGTTTGTAAGATTGTCAAGGGACGAACAAAAGAGGTGGCGAAGCAAATGCATATGAAAGTATAAAAAGTTGATTTCACGTCGGGTCTTTAGTGTTGTGATTTGATTCAGAAAATTTATCACGGGCAAGTGTTTAGTTGAGTGTTTAGTCGCATTTAGAAGCAAACCCATGTTTAGCCACATCGTTGAACATTCATAATTGAGTAGCAGAAAACCGATAAACGGTAGAGCCACATTTTTCAAGTATTTGGCGTAATTCAACTCTTTACGCATCAATCTTTTAATAGAAAAGTCATCACTCAATTAGTATTTTTGTATAACCTTGCAAATCATTTGTAGGTTTGAAGTTGCATCGTAAATGTAAATAATATCAAATAAAACAGTATGAAAAATATTTAAAAAAGGTTTTATAACATAAATGAACAACTCACATCGTTAAAATTTTTCTTGTTATTGTTTTCGATTGGCTGGCATGCTATTCTGGTTGAAGAGCATGTGGCTTCAATGTTAGTTATGTTTTTGTGTGAAACAATCGATCCCCGCGCATGCGTAAAGTGAGAAGTCTTACAGTCGTCGATAACAAGCCCTTTGGATGATATAAGATTGCGATCCGTGTCTAAACGTAAAGAATAATGACAACCGTTGATAAAAAAAAATAACAGCCATAGAATTCGATCGGAGTAAAATCCTTTAAAAGTGAACAAAAACTTAGCGTGCTATTATTTATCTGTTTTTGTTTGTTTTTGCAATACTTTTGTATTTTTATTATCGTCAATTTATTTTTTATATAACTTAACTAGATAAATTTAATATAATTTTTATGATTTAAAATTTTATTATTTTTAACACTCAATCTACTCTATATATCTATATATAAAAACAAATGTCTTGCAAAAAATTTAAACTGTCCATAACCAACTAAAATTTTACAGTTGTTTTTTACAAGTGCTTAAGGGTGTAACATGTAATCATATATATATATACATATATATATATATATATATACATATATATATATATATATATATGAGTTGGGATCCGTTGACACTAAGTGTCAACGGATTCGTTGACACCAAATCCTAACCATTCTTTGTTTTGATCTTAATGGCTCACATTTATTAACTTAATTGTTAACGTGAGATTCCTTTAGAAAAAAAAAACATTTCACACTCTCATCTTCTTCCTCTCGAAATCAGATTCAATATAAACAGAATCATAACAATAAAATATAAACTGAATACGTTCTTTTCTATAGAAAAAAACGTTATGGATCTTTGAAATTTCACTTACATGCTACAATCATTTTATAAATTATTGATCACATAAGAGAGAAACAAGTTGACCCAAATGTTGACAACCATCCCAAAGACACATATGGAAGAATATGCTACCTTAGGTTCATCGTCTTTCTTGCCTACTCAAATCCAATTTCTTAATTTGATCCCAATCTTATAGATCTCATAGATTCAAATATTGAATTGATTGTGGATACAAAACGTTTTTTTTTTGCAAAACGTCTATAGCAATATTGAATTGATCTCATAGATTGTCCACAACTATATGATTTTTTGCTATAGCTTAGCATTGTGGATCTATTCAGATTGGGATTGTGGATCTATTCAATTCAGATTGGGATCAAAAACGTTTTTTTCTTGAGATCTATTCGATATTTTTGTGGATACAAATCGTTTTGGATTCAAATTTCACTATAGATCCAAAGCTATAAAAAAATCATAGATTCAAATAAGGAACTGAATTGTTGTTAGCCGTGGATACACAACGTTAATTCTTACAAAGTAGAATTGAGTAATTCATTGTACCAAAAAAAAGAATTGAGTAATTCAATCGAAAGAGAAATATCTCAAAGTAGAATTGAGTAATTCATTCCAAAGAGATGCTGTAGAAAATTTAGTGAATAATTAGGCACAAATTAAAAAACGACAACAATTAGTATACGAGTTACCTCACGTTAGCAATTTAGGGAATAATTAGACACCATTAGATTAATTAAATGGACGGATCAGATTTGGTGTCAACGAATCCGTTGACACCTGGTGTCAACGGATCCTGTCTATATATGTGTGTGTGTGTGTGTGTGTGTGTACGTATGTATGTATGTATACAAATGCCTTGCAAATTTGTGTTATTTTTTGTTAGTAACAAATTGAAATCATTAATTGTAACCAAAAAAAAATTGAAATCATTAATAGTTATTAGTTATTGGACACAAGTGGTTAGTTATTGGTTTTTTCATATTATTGAGGTGATAATTGTGAGGTAATTATAGTAATTTATTATTAAGTTATAAGTCACTTGAATTAACTTATCACAAACGGCTATAAACTCATAAAAGTAAACTCGTATAGAGATAACAATTACCAAAATATATTTTTTAATTATAAACTACTACAAGATATCGATTCAAATTTATGACTTAGCAACAAGAGTAATGATAAAGAGCACGACGTTTTTTGTCGTCACTAGCGCACGAAGATCAAATAATATGCTAAAGATACTTCATAGTAATGATAGAAGCTCTCTTTTTTACTTTCTTTTGGTACAAACTTCCTCTCAATTTTAATTTGATCTAAAAAGACCAGTTTTACTTGCAGATGACAAATCTTTGATTTACATATATGGATAATTGGCTTCATGATGTCAAACTTAATATACAACACTTTTGAAATTTTTTACCGCATAATTATTACAAGATTCATCGTTGTATTGAAAGTTATTATCATATAGATCATGTTTACAAAACTTGTCATTAGTAGAATATCATTTGATATGCTTACAAGTAGCATCAAAATTAACACCTTATGAACATTTATGAAACGCATTAATTTTTACGTATCTCATTAACATATAAAATTATATTCAATTAATGTCTAATTTTGTAGACATTATCTATATGATAATAGTTTTCAATCCAATTGTGGATTTTGTAATACAGTTAGGTCCTATCTAACAATATCGAAATTATAAATTGAACTATACCTTATATTTACAAATAAAGAGGTTTTTTCCCCTAAAATAATTAAAGAGCTTTTTTATTGGTTTCATGATTTAGTCTACATGCTCTAGGAAGGAGTATTTTATAACCACTAACTCTACCCAAAAAAAAACTAAGAACATAACCATTATTATAATAGAAGAAAAGAAAACATATTGCCTCATATATAGTATGTCTATAATCGCTCGTGCATATCCCACGAAATGTTTTCCGAGCCATATAGTATTAATGTAGCAAAAAAACCTTAATAGTGGCTGTTTATTTTGCCATTAATACCATTTATTTAATAAATAAGTTACATATTGTAAATGAGTTGATTTTCATATGACCCATCAGTTTTTCCATTTGTGGATGAGTTTTTGACAAAGTTTGTTCAAAGTTTTTTCGGAGAATGTAATAAGTTTAATTTTATATTAATAATAATAATAATAATAATAATAATAATAATAGTAATAGTAATGTATAACCTTAATATCTTATCATAAGGATTACATCATGTTTACTTTAAACTCTAACTTTAAAAACATAAAAACATATGCAATATTATATGGAATAACATGGATCATAGTTATGTTAAAAATTCTAATTTTAAATTCGAACTTTAAAAAACATGAACAATATTATATAGATTAACGTGGATCTTGGTTATGTTAAAAACTCAAACTTTAAACTATAACTATATAAACATAGATCTTCGTTATTGAAGTTGAACGGCATGCATAACATTGTTTGTTACAACAATTTTGACCAAAAACTTACAAAAAAAATATAAATAACTTACTTCCCCTCTACGAGATACATAATCATGCAAAATCAACTTAAACAATCTAGTAAGTAGTAACATGCGTGTTAATTGGTAATAAAAGTTGGGCAAATGTTCGTGCAACGAGGGCTGGCTTGGTTTTGTTTGAGGTTATGTCTGGTTTGAAAGTAAATTTCCATAAAAGCTCTCTAGTTGGTGTCAATATCAATGATTCTTGGTTGGCTGAAGCGGCTTCTGTGTTAGGTTGCAAAGTGGATAAAGTGTCGTTCCTCTATTTGGGTCTTTCGATTGGGGACGATCCGCGTCGGTTATTATTTTGGGAGCCTGTTGTTAATCGAATTAAAGCTAGATTGTCTGGTTGACATAGTCGGTTCCTTTCTTTTGGTGGCCGGTCGATCCTTCTCAAATCTGTCCTGACTGCACTTCCTGTCTATGCTCTTTCCTTTTTCAAAGCTCCGTCAGGTATAATCTCTTCCATTGAATCTTTATTAAATAAATTTTTTTGGGGGGAAGTGAGGATAAAAGAAAAATTTCGTGGATTAGTTGAAATTCTTTATGTTTGAGGAAGGAGTACAGAGGGATGGGTGTTAGGAGATTAAGGGAGTTTAACGCTGCTTTGTTAGGAAAATGGTGTTGGAGGTTGTTAGTAGAGAGAGATGGGTTGTGGCGTAGGGTGTTGGTGGCTAGGTATGGTGCGGAGGATGGGGGCCGGAGGTGTTCATCTTGGTGGCGGGAGATAGTGAGGATTAGAGATGGGATAGGAGAGGGCGGGGTGGGTTGGTTTGCATCGGGTGTTAGGAGACAGGTGGGAGACAGTGCTGAGACTGACTTTTGGCGTGATTGTTGGTGTGGAGATGTCCCATTTTGTGTGCGCTTTAGACGACTTTTTGATTTGACTGTCAACAAAGTTGTCACGGTTAGGAACATGTTTCAGTTGGGTTTGGAGGTTGGTGGGGGGCGTGGCAGTGGCGTCGCCGCTTGTGGGTTTGGGAGGAAGAGTTGGTAGAGGAGTGTAGGGAACTTTTACTTACAGTTACTTTGCAGGATTCCTCTTCTGACAGGTGGCTTTGGTTACCGGATCAGAATGGTGGGTATACGGTTCGTGGTGTGTGTGATATGTTGACATTGCAGGAACAACCCATGTTACATCAAAATATGGAGTTGATTTGGCACAAACAGGTACCTTTGAAAGTGTCTATGTAACACCCCGTTTTCCCAACATAAAAATTTCATTTAAAATCAGAGTATTTAATTCATAAACGGAATGTCACATACTACTTAAAAATCTTAAAACAGGCAATAATAATTATCCTTCAAATTCAACATCATAAAATCTTAAACTTTGCAGCGGAAAATAGTTCAACATGATAAAGTCTTGGCACGCAGACCTTATTAGAAAATCTCATAAATTCTTGTTTCGTCATTTATTCATAAAAAGAATTCATAACTATACGTAAGGAATAGAAGTAAAGTCAAGTCCCATCCCGTTACGTATCAGAGCACCTAGACACTTGAGCCAACCAACCTACAAGCCATAAGTACCTGCAGTTACCCATACGAAGGGCAACATTTCCAGCAGAAGGGGTGAGATTTCTCAAACAATAATATTAAACATATAAATCATATAAAGTACATTCAACAACTTAAACATCATTAACATATCTTAAACTCCATTAACTAGCTTCATTAATCTCCTACATTAGTTATACACTTCATCTTATATCATCTTAATTATAGGCATAAACATCATCATATAACATCAATTACTAATCATAAACATCAGCATACATCATCAAATATTAATTACAAACATCAACACATATAATGATCATAAGCATCAACATCTAACACCAGATATAATCATGAGTATCATCATGTATTTCACATAAGTATCATTATCAAAGCATATCATTTATCGAAAACAACTTCATAATTAAGTTCATAATCAACTTCTAAAACAAACATCATCATTAAATCATCATCAAATATAAGTTATGACGACTCTACAATGCAACAACAATATCAACAACAACTTAGACAACTTCAACAACGACTTAGACAACTTCAACAACAACTTAGACAACTTCAACATGCATGTGGTACCACCAGGGCATTAAGCCCCCTTCGCTAAGGTCATATTTGGACCTGTCGGGCATTAAGCCCCCATCGCTAAGGTCATAAAGAACCTGTCGGGCATTAAGCCCCCATCGCTAACTATGCAACGACACAATCTTCCCACAACTTGGACAACAACGTGAACATCTTATACAATTCTATTAAAATGGACAACTTCTTAAATATTTACGACTTAGACCGCCTTATACAACTTCACTAAGATTCAACAGCAACATAGACAGCATATGGACAGTTCACAACTAATTCATCATATATGTGCATAAAATATTGAAGGCACAAGCACACAAATAAAGTTTCCCAAATCGCACGGCATGTTCGAAACATGCGTACGTGATTCAGTTTTAAAACAAAACATTATAAAATCTTATTGCAAAACAGAACAACTATATTAGATTAGATATAACACATATAACTATAACAAAATCATGTGCCGATGGGTACCAATGGTCAAAACACCGAATACCAAAAACATGATTAACATGATACTCCTTCAAAAAATATTGGTATCATATAATGACAAATTCTTCAAAATATTACCGAAACTAAAGTTTGGCACTCAATATGGAACTGGATAACAAATATCACGTGGATCGATGGGTAATTCATGAAAGCCAAGTAAACACAATTACATACCAAAATAGCAATTAGGCACAAAATTAGATTTATCAAAGTTATCAATAATACAACGAATATGAAGAACGCAAACAGCCAAAAAGAACATAATAGCAGTAAATTAAAATACGAATCGAACATGAATTCATCAAAAGGTCTTGAAAAACAAATAAAATAAAATAAACAAACCCTTCACTACCCATATGATCAAACAACCCTAATTTCTCATAACCTCACAAACTCATCCTAAAACATGTTAGATGCAATTTAATGATCTACAGACTTAATATCAGTGAAAGATAGTCTCACCCTTACCTTAGAATTGTTTTTCTGAAATCAAAAGCAGCGTTCTTCGTTCCTAAGGTTCTCTCTCTCTGAGTTCTCCTCTTTCTCCTCTTGGCTTTTCTCCTAAACTTGAGCGTACGTTGTAAAACTATTCTCTCAACCTAGCTTCCCCTATTTATATCCTTTTCTATTCTTTCTAAATCTATTTGGGCCCAACAACTTATTCTCCTTTCTATTTTAACCCCCAATTCTACTTACACTAATAATTCTCATATTCCAAATAATAGAATAATACTACACAATAAAATACTAACACTTCATATAAATAATTAAATCACACAAATAAATTCTAACTTGATAAAAATAATTAAATAAAAGGAGGGCGTTACAGTCTATGTTTGCTTGGCGTTTGCTGAGGGACCGGTTACATACTAAACAAAATTTGGCAAGTCGTGGGGTCTTATCTTTGGAGGCGCGGTCATGCATAGATGGGTGTGGGCATGTCGAGGACCTTAATCATCTATTTCTGTCTTGTCCGTACTTTGGTGCGTTGTGGCCGATGGTGCGAGCTTGGCTTGGTGTTGTTGGGGTCAAAACTCAGTTCATAACATACCATTTTTTATAATTTATTAATTATGCAGGTGGTTTGAGAGCACGACGTTCCTTTTTCCATCTAATTTGGCTTCTGTGTGTTTGGATATTGTGGAATGAGCGGAATGATAGAGTTTTCAGAAATAAACAAAGCTCTTTACCACATTTGTTAGATAAAGTAAAATCATATTCCTTATGGTGGTTGAAAGCTAGCAATGTTGTTTTTAGTTTTGGTATTCATAATTGGTGGTCGAACCCGTTCATATGTATGGGTATCGACTAACTGTTTTGTATCAATGACTAGTCTGTGTTTCTCTCTGTGATTGTTATGGCACACCTTGTGCTGCAGCAATTACGTTTTTGGTGATTAATATATTCCATTTTTGTTTGTTCAAAAAAAAAGATTTTTTTAATATTTTTTTTTACTATATATCATATTATTTAGTTTTATATTATCTACAATTATTTTGATGTTTCAAAACTGTGAAAGTTAGTGAAACAGATCGACCATACCTTTGTGGATCTTGGTCAAAGGATTACTGATTTCAATCTTGAGGTTATTAAGAGTTATAGTAAGATAAAAGATTACATGTATATATATATATATATATATATATTTCATGTTAGTCGATACTTTTTTAATGAAATGACCGCATTGCCTAAAATATGACGATTCTTGTGGAAAACTCGGGAGTTTTCCCAGGAACGATGCAAACTTTTTCCGTGAATGTCTCATTGAGAATTGTCAGTTTGAACATGTCAATATTGAGGTTCATGAATGGTTGGTTGAACCTAAGCAGGGTGCAACAGATCTGAAAACAAGTTTTGGGGACGATATATTGGATCGTTTGACTGAGATGACTAGGAAGTTGAAACCTGAAGATTGCATGATCGCTTGCTTCTCTTGCCATGCCCTATACTTCAATCGTTCTATGGAGTCTGGACTTCTCCTGGGTTTTCATGACAACGGCCTTGAAGCTTACTTAACGGATTCTGCATTGAACAAGCTTGGCAATGTTTGTTCACGTGAAGCTTCGATGTATATGTTTTTTGACTGCTGTGCTTCAGGAAGGTTTATCCCTCAAGTACCAAAACAATTTCTTGTGCCCCAAACAATTACTCGGTGCGCTAAAAACCAAGGCGTGGTCCGCATTCCTGTTGTGTTTTCGGCTTGTGATAGCCATCGTGAGACTGCATATGGGGGCCTTAAATTATCCGGTTCGATCTTATCGGTTTTCACTTGGGCATTGGTCCAGGTTTTGAAGAATTATGGAACTGAGATCAACAACTTGGACTTCATACAAGAAGTTTGTAAGATTGCCAACAGACAAACAAAAGAGGTGGCGAAGCAAATCCATATGAAAGTATAGAAAGTTGATTTCGCTCCGGGTCTTCAGTGTTGTGAATGGAATTCAAAAAATTTATCTTGGGCAAGTGTTTAGTCACATTTAGAAGCAAAACCATGTTTAGTCGATTGTTTTGTGGTCTATGCCACCCTACCTCATAATTTCTAGTCTTATTCATCATATCTCTCTTGATCGTATCTCTCTGAATGTATTGAATATTTTGAGACTAGAAATTGATTTGTTATTTTCTTGTTTTTTCAAACAAAAAAAAATTAATGAAATGAGTTTTTTGTTTTTGTCCAAAAACAATGATTTGATGACAATTTGATTCAATATTTATTTTGGGTCTTGTTAACTAATGCCCTGAACCCTCAGAAAATTGGTTAAGAAAACTACAAATAGAAATTTTGTCTTGAAAATATAAGATGTTACTTTTGATTAAGTAATGATTACACACCTTTTACACCAAAACTTACTTGTTTAGGATGCTTAACCAATGTCCTTGGAGCAATTGTTAGCATTCTCCTTTTATTTTTATCCATCACGGAAGATTGATCGTCCATCGAGGAGTGTCATACATGAACCATCAATTATTGAACAATTATTTAGGAGTTGAAGAATATACAAGTAAGGGTGGGCATCAGGCGGGTTTGGGCGGGTTCGGGCTCAAAATCTCGACCCAAGCCAACCCGCGGGTGAAGAAATGACACCCGCTTCTGCCCAATTTTCAGATTCGGTTTTTACGGGTTCGGTTCGTGCGGGTCTCGGATTATCGGATCGATTAACACGGTTTGAATTAAACAGAAAATATTGTACAAAAGCTTAAACAAATGCTTCAGGTAGGTATAACAATGGCTACTCACTTCATTCTGTAAAAATGCGAAATGAAAGAGAAGGATTAAAGAAGAAAGAGAAGGTGTAGAAAGAGAAGGTCACATATGTTTGTGTGTTGACTAAAGCAATTGAATTCAATAACAATTAATAATTATAATAATAATAATAAATAATAATAGGCAAATGTTAACTTGTGCCCCAAGGGCATATGTTAAGGAATTTAAAATAGAAATAATTGTCTTAAAAGTTGTGCATTCAACTTTATTCAACCTTTTAAAGTCAAAGTTTTGTTCTTTTCTATAAAAAACTTCTAGTTTTGGATTCCTTAACTTGTGCCCTTAGAGCACAAGATAACAAAACCCATAATAATAAAGGTACTAGCATAGATACAACAAAAGTCTGACCCATTCACGGTAAATTAGGCGCGTCATACAATCTTGTCCTCTCACACATCACCTTTTAATATTTAATTAAATACAATTAATTAATTGTATGTCTGTTTGGGCGGGTTCGGACACCGAGGGGTCCAATTTGTTCACCCGAACCCGCCCGTGTGAACCCATTCTAAACCGTAATTAACACCGTTAGACCCGTTTACCCGTCTGAAACCCGTTTTCCTCTTTTTTGCCTCGGTTCAGGCGGGTTATTCCGGGTCACGGGTTTCTGTCCACCCCTATATACAAGTAACATGCATATGTTGGAATTACAACCAAAAAAAAACTAGGTCGTTCGAAACTTTATATTGAAAAGACGGCTTCCTTTAACATGTGTGTGTTATTCTTCTCTCAACTCATGTGTGTGTTTACGTGAAAGTGAAACACAAGTGGAAATGAAAAGTGGGGGAAGGGATGATGGTTAAAAGGTAATAAGCAAAACAAAAGATTTGATTTTTTGTAATTTAATAACTTGTATTTTTTTAACAGATGGTTAACGGAAGGTAACCGTGTACTATTTTAAAAAGATAAAGTATAGAAATGGGAAAACAAAAAGATAAAGTATATAAATGTTACCTAAAATTAAATTAAGGGACACTTTGAGTAATTTTCCCTTCATTCTTCTTACAAATCTCTATCTTAATAGTGTTGGAACAAAATGTGTTTAACATTACCACCTTTACCACCTTAAGTTTTAATGATAACAAGATATTAAAAGTCAATTGGATATGTTAATATTTGTTCAAGTGTGCAGGACCATAGACAAAAATTTATAAGTCTTCAATTGAAGTATTGGTTTTGAAAAAACAAAAGAGAGCAATGGAATTTACAAAGGAAACTTATGTTGCAAGACAAAGTCTGAAGACAAAGAGATTCTGAAGACCATCAGAAGCTGACTGCCAGAAGCTGACGTCATCAGAGAGTCTGAAGATCCTCAGAAGCTGAAGTTCATCAGAGTCTGAAGACTGAAAGCTGGAGTTAGTTAAAGGTTGTTATTCTGAAGACATGTCATTGCAGAAGGAATAAAAGCTTGAAGCAACGACTATTTCAGAGGAATTATAAGGCATTGAATGCTTATCCACTGAAGAGCGCAGGAAAAAGACATAGTACAATTGTACAACCACACTCCACTACTACACTGTTCATGTATGCAATAGTACAAGATAACATTATGTTTACGCTGATTATTCTCTATTCAAGGAATGAATTTGAAATTGTTCCATCCTAGGACAATAACCAATAACCAAATCAAGCAACAGATCATTAGTGAAGATCAAGTTTTATCAACGACTCTTTTTGATGTGCTGGCAATCCTTAACGATCCCATATAGTTCGTGTTACATGATCACTTCATCATATAACACACCAAACATTGTCAAATCAATACATCCATACACAAACAAATCATTTCATCATCAACATTTATGCCCATAAATAAATAATTCAACATCATCTTAATATTCACCATCATGTTTATCACACCAATATCAATAAAACACCATCACTTCATTTAGGCAAATTGCATCTTAGATAATTCACCACTTAGACTCAGTTAATCAATATTTCATCCACTTATTGTTAACTAATTTGACCATTATTCAACACCTTATTTTTATCTTACAACCAATTACAAGCTAATGTATATTCATCATTACAAGCTACCCTCATCTTTACGGCTCTGTTTGGATAACCTAAAACTAACGGAGCGGAACGGAATGGAGCGGAATGGAGCGGAATGGAATGGAACGGAGTGGAACAAAGATTCCATTCCATTGTTTGGATTTTATACGACGGAATGGAACTAATTTCCCACTCCATTGTTTGGAAAGTGGACGGAATGGAATTAGTTATAACTTTTTTATTCCATTTTTACCCTTTGCTTAGAAAACTTCACTATGTTGAATTTGTAACTCAATTCAATCAATATGTGATTATTTTGATATTGTTCATAAGTACCACAAGAATAAACAGCAGCTTAAATTTTGGTTATGTATAATTTGCAACTAGTGTATTTTCCTTTGGCATATTAAACCAAACAATAATAATATAGAAAAGTTATAGTAGATATTTCTGCATATTTCAAAGGTAAGACAGAAAGAGATGGTTATACTCCATAATAAAAGCTGCCAGAAAAGAATGGTGCCCACTAAAAATCATATAATCAATTTCAACCCTGCCCTAAAATTTCTGTTCACCCAGTTTTTCTTTCAAGAATAAGATTTCTACATCACAAAATATTATTTACATAATAAAATAATAACTTCAGGCTGATGCAGAAAACTTTGAAAGCATTGCTCTCCCTTTTCCGATCCCCTTAAGTTCTTCCTTGTCATAATTAACTTATCTCTAAACAAAGATGTTTCATGCTCGGTATATCAGGTTTTTGAACTATGCATAACTGTTTTACATTTAACCTTTACTACTATACAACCTAGAAAAACAATAAAAGCATGATTCGAGGACACACCAGAACATAAATATTAATAATCTAATTCTATATTAAAAGGAGACAAGATACAATACAACAAATGGACATCAGAAATGTATTTAACGTCTTCACATCTTCTGTTGTTTATCATGTTTTAGATATAGTTCAAAACCATTTGCAAATGCTGCAGGAAAACCAATCTATTTATTGAAAAAGGCTGTATATTTTACTGATGTACAAAAGAATGATATACAATTACATTTAAAGCACCTGAGACATTAAAACTGGTGCAAGAAAAACATATGCATAGCTTTTTATTTTTTTGAATCAGCACATTAATATTGCAAAAAGGCTAGCACAAGATGTGCAAACAGCCAAACTGTTACAAGGGACATATCAATTAGCGCAGCAACTGTACATGACAGAAAACATATGCAAGCCAAAAATGAATACACCAATGCAAAGGAACCCACCCAACATACATGACTGATGCGCAATAAAAAAAACCTTCCATAACAGCTTAAACAAACACAACATAAGCCTATAACAGAACCAATAAAAAAAAAAGACACCTTCATTATTGCATCATATCATATGATAAAAAACAAAACACTATACTAGCTCCATTTTCTTCAAATGTAAATGTAACTTCTGCTACCAATGTGGAAAGAAATGGAAGCATGGGCATTTATGCAAAGAGAGAAAATATTGATGATTCCCCTATTTTAGAGCTAACAGTAGCAGATTTCAAATTTTGACTAACAGAGAAAAGTAATGAACCTTTACAATACCATCATTCATGAGTACATTGATTATATATATAATCAAAAAACAACAAAAAATATCTTCCACTTTATAGCACCAGGATGACAATAATAATTAACTACCAAAACAATTGTCATCAAACTATCAATATGTCCATAAGTCATCAAACTGTCACAAGCAAAAAAAAAAAGTCAAATATAGGCCCATTGTAGTTGACAATACTATTCTTCAAGGACTCCACAATACCTGCAAATTTTCATATACTCATACTCAATTTCAGTTGATAAAACTCATAAAATTGCATAAAAGTGATAAATAAATATATTACCATTAATAAAAAGGATAGTCGGGCACAATGAGATGTAACATTTCCTTGCGGTTATCAATTGGAATTCCATTAAAAGCTTTCAATGCATCAGCATTCTTAACAAGGTACATGTATACTTTAGGCAAGGAAGCTGGGTCAACACCAATTTCGACTAATTCAGCCCAAATATCTCCACCATTAGCACTCTTACTCTGTTTGACCAATTCCTCTGAGCTCATTTTAAACACCTCAACCATTGTCTTTAAAGTCTTAGAAATTTCTCTCATACTTGTATCATCTTCAACAACCTTTTTTGCTCGTTTCTTAGTCCTAGATGATGACACATCTTGAGAAGTAGAAATAGAAGGCCTTTTCGGAGAAATGTTGGAATGATATATTTCGTCATCAACATCAAACCTCTCCAAAATAACTTCATTGGTTTCAACCAAATGATCTATTTCCTCTATGGTAGCACCATGACTCCTGCTATTTGCAGCCTTTCTTGCTCTCATTTCAAAGCCTGTATCTTCATGATCTCCTGTTGCTCGATCTTTTCCAAAAAGTTTGGCTAATTTATAATAAAACGGTATAGGCTTGTGTCTCCATTCAGCAGCTTCAGGTTTTTTCTACGTGAAAAATAAATAAAACAAAAGTATCACATATAAAGTTTGTAATGAGTAAACTGAAATAAAAGTTATCCCATTAAAAGTAAATACTACCTCAATTAGCCTGTCCCAAACGTCATCTTCAGCAGTCCACATATTTGTCGTAGAATCCCATCCGAATCCACTCAAACCATTTTGAAAAAGGTCATAACAAGGAGTCCACTTTGCTTTGATGTTTTTCATGTGATCTTTTATCTTTTCTTTAGAAATTGGTTTGTCCGGGAAGTGATTCTTCAACTCTTCAAGAATGTTGTCCATAGCGCTTGATGTCATACTATTTCCATTTTTATTTCCCATTGTTAGTTGATGCAAATATGCATCAATCAAAACCCCATCCATAGCAGTAGTCCAATTGCATGTTTCTAGGCCTTTGGATTTCCTTGGCCTCTTTGAATTTGCATCCATATCTAATACTAAACACATCAAATGACATCTATACCTATTAATAAAGGCAATACTTTCCTTTTGGTGTAGCCTATTTCCTATTCCAAAAATACCCTTCACTTTCTTCAATGTTTAAAAAGTAACCGTATATAATTTAGTAATTTATGTCTTGCACTAACCACTTAGAAGAAAGGGTAATTGATCCCTTCACAAAAACAACACAACTGATAACCGCATATACAAAGAATAGAGGAGATTGCAAAGATTGGTTTACACACATAACTGCAAAGGTTGGTTTCTTATAAGCAATTTCATGATATAGATTTCCATATGATTGCCAACAGTATTAAAAAAATGTCAGTTCTTTACAGGCAAAAGTTTCGGTATGCAAGAAATAGAAGACAAGGTAGACTGCAAGAGAACTAAATTGTCAAGAGGCTATACAGAGGAAAACCACACTATTAAATTTCAAAGTATGTATCGTTACAATTCCATTTCTCCATCATTGAACATTAATTGAAATAATATTAAAGATGGAGAAAGCATGGTGTGTTGAATACTAGGAATTCGTGGCCTTATTATGCTTTATGAGAACAAGGGGAAATTTGTAGAACAATCAAGAAGAAGAAGAAGGAAATTACAAACAACCACAGTTAAAAGCTTATGAAAAGGAAGAGAAAGGAAGAAAGTTCAGGAAATTTGAAATCCCTCTTCCCAAAGTTATTGATCGTTGGCAACTGACGTACAAAACAATTTTAACTTCTCCCAATGTGCAAATGACGTACAAGGAATTAAAACCATCATAGAAAAAACGACAGATAGAGAAATAATTCTGAAATTTATACAAGTTCTTCGTCGTATACACTTCTTGGGCACTAATTTTAGTCTATCAGCATTTTTCTAATTCTTAGATTCACGTTTTTTGCATCAAAATCATCCTTTTGCTGATTCTAAACCGTTCACTTCGGTGTTTGATCCGAATTCTTGATGAATGATTGCAGATTATAAGGTGTAGAATGACAATGTGGATTAGCCGAAAGCGCAACAACATTAGACATGGATGATGAGGGCGCTATCAAGAAGCGCTCCAACGACGTTCTCAATGGAGTATTCATCAATGAATTAGAGCCTTCCTCACTCTCATCCATTTCACTTATTCCCAGAGTCACAAAAATTGTAAGAGAACATCCTCAAGTTGATTTCAGGTTCTTTGTAAGTTGTATCTGCTTTGCTTTAATGAGGTTGTGCTGTGTAATTTTAAGGGTGATTGTACTATCTATCTATGTGATTCGACTAATTATAGTCTTTTTTTTTTGGTGATTCTTTTTTTTTTTTGGTCAAAGTGATTCTACTCTTATATTAAGAGAAGAGGTATCCTAATAAAATAGCCATCAGTTATTAAAAAATGATGACACAAAACTCAAATTTCTTCTTAGGTTTCAAGAGAGGTTGCGTAGGTGAAGTGGAATCCACCAATTTAAGAGTATGATTTACATTATTTCTTTAAAAAAAAATATGATTTACATTCATTTATACTGCCAATAAAGAGTTTTAGCATAACTAAGATTTCTATATGATTAAAATAAATCTTAATTTTGTTGGAAACCAAGGGTGTTTTTACTCATTCCAAAACACCAATAATGTTAATTATAAATATTTATCTATTAAATGGTAATTGGGTAATGTACTTTTACTTTATAGTTTCACACATGGTGTCTTTTATTTTTTTTTTTGTTACAGTTTCACATAAGATGATGGAAGGGAGAAAGTTGTGTCAAACACCGAGATAAGGGTTTACTTATTGTTTTCAATTCAACTTACCAACATTGAATGTTGCCACAATATTTACTTTCTTTCGAAAAAATAAAGGTTATATTGCTCTACCTTTTTTCTAACCAGTTTTCTTCTTTCTCTTAATTTAGCGACATAGTGAGAGTGAAGTGTTCAGTGAAATGATCATCGAGGTCTTATAATTATTGTCATATATTCATTTTTATTTGACTCTCTTCTTCTTGCTTGGATGTAATATAAAGGTATTTAATTTCATTAACTAAAGAGTTGTAGTTTTCTTGAATCAGAGCAAACTTGAGAAATGAGCATTAGATAGTTGAAACTTGATGCAAATAATAGGAAGACGGAACATGGTGAGTGATAAAGGCCTAGAAGCGATGGGATGAAAATGTGATTATCATTACTGCAACATATTAAAAGTGTTGATTAATAACAATATGAGCTTTACATTGATAATTTTTTTTTTGCAGACACAATTATTTTTAGTGTTGACTAATCAAAATTCAATAGTGAATTATTCCAACCTATTGAAAATGGTCATGTATGATTTTACTTTTTGATCAAGTTCAATTTTTCTTATATCAATACATGTGTGATCATCCATTTAATTCTAATAATTTTGCTCAAGACATATCAAGAAAAGCAAACCAATATTAAACCAAAACATATTGTTTATGAAAGATATACGTTAGCGCAGTAGAAAAAGCGGACAGACGGGCACGAGAGTGCCCGTCTGGACGCTAGTATATAATAAACTCAAACAGAAGTACTCCATTTAAACTCAAATGCAATCCACAAATTACAAACTCATATTTAATCCAAAAATTACAAACTCAAAAATACAATCCATAAATAAAATTCATTCAAAACATAAAAACATCATTCATAAGAATAACAACTCATTAGGAAACTATTTAGTACTCTATCCACATAGAACCCGCAACGTCATCTCTAATTGGCTCTCCACTAACTGCATCAACATTGTCTTCTCTTTGATCTTGACGACCCTCTTGAGAATCATTTTCATTTGCAAGATCATTCTGCACCTCATCTATTAGAGTTTGGTTGGGGTCTTCACTCATCAAATAGTTGTGTAATATGCAGCAAGCAGTGATGATTTTATTTTGAGTTTTAATACCAAATGTGGGCTCAGTTGAAGTTTGTAGAATTGGAAATCTCTTCTTCAACACTCCAAATGCACATTCAATCGACATTCGTAATGACGAATGTCTATGGTTGAATAATTCACGAGGGTTTCGAGGTGGATTCCTAGAATACTCTTGTAAGTGGTACCTTTCTCCCCTATAAGGTGTGATGAGACATGCCTTTAAAGGAAATCCTGCATCACCCAAATAATATTTTCCTATAAAAAATAACGAGTTTATTAGTTTGGCTAATCTAGATACTTGTACAATTCTGGTGTGTTTTTTTTTTTTTTACCTTGCGGAACTTTAAGAGGATATGCACGTGTCAACGCACTCTTAACTATTCTAGAGTCAGATGCTGTTCCTTCCCATCCAACCAAGACATATGTAAATTTCAAGTCAAATGTGCATGCAGCCAAGACATTTTGTGTTGGGTAATCTTTTCTACCACGATATCTAGGTGCAAGATGTGCTGGTACTTTAACACGTACATGTGTACAATCAAGTGCTCCAATACAATCCTGACATTCAATTAACATATTAAAAGTGTATAACATAACTTGTTAATATTTGTGTAAGACACGATTTCTATTTACCTTAAAATACGGGTAGAACCTATTGTTGTTAAGTATCTCCGGAGGAACTTGTGTACCATCAGGTTGTTTCAGAAATATCCCCTCCACCTCTATCAAAGCATCTAGTACTCTATGAAAATGACGACTAACTGTTTCACCAGAACGTCTAAAGAAGAAAGACATCACACGATTTCTCACATTATGTCCTACTATGTAAAGAAACTTTGCTACTTGTTCTTCAATAGACGCCCTTCGTGTATGTGTAAGTCCACCGCGATCACGTAATAAGGTGCACAAGTTTAAGAAAGCTTCGGGACTCATACGAATTATATCATAAGATCGATCACTTCCTATAATATGTTTCATTAGCTCATTTCTAACTCTCTCCCTATGCTCTGTGATTCTAGAATGTATTTGGGCTCTTCTAGACTTGTTTTTTAGTGAACATATTAGAACAATAATGATAGATAATTGAACAATCATCATTTGACACAATTTCGCATACTTGGCTCTTATGTCTTCGTTGGTCATCTATAAAAATTCAAGAATAAAATCAACTTTTAGCATAAACTCGAATAAAATCATGGGAATTTAAACATATACTGTGTGCACATTTGAAGCTAAAAGGCTGATGATACCATATAAAGGTTATGATATTATATATTGAACTATTTGATAAAGTTTATCATCATCTCTTTATATAGTGAGAGACATGATCGATTACATTAATAGGCAAGATATGTATTTGCTGTACAGAATGAATGAGATTCAAAAGCATTAACACACATGATTAAATACATTAATGTAAATGATTATAGTCAACTATGAGAAGGGAATAGAAACAACTTGATTCACGTGAGGCTAGTCAAATGTAATATTATCCAATAGTTATAAACTCCAGTTGTAGGGCACATAAATAATAGATTTTCTCATCAATATTCAACATCTAAATTGAGTTAAACTGAGTTCACAAAAATCAACAGGTTTTTCATTTTCTAAAATAACAATTATTTTTGTCTTTGCATAATCAATTATGCAGAAAGCAACTATTAACCTACTTCTCCAATGGCAACAAAAAAAAAAAAAGTGAGTGCTAGATTGGCTTCATTGACGAAAAAAGTAGAGAAAAGTAAAACACATTACCTTTGAAGAAGTGAGAGATATTCAATTGAATTCAACGGTAACAAGAAAAAGTTGCAACGGTAACACTGAAGCGAAATTATTGGCGGAGATCGGGGGTGAAGACAGATCCAAGTTTGTGATATTTTTGTCAATTTCGGATCGTTTATCTCAATCTGTCTCTCTCACGCTTTTCAGTTTATTCAATCCATCATTTATTTAGTTTTGGGGAAAAAACTTTCTTCAGATAGAAATTACTCTCATTTTTTTCCTAATTATATCACTTGAGTAAACTACCATCACTATTCAGAACCATCACTATTGATTTGGGAAGAAAAAGAGCATAACTACTAATTTGGGAAAAATAAAATAAGAAATGGGTAGAGAAATAACAATAGATGATAACAGAGATGAAGAATTACAAGAAAAAGAAGAAGAAATTTGGGTTACCTTGTTGGAGTGAAAAGTTGCAATCAATAGAAGCAGATGCAGTGGACACAGTGAGAGTTGGAGAAGATGAGAAGATGGAATAAAAAGGCTGATGTGAAAAAAATGAGGGAAAGATGCGCGCCCAAATTTTGGGGAATGAAAAGTGAGGACAAAATGGTAATTATATCATTAATGTGGTTCCATTCCATTGGATACACCCCAAATTGGGTGGAATGGAAAATTGAAGGAATGAATGGTATTGGATGGAATGGGTTCCATCACACTCCATTCCATTCCATCCCTTTTTTGCAAAACCAAACAATGGAATGTGGTTCCATTCCATCCCATTCCATTCCATTCCACCACTCACCACCAATCCAAACATAGCCTACGAGAGAAATAATAACACATAAGTCGAAACAAGGAATTATTATTTTTGATAAACTTAATTATTAAAAAGGAAATGACGACTTTGCCCTTGACCGATACAATATAGGTAGTGGCGTAGTGGTGGCGGAACAACAATTTGTTTGTACCTGATGGAAAAATGGAAACGAGACGAATGCGAAGATTCGTGAGCCATCAAAAACCCAAAAATAACACTCTTCTCCCTCTTCAAGCTCCTTCTTCTTCTTCCTCCTCTCATCTCTCCAACACCGTCTCCTTCTTCTACTCCGATTACAAATTCATCTCTTTCAATAAACCTCTCTACACATTCGGTCGCAAACATGCCAACTTTTTTAAACTCTGGTTTTCCATTGGCCTTGGTTTCGCGCTTTCTGCTATGCTCGCTGTGACGCTGGTAACAATTTTTATCAGTTTGTAATTGGTGATGTATTTTGTTTTTATTCAATTTGATTTGATTTGTTGTTTTTTGTTTTAGATTTTGGTTTGGGAGGTTGCAACGGCTTTGAATATATGTGGAGAAAGTAATAAAGTTCGAAGTATTGCCAGTGAAATGCTTTTTGGGTTTCCGAATTTGTTGTCGGGTTTGAGCTTATCACTTGCTGATGCTGGATATATTTGTGTTTCTACTATTCTATCTGTTTTTGTGCATGAATTTGGTCATGCACTCGCCGCTACTAGGTCAGTTTTTTTATTCTTTGTTGCGTTCTATGCAGCACTGACACTGAACACGACACTGATACTTTGATACTGATAATAATTTAAAAAAAATGGAAGTAATTGAATGTAATCACATGTGTTGGACACTGGACACACATTCGACATGAAGTTTTGGTGATATGTAGGTTGCATTTATTAAAATTGAGTGATATCACAGACTATAGTTTGAAGAACTATTCAGATGAATTGGGTCTCAATCATCTCTTTGTTGCTCATTTGGTTATTTTTTATGAGAGAATGTGTGAGTAGACATGCTTCATACTAAATGCATTCTTTGTTGATAAATTTCCTACCGAATGTCTCATCAATTCCTTTTCGATAACTTAATATGTTGTTGAAGTAGATTCATGTTGTAGATGAACAAGTGGGAATAAATTCATTTAATTTTAACATTTACTAAACTACTAACTAATTGGCGAACTCAACATAGGTTTAGGGGAGAGTTTCATGAGTTTGAAAAGTAAGATGATTTACTAAGAAAGACATGTTCTCTCACCAAGCATGTCTATTTATATATTCTTTTACCAAGTAATGTTGTCGGGATCACGAGTTTCCTCTTGGATGCCTGAAAGTGTTGAATCAGTGAGTAGGATGGAATAGGATTGGGGTGGGATAGTGAGTATGATGGTAAAAACGTGGGATCAGGTGATCCATGACGATACTTGTCAGACCTGTTCCAGGTCGGATTTCACGACCTGGTTATCTGAAAGCCCTACTTCTCATTCTTATGTGACTTCCCCTTTCTTTATCTTCACCGCTTCCTTCGACTGCACGTGAACCCACTGGTACCCACGTGACACATCCTTTTCCATCTCGTGCCGGAGTAGCGCACGACCCTCTCTTGCTACTGGTGGTACTTCTGGACACTTGAATGGCAGCTGCAGTTGTCCCTCTCCCCTGTTTTCATGTGCTCCTTGCGCAGCTGCTGTTGAGGCTAGGGCTTTAACGAATCGACACTCATTCCTAACTCAATTAGAAACCTAATAGAGAAAATAAACATAACTTGTGAGAAATAAATTTCATGGATTTGAGAGAGTTGCATTAAATACTCCCATATATGTACCTTGATAAAAATAAGGGATCATACAAATAGAATCCCTTTATTCTCTCCTTGAAGGATAAGGTCTAAGAACAGTTAATTTATTTTAGATCTTGAGACTTTATGAGTAGCTTCTAGGTGCCCCAGGCCCATAACACTTTTAAACATATTTCAGCATGTTGTTTAAAAACAACAGGGGTGTATTTCCAATGATCATTTCAGCAGTAGACTTTTTATTGTTCTTTTATTTATTTTGTGATTATGCAGATACCAAGAATATCAAATTTAGTTTTGCTTGAAATGTCAAAAGCTAGATTCTCATGCCTTATGCTATTGCACCTTTTCAATGGAAAGCAGTGAGGGGATACAAATAGAGTACATCGCCATCTTCATCGCAGTTCTGTTTCCTGGTGCCCTGGTTGCCTTCAATGATGATTTGCTGCAAGCTTCAGAACATTTGACTGCCCTCCGCATATATTCTGCAGGCATTTGGCACAATGCAGTTGTAAGTTGAATATGAAATAGAATCCATTGACACTTCTGCTGTGGAATATATACATTAATGTTACTCAATAACCTATATGTTTAGTCCTTCACACACGCACACAGCGATTTTCAGTAATCCTGTCTTGGAACTAGCTATCATTTGACCTTAAATGTCTGACCACAATTTAGTAAATTGGACATGTATTCTATCAAATTACAATTTAGTAATTTACAACTACTTCCATCCGTACTGTATTTCATGTCTCTCTTTGAGAAGGCTGTTTCACCCTTGTTTACATTGGGGTCCTTGAAGTTTTACGTTTGTACCACATTGGTCCTTTACGTTTTTTTAATTTCAAATTAGTCCTTTAAGTTTGGCCTCTGTAACAGATTAGTCTTTTTCCATCCAAGTATGTTAGAAGGTGTCTATGTGGTTGTTTTGTGCTGATGTGGCATATCCAATTAAGCAAATTTCATGTTTTTATTACTTTTTATTAAAAAATAAAAAATGTCAGTGTTCATCATCATCTTCATCATATTCTTCAACAAACCAAATCAATTCACCCAAGCTTCCAATAACACCCAAAGCTTTCTCTTCGTTTCGTGTTTCTGGATTTGCATTGCATTTCATTCTTAGTAACTTACTAAATCAGATATCATTTTTTCTTTTGTTCATTTAAATCCCAAATCTTAATTTTTAGGTTTGGATTTGAATGAGAAAACCCATGTGTAAAATTTGATGGAGTGTAACCAGTTTTGGATGGCCTGGAAGATGGTTGAGAGCGAAGGGGTTGTGAGGAGTAATTTGTTTGAACGGATTTCCTGGTTGAGTAAGATGGTCCAAACGGCATTGGGTTTGGAGAGGAGTTGTGAGATGTGTGAGTGTCAATGGGTAGTGTTGAATTAGGTGGTTTCTTGTATTTCTTGGTGAAGGAGATGTTTTTGAATGAAGATGAAGAGGGTTTGCGTGTGATGTTGGGTGGTGTTGGAGATTTGGAGCGAGAGTGCTGAGGTTGTGTTGGTTACTGTTCGGAAAATGTTGACGAAGGGATGAAAATAATACACCAGAGTGGCTAGATTGCATTGGCATTTGATTTTTTTTCCCTAGGTTAAAGATGAAGATGATGATGGGATAAAGATGATGGCATTTAACCTTGATTTCCTTTAAATTCAACAATTTGAGACCTAACAGTTTTAATTTGAATTTTTTTAATTTCTTTTTAAAAGATGGATATAAATGAAGATGTTGAAGACGATTGTTTTTAGGTTGATGAGTTTTGTTTTTTAATTTGGTGAAGATGTTGAAGGTTTGTGAAGATGTTGAAGAATATGATGAAGTTGATGAACAGTACTTTATCTTTTTTAATTTCAATAGAAAGTATTAAAAAATAAAATTAGTGTATTTGGATATGCTACGTCAGCAGAAAACGGCTACATATGCACCTTTTAACGGAGTTGGATGGAAAAGGGTTACAGTCCAAACATTTTATGACTTAAAAGAACTAATCTGAAATTAAAAAAACGTAAAGGACCAATGTGGTACACACGTAAAACTTAAACGATCCCAAGATGCATTTGGCCGACTAGATATTATCAAACTATATGAATGATCATATCACATATAAGTTCCGAATTATGGTCACTTGCAACACAACACAAATGCAATAATCAAATTGTTACAAACACTAAACCTGTGCAACATAAAATTTTAAATGTCGAGTTACAAAAACTCAAGAAAAGGATGCTCTATGAAGTGCAAAAACCGTCATTATTAAGGCATCTAATATCACACAACGCAAGCTTCTGACAATAAGACAACAACTTAAAAATACTAAAGAGCAAGTGGTGTTCCTTGTGTCTATGGAGGCCGTGTTTTCAGTGCTGTGCATGTTGCAATGAAGATCGTCGGAGAGAAAGGTCCATGTTTTAGTGTTGTACACATTCCCTGTGAAGGTCGTGTTTCAGTGATGGCTGTCAGATAGAGTACGTCTATGTGCGTTGCTGGAGAGGAGCTGTTCACTTCATATGTTGTGTTTTGGAGCTGTGTTCCGCCTCTGTTTCAAATGTAAAGGAAGAACAAACAGCGTGAAGGATGAAATAGGGGTTTCTTGCGAGTCTAGGCTAGATTAAAAAGCTAACTCAAATTCGTAAAATCAGCCCAAACTCACGACTTCATGCAAATTTTAAACACTATTTCACCTGAGTCAGTGCAGAAGCATTTCCACATTCATTTCAGCTCGTTATGGCTACCTAGAATGATATGACTACACGAGTTAACACTTTTAACAATCTTGATGTGTATATGAATGCTTGTATATTAGTTTTAGACTTTTATATGGTCAAGATTGCTTATTGCATTTATACAACTTGAACCTTTTTCTAGTGCTGTGCAGCTTGTGGATTGACATTATTCCTCCTGCCCTTGCTTTTGTTTCCCTTTTACAGCAGCGGTCATGGTCCAATGGTACTACTTCTAGATCATTTTCGATTGACCTTTTTCTTTGTGTACATATCATCTTATTGCATGTATGGTGGCTATATGTGAAACAGGTTATGGATGTACCCTCAACGTCACCTTTGTATGGTTATTTGGCTCCTGGTGATGTTATTCTATCTGTGGATAATGTACCCATCAGAAATGCACAAGAGTGGTTGAAGCTTACATATGGCATCCAGCTTAAAAATGTAAATATTTCCCAGCACACTGGAGACTTGGCTGCTTTCAATAATGGGAAGGGTTACTGTGTCCCTAGTCTTGTAATGGAAGCAAGCAAAATTACTGGATTACTGGAAAATCAACTTGTTTGTCCCAGTGAACTTAATGCCTTCGTGAAAATTTCATGCTCTGGCAATATTACACTGGATGATGGTCAGAGTGAAACTGATCTTTCAAATGGGAGACAGAATATGTACTGCTTAAACGCTAAAGACGTCGTCAAACTTGATAAGTGTGGTGATGGATGGGGGCTAGCTACATCAAATGGAAGTAGCTGTACATGCTCTCAGGTATATAATTATCGGAATATTAATAACCTTTGTAGTTTGTCTCTACTCTAAGATACAATGCATACTGAATATTCACTTGATATTTTTCACAGGATGAGTTTTGTTTAGCTCCAGTTCAGGAGCCTGGAATGGTATGGGTTGAGATCACATATTCAAGACCTCAAGAATGTCTGCGTGAAGAAAACAGTTTTCCAGTTTCGACAACTTCCAGCCTTAAAGAAAGAAATTGTGGTGCTACTTTTATTTTTGTTGGTGATGTTATCTCAATGGCACATTCAATTCACCTCACTTCATACCAGCCTCGCTGGGGACCAAAGATTGTTGCATATTTTCCAAATTTTCTGGAAAGGTTTTTAATATGGACATTCCACATCTCTCTAGCTCTGGCTCTTCTCAATGGTTTACCAGTAAGTGATGAACTTCTTGCTTATGTTAGTCTTTACCTTATATGCAACCTTATTTGATGTTTCATTGAATGATTTATTGTGATTTACTGACATCTAACATAATAGCTAGTAGATAGCTGTACCACAAACAGAAATCTGTTTGCTGAAGATAAAAATATTATAAAAGAAATATAGAAAAATTAAGATAATGGAGTAATTACTTGAAAACACTTGTTTGACCAGCTTAATTATTCGATCACTTCAGACCTTAATTTTTTTTTTTCTTCTGGAATAGTGAATGTTAGTGGGATAAGGCTTGGTTGTTGTTGTTGTTGTTGTTGTTGAATAGTGAATGTTAGTATAACTTGTATTATGTTGGAGGTGGAGACTGAAACCCTTCCCTCCTTACCACTTCAAACCTTAATTATGTTCAATAGATTATGATAATACAGTTAGCCTGCTGCATGGTGGGGTTAAGTGGGATGGTATTGTGAAAGATTTTGGGTTTGTAGGTTAAAAATAAGTCTATAGATATCAGTTGGGTTTAGTTAAGGAAAACAACAGGCCTTCAAGAAAAAAATGTTACTATAATGCAAGGAAAATGTTAAAAATGTACTTTTTTTTTGTTGTTATCTTGAAGGTTGAGTCAAAAGAGGTTGGAGTGTTTTAGTGAGAAAAACTTGCTAGATAAATAGATCTGACTTCTGAGAATTACCAATGTCAGTTACTTCCTTTTCATCTTGCTAGTAACAAGACTAAGAAGGCATCACTCATGTATACCTAGGTTGCTCTACATTACTCCCTCCGTTTCAAAATGAGTGTCACTTTAGCCAAAAAAATTTGTTTCAAAATGAATGTCACTTTACATTTCCAATACAACTTTATTTTTTTTCTTCCAACTTTACCCTCTCCAACTTTTCTCTCGCACAATTTTCAATGCAACTTTAAGTTTGTCTTTTTCTTATAAAGTAAGGGCGATTTAGTAAAAGTGTTATGTCTAATGATTATTTCATTTCATTCCTTAATCTGTGTGCAATTGGCTAAAGCGACACTCATTTTGAAACGCAATTGGCTAAAGCGACACTCATTTTGAAACAGAGGGAGTACATAATTTCTGCATCTAGGAATACTTAGTAGAAGAAGGCTAGTGGAAGGGGTCAAGTGCAACTTTTGCATTGTATTTATCTCCTTAATTTACACATTTACACTTTAAGAAACTATGATTCAGTTTGTTTAATTTTTCTTGCAAATTGACATTCAAACAAACTGCTTTTGTTGATGGCGCAACAAAGATTGAAAGAGAAGGATAATGTGTGTACAAGCCTTTTGATGCACTACTTTTGAGAGCATATGAATGTTTTTGATGCATTACTTCTGAGACCATAAGAATGTTTTTGATGCATTACTTCTAAGACCATAAGAATGTTTTTGATGCATTAATTCTGAGACCAGAAGAATGTTTTTGTTTCTATTGTTAATTTTCCTTTGATTGTGATGCTATTGTCAGGTGTATTTTCTGGATGGTGAATCTATTTTAGATGCAACTTTATCTCACTTTACTTCGTTAAGTCCAAGGAAGAGGAATAAGGTTCTTAGACTATGTCTTCTTGGTGGGTTACTTGTTTCTATCATTGGCCTTTTCCGGTTACTCCTTTAGATATTTTTTGATATCACCCTTTTTTGTAATTTGAAATGAGTATAAGTCAACTCCGTGGACAAAACCTGAATGTTCAGAATTTTGGTTCAATCCTGAAGGAATCAACTTCCTATAGTGAATTTCAGGTAACTTTCAATAGAATACGATTTTTATTGATCTAATGTTTGAATTATTAATGATGACGTTGAATTAACTAGTACAATAACCACAAATATTTTTTCTAGGATGAGTTACATAAATCAAATGATGTCATAATGTCTTCTTATAAATCATGTCTAATTACCAACCTCTCACAATGGTTTTACTCTTGTTTTTTTAGTTCAAAATAAGTTAATTCAGATACATTTTTTTTTGGAATAATCTTGCGAATGCAACCCTTGCGCACTGCAGTGCAGGATGTCTTTAGGCAGAACAATAAAACTCCTAAATGCTAGTCTTTTTTTTGGTCGAACCTAAATGCTAGTCTAAAATTCTTAAGAACCAATTTTTGAGGCTCAAGTGTGATTAACAAGTCCGCTAACTACAAGACCAAAAGGCAGTACTTGATCAAAACATAAAGATCAAGTCAGTGCTTCCTACACCCCCATTGTTTCCTACCATATCACTCTCGACTTTTATCATGTTACACTTTTCCCCAGCATGCATACCTCTTCAGTGGGATACCACTCTGATGCCACTACTTTCTCCAGCACATGTGCTCCCGTCTCTGACCATAAGATTTCTTCTTAGTTCTATGGTGCTTTCTTCTAAGGTGAATAAGGTTTGTAGTCTGTACATTTTTTTCCTTTGTATTTTGTAGGTTTTTGGAAATCTAGGTTTCAAAAGTATACGTTTGTAATTTGTAATAACATCAAAAAATTTGTTTTTGATAACGTAAATTTTTCTTGTTTATTCAGTTTATGGAAACTTAATTTTTGGATGTTATGTTGCGTTTCCTCATATTCGAAAGCTGAGTTAAAAGTCTTATCATAACATTTTGAAACTAGGTTTCTGAAAGCCATAGAAAACAACAAATATACTCTACGAAAACTAAGTTTAAGTTTTCTTTTCTAAAACTTGCAAAATAGAGAAAAAAGATGTGAACTTGCATGGTTCTATGGTGAAGAAATCTGGCATTAAAGAAGGGATGGTCTTTTGAAGAGAGGGTATCTGTCGAAATAGGGTGGTCGAAAGGGAGGTTAAATGTCATAGTGTCTCTGATGGAGGAAGTGAAGGGGAAAGACGTGTGTATATTGTGTGGAGAAGGGGTGTTTTGAGAAGTAAAAATATTTAAGGGGAAAGAGTGTGGGTAGCAAACGTAAATCATATATAACCTCACAATAATTTGACTGTTTCTTTTTCCACCCTCCACACCTGGTTTGGATTATGAAATCTAAAAAAACGTAGTGTGTTGGAGAGTGTCTTTAATGTGTTTTTACACCTTTTAGATTATAAAATTCCGAAATGTTATAGGGAACGCGAGAAGCTGGTGTGGTAGCAGTGCCAGAAGCCCAATTTTTTTTTTTTTTTGAGTTAGACAATGTAAATCACTGTTTTTTTTTTTTTTTGAAGGTATGTAAATCACTGCTAGTATGTCATATATAACCTTATTTCTTGCAATTTTAGATTAACAAAGAGAAATGCATTGATATCACATGTCCTGAAGTACGTACACCCTCCGGTCACTAATATAAGCAAAAATCCAATTTCTAGGTTCATTCAATTAATGATGTATGTAGTCTTTATTATAGGTTACATACATCATTTATTGAATGAACCTAGAAAGTGGATTTTTGCTTATATTAGTGACCGGAGGGTGTACACTTTCAAACGGAAAAGAATCGTTATATCTTTCCATTTGGAGGAGGAAAAAATCTTCTTTTTTCTTTAATTTACCAATCTAAAGCACATGGGAGGGTGGGAAAAGAAGTTCCCATATGATTATCATAGTGATTAAAATCCATAATTTAGTTTCTTAGGCTCATTCTTGGTTTGGTTAGCATGCTGAATTAATTGCATCCATTCCCTTGCTAGTGTTCATGTTGATTAGTTTGATATTATCTCTATCAAGATTCAAGATAACGTACTTAAGTTTTT